>NW_028295598.1:0-600000 GCF_964341445.2 Mesoplodon mirus
CATGGAGCATTGTGTTGACAGGGGCATGGAGCATTGGTTTGACAAGTTTCAAGGATTATTGTGATGACATTGGGCATGGTGCATTGTGATGACAAGGGCATGGAGCATTGTGATGAGAAGGTCAAGGAGTATTGTGAAGGCAGGTGTCAGGTAGCACTGTGATGACATATGTCATGGTCCATTGTGATAACAATGGCATGGAGCATTGTGAAGCCAAATGTAATGGAGAAATGTGAGGACAAATATAATGGAGCATTTTGATGATTAGGGCTTGGAGCATTATGATGACAAGGGCCATTGAAAATTTTCATGACAAGGTCGAGAAGCATTGTGATGACAACGTCCTGGAGCATTGTGATGACAAAACCATGGAGCCTTGTGATGACAAGTCTCATGGAGCATACTGATGAAAAGGGGCATGGAGCATTGTGATTACAGGGGTCTTGGAACATTGTGATGAGAAGGGCATGACACATTTTGAGGAGAAGACCAAGGAGCATTCTGATGGCATGCGTCCTTGAGTTTTGTGATGACAAGGGCATGGAGCATTGTGATTACATGGGTCTTGGAGTACTGTGATGGAAAGGGCATGGAACATTGTGATGAAAAAGGCATGGAGCCTTTTCATGACAGGGTTCAAGGAACATACTGACAAGTGTCATGGAGCATTGTGATGACAGGGGTCATGAAGAATTGTGATAACAAGAGCATGGAGCATTGTGATGACAAGAGCATGGAACAATGGTCTAATATGTTTCATGGATTATTGCGATGACAGTTGGAATGGCGCATTGTGATGACAAGGGCATGGAGCATTGTGATGACCAGGTCATGCAGTATTGTGAAGAGAGGTGTCAGGGAGCATTCTGATGACATATGTAGTGGCCCGCTCTGATGACAATGGCATGGAGCATTGTGATGCCAAGTGTCATGGAGGATTCTGATGACAAAGGTAATGGAGCATTGTGATGACAATGGCATGGAGGTTTGTGATGACATGTGCATGGAGCATTGTGATGACAAGTGCATGGAGCATTGCAATGTCAAGTGGATGGAGAATTGTGATGACAAGAGCATGTAACATTTTGCTGAGAAGTGTCATGTAGCACTGTGATGACAAGGACGTGGAGAATTGTGATGACAAGGGACATGGAGCATTTTGATAACCAGGGCATGGTGCATTGTGATGACAGGGGTCATGGAGCATTATTATGAGAACGGCCATGGTGCATTCTGACATAAGATATCACTTATGAAGGGAATGTAAACATGGCTACATATGAACTGATTTAGGGAAGAGAACAGAGTATCAGATTTAGAAAACAATATAACCCTTGCTTAAGGGGAAAGAGAGGGGGGGAGATGCACAAAACATAAGATTGATATTAGCACAGGTACCGTTCCATAATCCAAAAACAGAAGAGACAAGCCCTACTCCTTCCTCAGTGAATGGAACTCAACATCCCTATTTCCCTCAGAGAAATATATCTGACTAGTAAGAATTTTAAAACCTATGTATTGATATGTCTCCGTAAGGGAACCAAGTGTGTCTAGAACGACATAAACATGGCAGTGAGAATCAGCTCAAACCCACTATAAAAATGAATTTCAAAACAAAACATAAAAACAGTAAAATTCTTACACAATACCTTCAGGGGTTCTGATGAAACCTGGAATGACCGTATCTACAATGACAGCTGGATGTGGCATAAGGCTGGTCACTTGGGACAGAGAAGATTGGTGAGATTGGGTGAAAAAATGCAGACCCTTTAAAGCAATAATGCCTGCCACCCATTCCATGGTTCCCATCTCTCCAGGTAGAAGGGAATATCACTACAGTTATAACGTGTATGGGAACCAAGAGAATGGAAACCATCTGATGGTGAAAGGTTTGTAAAACTCTACTACTTTTTTCTCTCCTTGTGCTCCAGTTTGACATTCCAACTGCTTTACTATCAATCTCCCAACTTGGAAAGTCAGCCCCTATATCCTCCTGGTACGCACAGTTGGCAAATTGTGCAGAGGATATAAGGGAAGAGAGAGAACCAATGAGAGAGTAGCTGTAGGCATTTGGACGGCCACATGTCTCTCTAATTTTCCATCACAAAGAGGAATTAACCAAAGTCTCAGCCTGCCCCCCAGAACCAATATAAGTCCAGAAGCAAAACTGTTGATTTGCGGTCAGCTCACAAAAACGCGAGTTGAAAAATGGAGCTCAGGGCCACAGAAATTCACTAACCTGCAGAGTTATAAAGGACTACTCACTTCAAAAAATCTGTTGAGGGAAAGCCACGAGGCGGAAGGGAAAATGAGGCAGAATGGCATGAAACAGATTTCAAGAGGTACATTGGAATCGCCTTTAAACACAGGAAAAGCATTACAACTTCGAAAATTATGGAAATGGCCATAAAGGGCATATGGGTTTTCACGTGCATATATGCAGGAGAAAACGCATATGCCCTTTTTGGACAAGCAAGCAAGCAGGCAATGCAAATCTGCACTACAAAGAAGTATCACTTCCCACCGGTCAAAAGGGACATCCACAAAATGGGTAAAAACCAGAAAGGCAAGACAGGCCCTGGAGAACAGGGAGCCTTGTTATGCTGATGGGCGGGATGTAAATTGCCAACTGCCTATCTGGAGGAGTGCATTGTGTTCCCTAAAACAAGTAAACAACAGAGCTACAGAGCCAAGGGCACTTCCAGTCTAGGTAATATACCTTGGGAAAACTGAAAATAAATAAGACAGATCCACACCAAAATTCAGGGCTGCACTGCTTACAAAAACCTCTACTTGGGTACACATTAAATATCCCAGGAAAGACAAAAATGGTTCAAGAAATTGTCATACTTACATATGATGGAATATCCCTCAGCCATGAAATCAATGTCATAAGGCCAGTAGCAGCAAAATGAGTGGATTCAGGTACGATAATTCTAAGTGAAATAAGTCACACAGAAAAAGAAACTTATCATAAGATATCACTTATGAAGATCCTGTAAACATGGCTACACATGAACTAAGTTAGGAAAGAAAAGAGAGACTGACATTTAAAAAAAAAAAAACTCTTATGCTTGCTTAAGGGAGAAGGAGAGGTGGGGTGATGCATAAAATCAGAGTTTGATATTAGTACAGGTACCGTTCCAAAAACCAAATATGAAATAGACAAAACCTACACCTTCCTCAGTGAAAGGGACTCAACACCCCATATTCACCACAGAGTAATATATCTTAAAAGTATGAATCTTAAAACCTATGTATTGATATGTCTGCATAATGTAAACAAGTGTGTCTAGACTGGCATAAACATGACAGTGAGAATCAGCTCAAACCCACTATAAAAAGGAATTTCAAAAACAAAACAAAAAAACAGGGAAATTTCTTTCAATTCCTTCAGGGTCTCTGATGAAACCTGGAATGACCCTATCTACAATGACAGCTGGATGTGGCATAAGGCTGGACACTTGGGACTGAGAGGATTGGTGAGATTGGGTGAGCAAATGCAGACCCTTTAAAGCAATAATGAGGGGCACCCATTCCATGGGTCCCAACTCTCCAGGTTGAAGGGAATATTACTACAGCTATTACATGTACGGGAAACCAAGAGAATGGACACACTGTGAATACGAAAGGTCTCTAAAACTCAACTAATAGTCCCTCTCCTGTTGCTCCTGTTTGACATTCCAACTGCTTTACTATCAATCTCCCAAATTGGAGAGACAGCCCCTTTAACCTCCTGGTTCTCACAGGTTGCCAATTTGGCAGAGGATGAAACGGAAGAGGAAGAACCAAAGAGAGAGTAGCTGTTAGGCATTTGGACGGGCATATGTCACTCTTATTTCCAGGGAGGAAGAAGAATTGACCAAAGTCTCAGCCACACACCGGGAACCAGTATATGTTCTGAACCAAAATATTTGACTTGCGTTCAGCTCAGAAAAAACGAGTTAAATATGGAGCTCAGGGGCACAGCAATTCACAAACTGGCAGAGTAATAAAGGGCAACTATCGTCCAAAATTCTGTTGAGGGAAGGCAACGAGGCAAACTTGAAAGGGAGGCAGAATTGCAGGAAACAGATTTCAAGAGGAACGTTGGAATCACCTTTAAAGCACAGGAAGAGGGGCACAACTTCGACAATGATGCACTTGGCTAAAAAGGGCGTTTGCATTTTCTCCTGAATATATTCAGGAGAAAACGCATACGCCCTTTTTGGCCAAGCAAGCAAGTGGGCAATGCAAATCTTCACTACAAAGAAGTATCACTTCCCACCGGTCAAAAGGGACATCCAAAAAATGTGTAGAAACCAGAAAGGCAAGACAGGCCCTGGAGAACAGGGAGCCGTGTTATGCTGATGGGCGGGATGTAAATTGTCAACTGCCTCTCTGGAGGAGAACATTGTGTTCCCTAAAACAAGTAAACAACAGAGATACAGAGCCAAGGACACTTACAGTCAAGGGAATATACCTTGGGAAAACTGAAAATCAATAAGACAGAACCACCCCAAAATTTAGGCCTGCACTGCTTACAAGAACCTCAACTTGCATACACCTTAAGTATTCCAGGAAAGATAAAAATGGTTCAAAAAACTGTGGTACTTACGTACGATGGAATATCCCTCAGCCATGAAATCAATGTCATAAGACCAGTAGCAGCAAAATGAGTGGATTCAGGTATGATGATTCTAAGTGAAATAAGTCACACAGAAAAAGAAACATATCATAAGATATCACTTATGAAGATCCTGTAAACATGGCTACACATGAACTGAGTTAGGAAAGAGAACAGAGTCTCACATTTAGAAAACACTCTTATGCCTTCTTAAGGGGGAAGGAGAGGTGGGGTGATGCATAAAACCAGAGTTTGATATAAGCACAGGTACCGTTCCAAAAACCAACTATGGAATAGACAAGACCTACACCTTCCTCAGTGAAAGGGACTCAAAATCCCATATTTCCCACAGAGGAATATATCTGACTATTTAAAATCTTAAAACCTGTGTATTGATATGTCTCCATAAGGCAAACAAGTGTGTCTAGACTGGCATAATCATGGCAGCGAGAATCAGCTCGAAACCACTATAAAAAGGAATTTCAAAAACAAACCAAAAAAAACAGGGACATTCTTTACAATTCCTTCAGGGTCTCTGATGAAACCTGGAATGACACTATCTGCAACGACAGCTGGAAGTGGCATAAGGCTGGACACATGGGACTGAGAGGATTGGTGAGATTGGGTGAGCAAATGCAGACACTTTAAAGCAATAATGCTTGGCACCCATTCCATGGGTCCCAACTCTCCAGGTTGAAGGGAATATTACTACAGCTATAACATGTACGGGAAACCTAGAGAATGACACACTGTGAATACAAAAGTTTTCTAAATCTCAATGAATAGTCCCTCTCCTGTTGCTCCAATTTGACTTTCCAACTGCTTTACTATCAATCTCCCAACTTGGAGAGACAGCACCTTTAACCTCCTGGTTTGCACAGGTTGCCAATTTGGCATAGGATGAAAGGGAAGAGGGAGAACCAATGAGAGAGTAGCTGTTAGGCATTTGGATGGGCACATGTCACTCTTATTTCTCGGGAGGAAGAAGAATTAACCAAAGTCTCAACCAACCACCGATAACCAGTATAGGTCCTGAACCAAAATATTGGACTTGCGTTCAGCTCACAAAAAAACGAGTTACAAAATGGAGCTCAGGGGCACAGCAATTCACAAACAGGCAGAGTAATAAAGGGCAACTATCGTCCAAAAATCGGTTGAGGGAAGGCAGTGAGACGAACTTGAAAGGGAAGCAGAATAGCAGGAAACACATTTCAAGAGGTACATTGGAATCACCTTTAAAGCACAGGAAGAGGGACACAACTTCGACAATGATGCACTTGGTCAAAAAGGGCGTATGCGTTTTGTCTTTAATATATTCAGGAGAAAACGCATATGCCCTTTTTGGCCAAGCAAGCAAGCGCGCAATGCATATCCTCACTACAAAGAAGTATCACTTCCCACAAGTCAAAAGGGATATACGCAAAATGTTTAAAAAACAGAAATGCAAGACAGGCCCTGGAGAACTGGGAGCGTTTTTAAGCTGATGGGCGGGATGTAAATTGCCAACTGCCTCCTTGGAGGAGTGCATTGTGTTCCCTAAAACAAGTAAACAACAGAGCTACAGAGCCAAGGGCACTTCCAGTCTAGGCAATATACCTTGGGAAAACTGAAAATCAATAAGACAGAGCCACCCAAAAATTTAGGCCTCCACTGCTTACAAGAACCTCAACTTGGGTACAACTTACATATCCCTGGAAATATAAAAATGGTTCAAAAAATTGTTGTACTTACGTATGATGGAATATCCCTCAGCCATGAAATCAATGTCATAAGACCAGTAGCAGCAAAATGAGTGGATTCAGGTACGATGATTCTAAGTGAAATAAGTCACACAGAAAAAGAAACTTATCATAAAATATCATTTATGAAGATGCTGTAAACATGGCTACACATGAACTGAGTTAGGAAAGAGAACAGAGTCTCACATTTAGAAAACACTCTTATGCCTGCTTAAGGGGGAAGGAGAGGTGGGGTGATGCATAAAACCAGAGTTTGATATAAGCACAGGTACCGTTCCAAAAACCAACTATGGAATAGACAAGACCTACACCTTCCTCAGTGAAAGGGACTCAAAACCCCATATTTTCCGCAGAGGTTTATATCCGACTAGTAAGAAACTTAAAACCTATGTATTGATATGTCTCCATAAGGGAATCAAGTGTGTCTAGACTGGCATAAACATGGCAGTGAGAATCAGCTCAAACCCACTATGAAAAGGAATTTGAAAAACAAAAATAAGGGAAATTATATACAATTCCTTCAGGGTCTCTGATGAAACCTGGAATGACCCTATCTACAATGACAGCTGGATGTGGCATAAGGCTGGACACATGGGACTGAGAGGATTGGTGAGATTGGGTGAGCAAAAGCATACCCTTTATAGCAGTAATGCATTGCACCCGTTCCATTGGTCCCAACTCTCCAGGTTGAAGGGAATATTAGTATAGCTATAACATGTATGGGAAACCTAGAGAATGGGCACACTGTGAATATGAAAGGTTTCTAAAACTCAACGAATAGTCCCTCTCCTTGTGCTCCAATTTGACTTTCCAAATGCTTTACTATCAATCTCCCAACTTGGAGACACAGAACCTTTAACCTCCTGGTTCGCACAGGTTGCCAATTTGGCAAAGGATGCAAGGGAAGAGGGAGAACCAATGAGAGAGTAGCTGTCAGGCATTTGGACGGGCATATGTCACTCTTATTTCCCGTGAGGAAGAAGAATTAAACAAAGTCTCAGCCACCCACTGAAAACAAGTATAGATTCTGAAAAAAAATATTGAACTTGCGTTCAGCTCACAAAAAACGATTTACAAAATGGAGCTCAGGGGCACAGCAATTCACAAACTGGCAGAGTAATAAAGGGCAACTATCGTCCAAAAATCTGTTGAGGGAAGGCAAGGTCATGCAGCATTTTGATTTCAGGGGTCTTGAGCATTGTGATGACAAGTGTCATGGAACCTTGTGATGACTAGGTAGTGGAACATTGTAATGCCAAGAGTCATGGTGCATTTTTATGACAGGGGTAATGGAGCATTTTGATGAGAAGGGTATGGAACATTGGTCTGAAATGTTTCATGGATTATTGTGATGAGAGTGGGCATGGAGCATTGTGATGACAAGGGCACGGAACACTGTGATACATGGGTCATGCAGGATTGTAATGAAAAAGGCATGGAGCATTGTCATGAGAAGGGCATCGAGCATTGTGATGACAAGTGTCATGGAGCTTTGTGATGACAAGGACATGGAGCAATGTGATGAGAGGGTTCAGGGAGCATTGTGATGACAGTGATATGGAGCATTGTGATGCCATGGGACATGGAGCTTTGTGATGACAAGTCATGGAGCATTTTGATGACAAGGGCATGGTGCATTGTGATGAGTAGGGCAGGGAGCATTTTGATGAACGGGTCATGCAGCAATTTGATAAGAATTGTAATGGAATATTGTGATGGCAGTGTTTATAGAACATTGTGATGTCAGGGGTCTTGGATGTTTGGGATGAAAAGGGTCATGGAGCATTTTGCTGACAGGGGTTATGGAACATTGTGATGTCAGGGGTCATGGAACATTGTGCAGATAAGTGGATGTAGCACTGTGATAACAGGGTCATGGAACATTGTGATTCCAGGTGTGAGGGAGTATTGTGATGACTAGTGATGGAACATTGTGATATCTCTGGTGAGAGAGCATTTTGATGAGAAGTCCATGGACCATTGTGATTACAAGTTTTATGGAGCATTGCAATGAAAATTTTGTGGTCGACTGTGATGAAATGCGCGTGGCACATTGTGATGACAATGGTCATAGACCATTGTTCTGACAAAGACATGGAGCATTGTGACGACAAGGGTCACAAAGAATTGTGATGAAAAGTTCATGGAACATTGTGTTTACAAAAGTCACAGAGCCTTGTGAAGACGCGGGCATGGACAATTGTGATGACAAACGTTATGAATCATTGTGATGACTGGAGTCACTGAGCATTGTGATGACAGGGGTCATGGAGCATTGTGATGACAAGGGCATGGAGCATTGTGTTGACAGGGGCATGGAGCATTGGTTTGACAAGTTTCAAGGATTATTGTGATGACATTGGGCATGGTGCATTGTGATGACAAGGGCATGGAGCATTGTGATGAGAAGGTCAAGGAGTATTGTGAAGGCAGGTGTCAGGTAGCACTGTGATGACATATGTCATGGTCCATTGTGATAACAATGGCATGGAGCATTGTGAAGCCAAATGTAATGGAGAAATGTGAGGACAAATATAATGGAGCATTTTGATGATTAGGGCTTGGAGCATTATGATGACAAGGGCCATTGAAAATTTTCATGACAAGGTCGAGAAGCATTGTGATGACAACGTCCTGGAGCATTGTGATGACAAAACCATGGAGCCTTGTGATGACAAGTCTCATGGAGCATACTGATGAAAAGGGGCATGGAGCATTGTGATTACAGGGGTCTTGGAACATTGTGATGAGAAGGGCATGACACATTTTGAGGAGAAGACCAAGGAGCATTCTGATGGCATGCGTCCTTGAGTTTTGTGATGACAAGGGCATGGAGCATTGTGATTACATGGGTCTTGGAGTACTGTGATGGAAAGGGCATGGAACATTGTGATGAAAAAGGCATGGAGCCTTTTCATGACAGGGTTCAAGGAACATACTGACAAGTGTCATGGAGCATTGTGATGACAGGGGTCATGAAGAATTGTGATAACAAGAGCATGGAGCATTGTGATGACAAGAGCATGGAACAATGGTCTAATATGTTTCATGGATTATTGCGATGACAGTTGGAATGGCGCATTGTGATGACAAGGGCATGGAGCATTGTGATGACCAGGTCATGCAGTATTGTGAAGAGAGGTGTCAGGGAGCATTCTGATGACATATGTAGTGGCCCGCTCTGATGACAATGGCATGGAGCATTGTGATGCCAAGTGTCATGGAGGATTCTGATGACAAAGGTAATGGAGCATTGTGATGACAATGGCATGGAGGTTTGTGATGACATGTGCATGGAGCATTGTGATGACAAGTGCATGGAGCATTGCAATGTCAAGTGGATGGAGAATTGTGATGACAAGAGCATGTAACATTTTGCTGAGAAGTGTCATGTAGCACTGTGATGACAAGGACGTGGAGAATTGTGATGACAAGGGACATGGAGCATTTTGATAACCAGGACATGGTGCATTGTGATGACAGGGGTCATGGAGCATTATTATGAGAACGGCCATGGTGCATTCTGACATAAGATATCACTTATGAAGGGAATGTAAACATGGCTACATATGAACTGATTTAGGGAAGAGAACAGAGTATCAGATTTAGAAAACAATATAACGCTTGCTTAAGGGGAAAGAGAGGGGGGGAGATGCACAAAACATAAGATTGATATTAGCACAGGTACCGTTCCATAATCCAAAAACAGAAGAGACAAGCCCTACTCCTTCCTCAGTGAATGGAACTCAACATCCCTATTTCCCTCAGAGAAATATATCTGACTAGTAAGAATTTTAAAACCTATGTATTGATATGTCTCCGTAAGGGAACCAAGTGTGTCTAGAACGACATAAACATGGCAGTGAGAATCAGCTCAAACCCACTATAAAAATGAATTTCAAAACAAAACATAAAAACAGTAAAATTCTTACACAATACCTTCAGGGGTTCTGATGAAACCTGGAATGACCGTATCTACAATGACAGCTGGATGTGGCATAAGGCTGGTCACTTGGGACAGAGAAGATTGGTGAGATTGGGTGAAAAAATGCAGACCCTTTAAAGCAATAATGCCTGCCACCCATTCCATGGTTCCCATCTCTCCAGGTAGAAGGGAATATCACTACAGTTATAACGTGTATGGGAACCAAGAGAATGGAAACCATCTGATGGTGAAAGGTTTGTAAAACTCTACTACTTTTTTCTCTCCTTGTGCTCCAGTTTGACATTCCAACTGCTTTACTATCAATCTCCCAACTTGGAAAGTCAGCCCCTATATCCTCCTGGTACGCACAGTTGGCAAATTGTGCAGAGGATATAAGGGAAGAGAGAGAACCAATGAGAGAGTAGCTGTAGGCATTTGGACGGCCACATGTCTCTCTAATTTTCCATCACAAAGAGGAATTAACCAAAGTCTCAGCCTGCCCCCCAGAACCAATATAAGTCCAGAAGCAAAACTGTTGATTTGCGGTCAGCTCACAAAAACGCGAGTTGAAAAATGGAGCTCAGGGCCACAGAAATTCACTAACCTGCAGAGTTATAAAGGACTACTCACTTCAAAAAATCTGTTGAGGGAAAGCCACGAGGCGGAAGGGAAAATGAGGCAGAATGGCATGAAACAGATTTCAAGAGGTACATTGGAATCGCCTTTAAACACAGGAAAAGCATTACAACTTCGAAAATTATGGAAATGGCCATAAAGGGCATATGGGTTTTCACGTGCATATATGCAGGAGAAAACGCATATGCCCTTTTTGGACAAGCAAGCAAGCAGGCAATGCAAATCTGCACTACAAAGAAGTATCACTTCCCACCGGTCAAAAGGGACATCCACAAAATGGGTAAAAACCAGAAAGGCAAGACAGGCCCTGGAGAACAGGGAGCCTTGTT
This sequence comes from Mesoplodon mirus, assembly GCF_964341445.2. Taxonomy (NCBI): domain Eukaryota; kingdom Metazoa; phylum Chordata; class Mammalia; order Artiodactyla; family Ziphiidae; genus Mesoplodon; species Mesoplodon mirus. The sequence continues at coordinate 11,236 of NW_028295598.1, forward strand.
ATGCTGATGGGCGGGATGTAAATTGCCAACTGCCTATCTGGAGGAGTGCATTGTGTTCCCTAAAACAAGTAAACAACAGAGCTACAGAGCCAAGGGCACTTCCAGTCTAGGTAATATACCTTGGGAAAACTGAAAATAAATAAGACAGATCCACACCAAAATTCAGGGCTGCACTGCTTACAAAAACCTCTACTTGGGTACACATTAAATATCCCAGGAAAGACAAAAATGGTTCAAGAAATTGTCATACTTACATATGATGGAATATCCCTCAGCCATGAAATCAATGTCATAAGGCCAGTAGCAGCAAAATGAGTGGATTCAGGTACGATAATTCTAAGTGAAATAAGTCACACAGAAAAAGAAACTTATCATAAGATATCACTTATGAAGATCCTGTAAACATGGCTACACATGAACTAAGTTAGGAAAGAAAAGAGAGACTGACATTTAAAAAAAAAAAAACTCTTATGCTTGCTTAAGGGAGAAGGAGAGGTGGGGTGATGCATAAAATCAGAGTTTGATATTAGTACAGGTACCGTTCCAAAAACCAAATATGAAATAGACAAAACCTACACCTTCCTCAGTGAAAGGGACTCAACACCCCATATTCACCACAGAGTAATATATCTTAAAAGTATGAATCTTAAAACCTATGTATTGATATGTCTGCATAATGTAAACAAGTGTGTCTAGACTGGCATAAACATGACAGTGAGAATCAGCTCAAACCCACTATAAAAAGGAATTTCAAAAACAAAACAAAAAAACAGGGAAATTTCTTTCAATTCCTTCAGGGTCTCTGATGAAACCTGGAATGACCCTATCTACAATGACAGCTGGATGTGGCATAAGGCTGGACACTTGGGACTGAGAGGATTGGTGAGATTGGGTGAGCAAATGCAGACCCTTTAAAGCAATAATGAGGGGCACCCATTCCATGGGTCCCAACTCTCCAGGTTGAAGGGAATATTACTACAGCTATTACATGTACGGGAAACCAAGAGAATGGACACACTGTGAATACGAAAGGTCTCTAAAACTCAACTAATAGTCCCTCTCCTGTTGCTCCTGTTTGACATTCCAACTGCTTTACTATCAATCTCCCAAATTGGAGAGACAGCCCCTTTAACCTCCTGGTTCTCACAGGTTGCCAATTTGGCAGAGGATGAAACGGAAGAGGAAGAACCAAAGAGAGAGTAGCTGTTAGGCATTTGGACGGGCATATGTCACTCTTATTTCCAGGGAGGAAGAAGAATTGACCAAAGTCTCAGCCACACACCGGGAACCAGTATATGTTCTGAACCAAAATATTTGACTTGCGTTCAGCTCAGAAAAAACGAGTTAAATATGGAGCTCAGGGGCACAGCAATTCACAAACTGGCAGAGTAATAAAGGGCAACTATCGTCCAAAATTCTGTTGAGGGAAGGCAACGAGGCAAACTTGAAAGGGAGGCAGAATTGCAGGAAACAGATTTCAAGAGGAACGTTGGAATCACCTTTAAAGCACAGGAAGAGGGGCACAACTTCGACAATGATGCACTTGGCTAAAAAGGGCGTTTGCATTTTCTCCTGAATATATTCAGGAGAAAACGCATACGCCCTTTTTGGCCAAGCAAGCAAGTGGGCAATGCAAATCTTCACTACAAAGAAGTATCACTTCCCACCGGTCAAAAGGGACATCCAAAAAATGTGTAGAAACCAGAAAGGCAAGACAGGCCCTGGAGAACAGGGAGCCGTGTTATGCTGATGGGCGGGATGTAAATTGTCAACTGCCTCTCTGGAGGAGAACATTGTGTTCCCTAAAACAAGTAAACAACAGAGATACAGAGCCAAGGACACTTACAGTCAAGGGAATATACCTTGGGAAAACTGAAAATCAATAAGACAGAACCACCCCAAAATTTAGGCCTGCACTGCTTACAAGAACCTCAACTTGCATACACCTTAAGTATTCCAGGAAAGATAAAAATGGTTCAAAAAACTGTGGTACTTACGTACGATGGAATATCCCTCAGCCATGAAATCAATGTCATAAGACCAGTAGCAGCAAAATGAGTGGATTCAGGTATGATGATTCTAAGTGAAATAAGTCACACAGAAAAAGAAACATATCATAAGATATCACTTATGAAGATCCTGTAAACATGGCTACACATGAACTGAGTTAGGAAAGAGAACAGAGTCTCACATTTAGAAAACACTCTTATGCCTTCTTAAGGGGGAAGGAGAGGTGGGGTGATGCATAAAACCAGAGTTTGATATAAGCACAGGTACCGTTCCAAAAACCAACTATGGAATAGACAAGACCTACACCTTCCTCAGTGAAAGGGACTCAAAATCCCATATTTCCCACAGAGGAATATATCTGACTATTTAAAATCTTAAAACCTGTGTATTGATATGTCTCCATAAGGCAAACAAGTGTGTCTAGACTGGCATAATCATGGCAGCGAGAATCAGCTCGAAACCACTATAAAAAGGAATTTCAAAAACAAACCAAAAAAAACAGGGACATTCTTTACAATTCCTTCAGGGTCTCTGATGAAACCTGGAATGACACTATCTGCAACGACAGCTGGAAGTGGCATAAGGCTGGACACATGGGACTGAGAGGATTGGTGAGATTGGGTGAGCAAATGCAGACACTTTAAAGCAATAATGCTTGGCACCCATTCCATGGGTCCCAACTCTCCAGGTTGAAGGGAATATTACTACAGCTATAACATGTACGGGAAACCTAGAGAATGACACACTGTGAATACAAAAGTTTTCTAAATCTCAATGAATAGTCCCTCTCCTGTTGCTCCAATTTGACTTTCCAACTGCTTTACTATCAATCTCCCAACTTGGAGAGACAGCACCTTTAACCTCCTGGTTTGCACAGGTTGCCAATTTGGCATAGGATGAAAGGGAAGAGGGAGAACCAATGAGAGAGTAGCTGTTAGGCATTTGGATGGGCACATGTCACTCTTATTTCTCGGGAGGAAGAAGAATTAACCAAAGTCTCAACCAACCACCGATAACCAGTATAGGTCCTGAACCAAAATATTGGACTTGCGTTCAGCTCACAAAAAAACGAGTTACAAAATGGAGCTCAGGGGCACAGCAATTCACAAACAGGCAGAGTAATAAAGGGCAACTATCGTCCAAAAATCGGTTGAGGGAAGGCAGTGAGACGAACTTGAAAGGGAAGCAGAATAGCAGGAAACACATTTCAAGAGGTACATTGGAATCACCTTTAAAGCACAGGAAGAGGGACACAACTTCGACAATGATGCACTTGGTCAAAAAGGGCGTATGCGTTTTGTCTTTAATATATTCAGGAGAAAACGCATACGCCCTTTTTGGCCAAGCAAGCAAGCGCGCAATGCATATCCTCACTACAAAGAAGTATCACTTCCCACAAGTCAAAAGGGATATACGCAAAATGTTTAAAAAACAGAAATGCAAGACAGGCCCTGGAGAACTGGGAGCGTTTTTAAGCTGATGGGCGGGATGTAAATTGCCAACTGCCTCCTTGGAGGAGTGCATTGTGTTCCCTAAAACAAGTAAACAACAGAGCTACAGAGCCAAGGGCACTTCCAGTCTAGGCAATATACCTTGGGAAAACTGAAAATCAATAAGACAGAGCCACCCAAAAATTTAGGCCTCCACTGCTTACAAGAACCTCAACTTGGGTACAACTTACATATCCCTGGAAATATAAAAATGGTTCAAAAAATTGTTGTACTTACGTATGATGGAATATCCCTCAGCCATGAAATCAATGTCATAAGACCAGTAGCAGCAAAATGAGTGGATTCAGGTACGATGATTCTAAGTGAAATAAGTCACACAGAAAAAGAAACTTATCATAAAATATCATTTATGAAGATGCTGTAAACATGGCTACACATGAACTGAGTTAGGAAAGAGAACAGAGTCTCACATTTAGAAAACACTCTTATGCCTGCTTAAGGGGGAAGGAGAGGTGGGGTGATGCATAAAACCAGAGTTTGATATAAGCACAGGTACCGTTCCAAAAACCAACTATGGAATAGACAAGACCTACACCTTCCTCAGTGAAAGGGACTCAAAACCCCATATTTTCCGCAGAGGTTTATATCCGACTAGTAAGAAACTTAAAACCTATGTATTGATATGTCTCCATAAGGGAATCAAGTGTGTCTAGACTGGCATAAACATGGCAGTGAGAATCAGCTCAAACCCACTATGAAAAGGAATTTGAAAAACAAAAATAAGGGAAATTATATACAATTCCTTCAGGGTCTCTGATGAAACCTGGAATGACCCTATCTACAATGACAGCTGGATGTGGCATAAGGCTGGACACATGGGACTGAGAGGATTGGTGAGATTGGGTGAGCAAAAGCATACCCTTTATAGCAGTAATGCATTGCACCCGTTCCATTGGTCCCAACTCTCCAGGTTGAAGGGAATATTAGTATAGCTATAACATGTATGGGAAACCTAGAGAATGGGCACACTGTGAATATGAAAGGTTTCTAAAACTCAACGAATAGTCCCTCTCCTTGTGCTCCAATTTGACTTTCCAAATGCTTTACTATCAATCTCCCAACTTGGAGACACAGAACCTTTAACCTCCTGGTTCGCACAGGTTGCCAATTTGGCAAAGGATGCAAGGGAAGAGGGAGAACCAATGAGAGAGTAGCTGTCAGGCATTTGGACGGGCATATGTCACTCTTATTTCCCGTGAGGAAGAAGAATTAAACAAAGTCTCAGCCACCCACTGAAAACAAGTATAGATTCTGAAAAAAAATATTGAACTTGCGTTCAGCTCACAAAAAACGATTTACAAAATGGAGCTCAGGGGCACAGCAATTCACAAACTGGCAGAGTAATAAAGGGCAACTATCGTCCAAAAATCTGTTGAGGGAAGGCAAGGTCATGCAGCATTTTGATTTCAGGGGTCTTGAGCATTGTGATGACAAGTGTCATGGAACCTTGTGATGACTAGGTAGTGGAACATTGTAATGCCAAGAGTCATGGTGCATTTTTATGACAGGGGTAATGGAGCATTTTGATGAGAAGGGTATGGAACATTGGTCTGAAATGTTTCATGGATTATTGTGATGAGAGTGGGCATGGAGCATTGTGATGACAAGGGCACGGAACACTGTGATACATGGGTCATGCAGGATTGTAATGAAAAAGGCATGGAGCATTGTCATGAGAAGGGCATCGAGCATTGTGATGACAAGTGTCATGGAGCTTTGTGATGACAAGGACATGGAGCAATGTGATGAGAGGGTTCAGGGAGCATTGTGATGACAGTGATATGGAGCATTGTGATGCCATGGGACATGGAGCTTTGTGATGACAAGTCATGGAGCATTTTGATGACAAGGGCATGGTGCATTGTGATGAGTAGGGCAGGGAGCATTTTGATGAACGGGTCATGCAGCAATTTGATAAGAATTGTAATGGAATATTGTGATGGCAGTGTTTATAGAACATTGTGATGTCAGGGGTCTTGGATGTTTGGGATGAAAAGGGTCATGGAGCATTTTGCTGACAGGGGTTATGGAACATTGTGATGTCAGGGGTCATGGAACATTGTGCAGATAAGTGGATGTAGCACTGTGATAACAGGGTCATGGAACATTGTGATTCCAGGTGTGAGGGAGTATTGTGATGACTAGTGATGGAACATTGTGATATCTCTGGTGAGAGAGCATTTTGATGAGAAGTCCATGGACCATTGTGATTACAAGTTTTATGGAGCATTGCAATGAAAATTTTGTGGTCGACTGTGATGAAATGCGCGTGGCACATTGTGATGACAATGGTCATAGACCATTGTTCTGACAAAGACATGGAGCATTGTGACGACAAGGGTCACAAAGAATTGTGATGAAAAGTTCATGGAACATTGTGTTTACAAAAGTCACAGAGCCTTGTGAAGACGCGGGCATGGACAATTGTGATGACAAACGTTATGAATCATTGTGATGACTGGAGTCACTGAGCATTGTGATGACAGGGGTCATGGAGCATTGTGATGACAAGGGCATGGAGCATTGTGTTGACAGGGGCATGGAGCATTGGTTTGACAAGTTTCAAGGATTATTGTGATGACATTGGGCATGGTGCATTGTGATGACAAGGGCATGGAGCATTGTGATGAGAAGGTCAAGGAGTATTGTGAAGGCAGGTGTCAGGTAGCACTGTGATGACATATGTCATGGTCCATTGTGATAACAATGGCATGGAGCATTGTGAAGCCAAATGTAATGGAGAAATGTGAGGACAAATATAATGGAGCATTTTGATGATTAGGGCTTGGAGCATTATGATGACAAGGGCCATTGAAAATTTTCATGACAAGGTCGAGAAGCATTGTGATGACAACGTCCTGGAGCATTGTGATGACAAAACCATGGAGCCTTGTGATGACAAGTCTCATGGAGCATACTGATGAAAAGGGGCATGGAGCATTGTGATTACAGGGGTCTTGGAACATTGTGATGAGAAGGGCATGACACATTTTGAGGAGAAGACCAAGGAGCATTCTGATGGCATGCGTCCTTGAGTTTTGTGATGACAAGGGCATGGAGCATTGTGATTACATGGGTCTTGGAGTACTGTGATGGAAAGGGCATGGAACATTGTGATGAAAAAGGCATGGAGCCTTTTCATGACAGGGTTCAAGGAACATACTGACAAGTGTCATGGAGCATTGTGATGACAGGGGTCATGAAGAATTGTGATAACAAGAGCATGGAGCATTGTGATGACAAGAGCATGGAACAATGGTCTAATATGTTTCATGGATTATTGCGATGACAGTTGGAATGGCGCATTGTGATGACAAGGGCATGGAGCATTGTGATGACCAGGTCATGCAGTATTGTGAAGAGAGGTGTCAGGGAGCATTCTGATGACATATGTAGTGGCCCGCTCTGATGACAATGGCATGGAGCATTGTGATGCCAAGTGTCATGGAGGATTCTGATGACAAAGGTAATGGAGCATTGTGATGACAATGGCATGGAGGTTTGTGATGACATGTGCATGGAGCATTGTGATGACAAGTGCATGGAGCATTGCAATGTCAAGTGGATGGAGAATTGTGATGACAAGAGCATGTAACATTTTGCTGAGAAGTGTCATGTAGCACTGTGATGACAAGGACGTGGAGAATTGTGATGACAAGGGACATGGAGCATTTTGATAACCAGGGCATGGTGCATTGTGATGACAGGGGTCATGGAGCATTATTATGAGAACGGCCATGGTGCATTCTGACATAAGATATCACTTATGAAGGGAATGTAAACATGGCTACATATGAACTGATTTAGGGAAGAGAACAGAGTATCAGATTTAGAAAACAATATAACGCTTGCTTAAGGGGAAAGAGAGGGGGGGAGATGCACAAAACATAAGATTGATATTAGCACAGGTACCGTTCCATAATCCAAAAACAGAAGAGACAAGCCCTACTCCTTCCTCAGTGAATGGAACTCAACATCCCTATTTCCCTCAGAGAAATATATCTGACTAGTAAGAATTTTAAAACCTATGTATTGATATGTCTCCGTAAGGGAACCAAGTGTGTCTAGAACGACATAAACATGGCAGTGAGAATCAGCTCAAACCCACTATAAAAATGAATTTCAAAACAAAACATAAAAACAGTAAAATTCTTACACAATACCTTCAGGGGTTCTGATGAAACCTGGAATGACCGTATCTACAATGACAGCTGGATGTGGCATAAGGCTGGTCACTTGGGACAGAGAAGATTGGTGAGATTGGGTGAAAAAATGCAGACCCTTTAAAGCAATAATGCCTGCCACCCATTCCATGGTTCCCATCTCTCCAGGTAGAAGGGAATATCACTACAGTTATAACGTGTATGGGAACCAAGAGAATGGAAACCATCTGATGGTGAAAGGTTTGTAAAACTCTACTACTTTTTTCTCTCCTTGTGCTCCAGTTTGACATTCCAACTGCTTTACTATCAATCTCCCAACTTGGAAAGTCAGCCCCTATATCCTCCTGGTACGCACAGTTGGCAAATTGTGCAGAGGATATAAGGGAAGAGAGAGAACCAATGAGAGAGTAGCTGTAGGCATTTGGACGGCCACATGTCTCTCTAATTTTCCATCACAAAGAGGAATTAACCAAAGTCTCAGCCTGCCCCCCAGAACCAATATAAGTCCAGAAGCAAAACTGTTGATTTGCGGTCAGCTCACAAAAACGCGAGTTGAAAAATGGAGCTCAGGGCCACAGAAATTCACTAACCTGCAGAGTTATAAAGGACTACTCACTTCAAAAAATCTGTTGAGGGAAAGCCACGAGGCGGAAGGGAAAATGAGGCAGAATGGCATGAAACAGATTTCAAGAGGTACATTGGAATCGCCTTGAAACACAGGAAAAGCATTACAACTTCGAAAATTATGGAAATGGCCATAAAGGGCATATGGGTTTTCACGTGCATATATGCAGGAGAAAACGCATATGCCCTTTTTGGACAAGCAAGCAAGCAGGCAATGCAAATCTGCACTACAAAGAAGTATCACTTCCCACCGGTCAAAAGGGACATCCACAAAATGGGTAAAAACCAGAAAGGCAAGACAGGCCCTGGAGAACAGGGAGCCTTGTTATGCTGATGGGCGGGATGTAAATTGCCAACTGCCTATCTGGAGGAGTGCATTGTGTTCCCTAAAACAAGTAAACAACAGAGCTACAGAGCCAAGGGCACTTCCAGTCTAGGTAATATACCTTGGGAAAACTGAAAATAAATAAGACAGATCCACACCAAAATTCAGGGCTGCACTGCTTACAAAAACCTCTACTTGGGTACACATTAAATATCCCAGGAAAGACAAAAATGGTTCAAGAAATTGTCATACTTACATATGATGGAATATCCCTCAGCCATGAAATCAATGTCATAAGGCCAGTAGCAGCAAAATGAGTGGATTCAGGTACGATAATTCTAAGTGAAATAAGTCACACAGAAAAAGAAACTTATCATAAGATATCACTTATGAAGATCCTGTAAACATGGCTACACATGAACTAAGTTAGGAAAGAAAAGAGAGACTGACATTTAAAAAAAAAAAAACTCTTATGCTTGCTTAAGGGAGAAGGAGAGGTGGGGTGATGCATAAAATCAGAGTTTGATATTAGTACAGGTACCGTTCCAAAAACCAAATATGAAATAGACAAAACCTACACCTTCCTCAGTGAAAGGGACTCAACACCCCATATTCACCACAGAGTAATATATCTTAAAAGTATGAATCTTAAAACCTATGTATTGATATGTCTGCATAATGTAAACAAGTGTGTCTAGACTGGCATAAACATGACAGTGAGAATCAGCTCAAACCCACTATAAAAAGGAATTTCAAAAACAAAACAAAAAAACAGGGAAATTTCTTTCAATTCCTTCAGGGTCTCTGATGAAACCTGGAATGACCCTATCTACAATGACAGCTGGATGTGGCATAAGGCTGGACACTTGGGACTGAGAGGATTGGTGAGATTGGGTGAGCAAATGCAGACCCTTTAAAGCAATAATGAGGGGCACCCATTCCATGGGTCCCAACTCTCCAGGTTGAAGGGAATATTACTACAGCTATTACATGTACGGGAAACCAAGAGAATGGACACACTGTGAATACGAAAGGTCTCTAAAACTCAACTAATAGTCCCTCTCCTGTTGCTCCTGTTTGACATTCCAACTGCTTTACTATCAATCTCCCAAATTGGAGAGACAGCCCCTTTAACCTCCTGGTTCTCACAGGTTGCCAATTTGGCAGAGGATGAAACGGAAGAGGAAGAACCAAAGAGAGAGTAGCTGTTAGGCATTTGGACGGGCATATGTCACTCTTATTTCCAGGGAGGAAGAAGAATTGACCAAAGTCTCAGCCACACACCGGGAACCAGTATATGTTCTGAACCAAAATATTTGACTTGCGTTCAGCTCAGAAAAAACGAGTTAAATATGGAGCTCAGGGGCACAGCAATTCACAAACTGGCAGAGTAATAAAGGGCAACTATCGTCCAAAATTCTGTTGAGGGAAGGCAACGAGGCAAACTTGAAAGGGAGGCAGAATTGCAGGAAACAGATTTCAAGAGGAACGTTGGAATCACCTTTAAAGCACAGGAAGAGGGGCACAACTTCGACAATGATGCACTTGGCTAAAAAGGGCGTTTGCATTTTCTCCTGAATATATTCAGGAGAAAACGCATACGCCCTTTTTGGCCAAGCAAGCAAGTGGGCAATGCAAATCTTCACTACAAAGAAGTATCACTTCCCACCGGTCAAAAGGGACATCCAAAAAATGTGTAGAAACCAGAAAGGCAAGACAGGCCCTGGAGAACAGGGAGCCGTGTTATGCTGATGGGCGGGATGTAAATTGTCAACTGCCTCTCTGGAGGAGAACATTGTGTTCCCTAAAACAAGTAAACAACAGAGATACAGAGCCAAGGACACTTACAGTCAAGGGAATATACCTTGGGAAAACTGAAAATCAATAAGACAGAACCACCCCAAAATTTAGGGCTGCACTGCTTACAAGAACCTCTACTTGGGTACACCTTAAATATCCCAGGAAATAAAAAAAAAAGGTTCAAAAAATTGTGGTACTTACGTATGATGGAATATCCCTCAGCCATGAAATCAATGTCATAAGACCAGTAGCAGCTAAATGAGTGGATACAGGTACGATGATTCTAAGTGAAATAAGTCACACAGAAAAAGAAACGTATCATAAGATATCACTTATGAAGATCCTATAAATATGGCTACACATGAACTGAGTTAGGAAAGAGAAGAGAGTCTCACATTTAGAAAACACTCTTATGCCTGCTTAAGAGGGATGGAGAGGTGGGGTGATGCATAAAACCAGAGTTAGATATATGCACAGGTAGAGTTCCAAAAACCAAGTATGGAATAGACAAGACCTACACCTTCCTCAGGGAAAGGGACTCAAAACCCCATATTTCCCGCAGAGTAATTTATCTGACTAGTAAGAATCTTAAAACCTATGTATTGATATGTCTCTTTCAGGGAATCAAGTGCGTCTAGACTGGCATAAATATGGCAGCGAGAATCAGCTCAAACCCACTATAAAAATGAATTTGAAAAACAAAAAACAGGGAAATTCTTTATAATTCCTTCAGGGTCTCTGATGAAACCTGGAATGACCCTATCTACAATGACAGCTGCATGTGGCATAAGGCTGGACACATAGGACTGAGAGGATTGGTGAGATTGGGTGAGCAAATGCAGACCCTTTAAAGCAATAATGCATGGCACCCATTCCATGGGTCCCAACTCTCCAGGTTGAAGGGAATATTACTACAGCTATAACATGTATGGGAAACCTAGAGAATGGACACTACTGTGAATACGAATAGTCTCTAAAACTCAACGTATAGTCCCTCTCCTTGTGCTCCGGTTTGACTTTCCAACTGCTTTACTATCAATCTCCCAACCTGGAGAGACCACACCTTTAACCTCCTGTTTCGCACAGGTTGCCAATTTCGCAAAGGATGAATGGGAAGAGGGAGAACCAACGAGAGAGTAGCTGTTAGGCATTTGGACGGGCATATGTCACTCTTATTTCCCGGGAGGAAGAAGTATTGACTAAAGTCTCCGCCACCCACCGCGAAGCAGTATATGTCCTGAACCAAAATATTGGACTTGCGTACAGCTCAGAAAAAAACAGTTAAAAAACGGAGCTCATGGGCACAGCAATTCACAAACTGGCAGAGTAATAAAGGACAACTATCGTCCAAAAACCTGTTGAGCGAAGGACACGAGGCGGACTTGAAAGCCAGGCAGAATTGCCAGATACGCATTTCAAGAGTTACGTTGGAATCACCTTTAAAGCACAGGAAGAGGGGCACAACTTCGACAATGATGCACTTGGCCAAAAAGGGCTTATGCATTTTCTCCTGAGTATATTCAGGAGAAAACACATACAGTTTTTTTGGCCAAGCAAGCAAGCGTTCATGCAAGTCTGCACTACAAAGAAGTATCATTTCCCACCGGTCCACAGGAACATCGAAAAAATGGGTAAAAACCAGAAATTCAAGACAGGCCCTGGAGAACAGGGAGCCTTGTTATGCTGATGGGCGGGATGTATACTGCCAACTGCCTCTCAGGAGGAGTGCACTGTGTTCCCTAAAAGAAGTAAACAACAGAGCTACAGAGCCAAGGGCACTTCCAGTCTAGGGAATATACCTTGGGAAAACTGAAAATCAATAAGACAGAGCCACCCAAAAATTTAGGCCTGCACTGCTTACAAGAACGTCAACTTGGGTACACCTTAAATATCCCAGGAAATTTAAAAATGGTTCAAAAAATTGTGGTACTTACATACGATGGAATATCCCTCAGACATGAAATCAATGTCATAAGACCAGTAGCAGCAAAATGAGTGGATTCAGGTACGATGATTCTAAGTGAAATAAGTCACACAGAAAAAGAAACTTATCATAAGATATCACTTATGAAGATCCTGTAAACATGGCTACACATGAACTGAGTTAGGGAAGAGAACAGAGTCTCACATTTAGAAAACACTCTTATGCCTGCTTAAGGGGGAAGGAGAGGTGGGGTGATGCATAAAACCAGAGTTTGATATAAGCACAGGTACTGTTCAAAAAACCAACAATGGAAGACACAAGACCTACACCTTGCTCAGTGAAAAGGACTCGAAACCCCATATTTCCCACAGAGGAATATATCTGACTAGTAAGAATCTTTAAACCTATGTATTTTTATGTCTCCGTAAGGGAATCAAGAGTGTCTAGACTGGCACAAAGATGTCACCGAGAATCAGCTCAAACCCACTATAAAAAGGAATTTCAAAAACAATCAGAGAAACAGCGGAATTCTTTACAATTCCTATAGGGTCTCTGATGAAACTTGGAATGACCCTATCTAGAACGACAGCTGGAGGTGGCATAAGGCTGGACACATGGGACTGAGAGGATTGGTGAGATTCGTGAGCAAATGCAGACCCTTTAAAGCAATAATGCATGGCACCCATTCCATGGGTCCCAACTCTCCAGGTTGAAGGGAATATTACTACAGCTATAACATGTACGGGAAACCTAGATAATGGACACTGTGAATACGAAATGTTTCTAAAACTCAACGAATAGTCCCTTTCCTGATGCTCCGGTTTGACTTTCCAACTGCTTTACTATCAATCTCCCAACTTGGAGAGACAGCCCCTTTAACCTCCTGGTTCGCACAGGTTGCCAATTTGGCAGAGGATCAAAGGGAAGAGGGAGAACAAATGAGAGAGTAGCTGTTAGGCATTTGGACAGGCACATGTCACTCTAATTGCCCGGCAGGAAGAATAATTATCCAAAGTCTCAGGCACTAACCGGGATCCAGTATAGGGCCTGAACCAAAAATTTGGACCTGCTTTCAGCTCACAAAAAACGAGTTGAAAAATGGAGCTCAGGGGCAGAGCAATTCACAAACAGGCAGAGTAATAAAGGCGAACTATGTTCCAGAAATCTATTGAGGGAAGGCAGTGAAGCGAACCCGAAAATCAGGCCGAATAGCAGGAAACAGATTTCAAGAGGTACGTTGGAATCGTCTGTAAAGCAGAGGAAGAGGGCCACAACTTCGACAATGATGCACTTGGCCAAAAAGGGCATATGCATTTTCTCCTGAATATATGCAGGAGAAAACGCATACGCTCTTTTTCGCCAAGCAAACAAGCGGGCAATGCAAATCTGCACTACAGAGAAGTATCACTTCCCACCGGTCAAAAGGGACATCCACAAAATGGTTAAAAACCAGAAAGGCAAGACAGGCCTTGGAGAACAGGGAGCCTTCTTATGCTGATGGGCGGGATGTAAGTTGTAAACTGCCTCTCTGGAGGAGTGCATTGTGTTCCCTAAAACAAGTAAACAACAGAGCTACAGAGCCAAGGGCACTTCCAGTCTAGGGAATATACCTAGGGAAAATTGAAAATCAATAAGACAGAACCACCCAAAAATTTAGGAATGCACTGCTTACAAGAACCTCAAATTGGGTACACCTTAAATATCCCAGGAAATATAAAAGTGCTTGAAAAAGTTGTGGTACTTACGTACGAGGGAATACCCCTCAGCCATGAAATCAATGTCATAAGTCCAGTAGCAGCAAAATGAGTGGATTCAGGTACGATGATTCTAAGTGAAATATGTCACACAGAAAAAGAAACGTATCATAAGATATCACTTATGAAGATCCTGTAAACGTGGCTACACATGAACTGAGTTAGGAAAGAGAAGAGAGTCTCATATTTAGAAAACACTCTTATGCCTTCTTAACGGGGAAGGAGAGGTGGGGTGATGCATAAAACCAGAGTTTGATATAAGCACAGGTTCCTTTCCCAAAACCAACTATGGAATAGACAAGACCTACACCTTCCTCAGTGAAACGGACTCAAAACCCCATATCTCCCGCAGAGGTATATATCTGACTATTAAGAATCTTAAAACCTGTGTATTGACATGTCTCCATAAGACAATCAAGTGTGTCTAGACTGGCATAATCATGGCAGCGAGAATCAGCTCAAACCCACTATAAAAAGGAATTTCAAAAACAAACCAAAAAAAACAGGGAAATTCTTTACAATTCCTTCAGGGTCTCTGATGAAACCTAGAATGACACTATCTACAACGACAGCTGGATGTGGCATAAGGCTGGACGCATGGGACTGAGAGGATTGGTGAGATTGGGTGAGCAAATGCAGACTCTTTAAAGCAATAATGCATGGCACCCTTTCCATGGGTCCCAACTCTACAGGTTGAAGGGAATATTACTACAGCTATAACATGTACGGGAAACCTAGAGAATGGACACACTGTGAACATGAAAGGTCTCTAAAACTCAACTAATAGTCTCTCTCCTGGTGCTCCGGTTTGACATTCCAACTGCTTTACTATCAATCTCCCAACTTGGAGAGACTGCCCCTTTAACCTCCTGGTTCTCACAGGTTGCCAATTTGGCAGAGGATGAAAAGGAAGAGGGAGAACTAATGAGAGAGTAGCTCTTAGGCATTTGGACGGACACATGTCACTCTTATTACCCGGGAGGAAGAAAAATTAACCAAATTCTCAGCCACCCACCAGACACCAGTATAGGTCCTCAACCAAAGTTTGCACTTGCATTCATCTCACAAAAAACGAGTTGAAAAATGGAGCTCAGTGGCACAGCAATTCACAAACTGGCAGAGAAATACAGGACAACTATCGTCCAAATATCTGTTTAATGTAAGGCAACGAGGCGGACTTGAAAGCCAGGGAGAATAGCAGGAAACAGATTTCAAGAGGTACGTTGGAATCGCCTTTAAAGCACAGGAAAAGGGGCACAATTTCCACAATGATGCACTAGGCCAAAAAGGGCGTATGGGTTTTCTCCTGAATATATTCAGGAGAAAACACATATACGCTTTTTGGCCAGGCAAGCAAGCGGGCAATTCAAATCTGCACTACAAAGAAGTATCACTTCACAACGGTCAAAAGGGACATCCACAAAATGGGTAATTACCAGAAAGGCAAGACAGGTCCTGGAGAACAGGGAGCCTTGTTATGCTGATGGGTGGTATGTAAATTGTCAACTGCCTGTCTTGTGGAGTGCATTGAGTTCCCTAAAATAAGTAAACAACAGAGGTACAGAGCCAAGGGCACTTCCAGTCTAGGGAATAAACCTTGGGAAAACTGAAAATCAATAAGACAGAGCCACCCCAATATTTAGGGCTGCACTGCTTACAAGAAGCTCATTTGGGTGCACCTTAAATATCCCTGAAAGATAAAAATGGTACAAAAAATTGTGGTACTTACGTCTGATGAAATATCCCTCAGCCATGAAATCAATGTCATAAGACCAGTAGCAGCAAAATGAGTGGATTCAGGTACGATGATTCTAAGTGAAATAAGTCACACAGAAAAAGAAACCTATCATAAGATATCACTTACAGATATCCTGTAAACATGGCTACACATGAACTGAGTTAGGAAAGAAAAGAGAGTCTCACATTTAGAAAACACTCTTATGCCTGCTTAAGGGGGAAGGAGAGGTGGGGAGATGCATAAAACCAGAGTTTGATATTAGTACAGGTACTGTTCCAAAAACCAAATACGAAAGAGACAAGACCTACACATTCCTCAGTGAAAGGGACTCAACACCCCATATTCACTGCAGAGTAATATATCTTACTAGTATGAATCTTAAAACCTATGTATTGATATGTCTCCGTAAGGGAATCAAGTGTGTCTAGACTGGCATAGACATGACAGTGAGAATCAGCTCAAACCCACTATAAAAAGGAATTTCAAAAACAAAACAAAAAAAACAGGGAAATTCTTTACAATTCCTTCAGGGTCTCTGATGAAACCTGGAATGACACTATCTACAATGACAGCTGGATGTGGCATAAGGCTGGACACTTGGGACTGAGAGGATTGGTGAGATTGGCTCAGCAAATGCAGACCCTTTAAAGCAATATTGAGTGGCACCCATTCCATGTGTCCCAACTCTACAGGTTGAAGGGAATATTACTACAGCTATAACATGTACGGGAAACCTAGAGAATGGACACACTGTGAACATGAAATGTCTCTAAAACTCAACTAATAGTCTCTCTCCTGGTGCTCCGGTTTGACATTCCAACTGCTTTACTATCAATCTCCCAACTTGGAGAGACTGCTCCTTTAACCTCCTGGTTCTCACAGGTTGCCAATTTGGCAGAGGATGAAAAGGAAGAGGGAGAACCAAAGAGAGAGTAGCTCTTAGGCATTTGGACGGACACATGTCACTCTAATTGCCCGGCAGAAGAAGAATTAACCAAAGTCTCAGCCATCCGCTGGGAACCAGTATAGGTCTTGAACCAATATTTTGGACTTGCGGTAAGCTCACAAAAAATGAGTTGATAAATGGAGCTCAGGGGCACAGCAATTCACAAACTGGCAGAGAAACACAGGACAACTATCGTTCAAATATCTGTTTAATGGAAGGCAACGAGGCGGACTTGAAAGCAAGGCAGAATAGCCGGAAACAGATTTCAAGAGGTACGTTGGAATCGCCTTTAAAGCACAGGAAGAGGGACACAACTTCGAAAATGATGCACTTGGCCAAAAAGTGCGTATGCGCTTTCTCCTGAATATATTCAGGAGAAAACGCATACGCCCTTTTTGGCCAAGCAAGCAAGTGGGAAATGCAAATCTGCACTACAAAGAAGTATCACTTCCCACCGGTCCAAAGGGACATCCAGAAAATGGGTAAAATCCAGAAACGCAAGACAGGCCCTGGAGAACAGGGAGCCTTGTTATGCTGATGGGTGGGATGTAAATTGCCAACTGCCTCTCTGGAGGAGTGCATTGTGTTCCCTAAAACAAGTAAACAACAGAGCTACAGAGCCAAGTGCACTTCCAGTCTAGCAAATATACCTTGGGAAAACTGAAAATCAATAAGACAGAGCCACCCCAAAATTTAGGGCTGCACTGTTTACAACAACTTCAACTTGGGTACACCTTAAATATCTCAGGAAATATAAAAATGGTTCAAAAATTGTGGTACTTACGTACGATGGAATATCACTCAGCCATGAAATCAATGTCATAAGACCAGTAGCAGCAAAATGAATGGATTCAGGTATGATGATTCTAAGTGAAATAAGTCACACAGAGAAAGAAGCTTATCATAAGATATCACTTATGAAGATCCTGTAAACATGGCTACACATGAACTGAGTTAGGAAAGAGAACAGAGTCTCACATTTAGAAAACACTCTTATGCCTGCTTAAGGGGGAAGGAGAGGTGGGGTGATGCATAAAACCAGAATTTGATATAAGCACAGGTACCGTTCCAAAACCCAACTATGGGATACACAAGACCTACACCTTCCTCAGTGAACGGGACTCAAAACCCCATATTTCCCGCAGAGGAATGTATCTGACTAGTAAGAATCTTAAAACCTATGCATTGATATGTCTCCGTAAGGGAATCAAGTGTGTCTAGACTGGCATAAACATGGCATCGAGAATCAGCTCAAACGGAATTTCAAAAACAAAACAAAAAAACATCGAAATTCTTTACAATTCCTTCAGGGTCTCTGATGAAACTTGGAATGACCCTATCTACAATGTCAGCTGGAGGTGCCATAAGGCTGGACACATGGGACTGAGAGGATTGGTGAGATTGGGTGAGCAAATGCAGACCCTTTAAAGCAATAATGCATGGCACCCATTCCATGGGTCCCAACTCTCCAGGTTGAAGGGAATATTACTACAGCTATAACATGTATGGGAAACCTAGAGAATGGACACACTGTGAATACGAAAGTTTTCTAAATCTCAACGAATAGTCCCTCTCCTGGTGCTCCCCTTTGACTTTCCAACTGCCTTACTATCAATCTCCCAACTTGGAGAGACAGCACCTTTAAACTCCTGGTTCGCACAGGTTGCCAATTTGGCAAAAGATGAAAGGGAAGAGGGAGAACCTATGAGAGAGTAGCTGTTAGGCATTTGGACGGGCAAATGTCACTCTTATTTCCCGGGAGGAAGAAGAAATAACCAAAGTCTCATCCACTCACTGGGAACCAGTATATATCCTGAACTAAAATATTGGACTTGCGTTCAGCTCACAAAAAACGAGTGAAAAAATGAAGCTCTATGGCAGAGCAATTCATACACTGGCAGAGTAGTAAAGGGCAACTATCGTTCAAAAATCTGTTGAGGGAATGCAACGAGGCGGACTTGAAAGTGTGGCAGAGGAGCAGGAAACAGATTTCAAGAGGTACGTTGGAATCGCCTTTAAAGCACAGGAAGAGGGGCAGAAATTCGACAATGATGAATTTGGCCAAAAAGGGCGTATGCGTTTTCACCTGAATATATTCAGGAGAAAACACATACGACCTTTTTGGCCAAGCAAGCAAGTGGGCAATGCAAATCGGCACTACAAAAAAGTATCACTTCCCACCGCTCAAAAGGGACATCCACAAAATGGGTAAAAACCAGAAAGGCAAGACAGGCCCTGGAGAACAGGGAGCCTTGTTATGCTGATGGGCGGCATGTAAATTGCCAACTGCCTCTCTGGAGGAGTGCATTGTGTTCCCTAAAACAAGTAAACAACAGAGATACATAGCCAAGGGCAATTCCAGTCTAGGGAATATACCTTGGGAAAACGGAAAATCAATAAGACAGAGCCACCCCAAAATTTAGGGCTGCACTGCTTACAAAAACCTCAACTTGGGTACACCTTAAATATCCCAGGAAATATAAAAATGGTTCAAAAAATTGTGGTACTTACGTACGATGGAATATCCCTCAGCCATGAAATCAATGTCATAAGACCAGTAGCAGCAAAATGAGTGGATTCAGGTACGATGATTCTAAGTGAAATATGTCACACAGAAAAAGAAACTTATCATAAGATATCATTCATGAAGATCCTGTAAACATGGCTACACATGAACTGAGGTAGGAAAGAGAACAGAGTCTCACATTTAGAAAACACTCTTATGCCTGTTTAAGGGGGAAGGAGAGGTGGGGTGACGCATAAAACCAGAGTTTGATATAAGCACTGGTACCGTTCAAAAAACCAACTATGGAATAGACAAGACCTACACCTTCCTCAGTGAAAGGGTCTCAAAACACCATATTTCCCACAGAGGAATATATCTAACTAGTAAGAATCTTAAAACCTATGTATTGATATGTCTCCATAAGGGAATCAAGTGTTTTTAGACTGGCATAAACCTGGCAGCGAGAATCAGCTCAAACCCACTATCAAAAGGAATTTCCAAACAAAACAAAAAAACAGCGAAATTCTTTGCACTTCCTTCAGGGTGTCTGATGACACCTGGAATGACCCTATCTACAATGACAGCTGGATGTAGCATAATGCTGGACACATGGGACTCAGAGGATTGGTGAAATTGGGTGAGCAAATGCAGACCCTTTAAAGCAATAATGCATGGCACCCATTCCATGGGTCCCAACTCTCAAGGTTGAAGGGAATATTACTATAGATTTAACATGTATGGGAAACCTAGAGAATGGACACACTGTGAATACGAAAGGTTTCTAAAACTCAACGAATAGTCCCTCTCCTTGTGCTCCAGTTTGATTTTGCAACTGCTTTACTATCAATCTCCCAACTTGGAGAGACAGACCCTTTTACCTCCTGGTTCGCACAGGTTGCCAATTTGGCAGAGGATAAAAGGGAAGAGGGAGAACCAATGAGAGAGTAGCTGTTAGGCCTTTAGAAGGGCACATGTCACTCTTATTTCCCGGGCGGAAGAAGAATTAACCAAAGTTTCAGCCACACACCTGGCACCAGTATAGTTCCTGAACCAAAATATTTGACTTGTGTTCAGCTCACAAAAAACGATTTAAAAAATGGAGCTCAGGGGCACAGCAATTCACAAACTGGCAGATTAATAAAGGAAAACTATTGTCGCAAAATCTGTTGAGGGAAGGTAACGAGGTGGACTTGAAAGCGAAGCAGAATAGCAGGAAACCGATTACAAGAGGTACTTTAGATTTGCCGTTAAAGCACAGGAAGAGGGGCACAACTTCGACAATGATGCACTTGGCCAAAAAGGGCGTATGCGTTTTCTCCTGAATATATTCAGGAGAAAACTCATAAGCCCTTTTTGGCCAAGCAAGCAAGCGGGCAACGCAAATCTGCACTACACAGAAGTTTCACTTCCCACCGGACAAAAGGGACATCCCCAAAATATCGAAAAATCAGAAAGGCAAGACAGGCCCCGGAGAACAGGGAGCCTTGTTATGCTGATGAGCGGGATGTAAATTGCCAACTGCCTCTCTGGAGGAGTGCATTGTGTTCCCTAAAACAAGAAAACAACAGAGCTACAGAGCCAAGGACACTTCCAGTCTAGGGAATATACCTTTGGAAAACTGAAAATCTATAAGACAGAGCCACCCCAAATTTAGGGCTGCACTGCTTACAAGAACCTCAACTTGGGTACACATTAAGTATCCCAGGAAAGATAAATATGGTTCAAAAATTTGTGGTACTTATGTACGATGGAATATCCCTCAGCCATGAAATCAATGTCATAAGACCAGTAGCAGCAAAATGAGTGGATTCAGGTACGATGATTCTAAGTGAAATAAGTCACAAAGAAAAAGAAACTTATCATAAGATAGCACTTATGAATTTTCTGTAACATGGCTACACATGAACTGAGTTAGGAAAGGGAACAGAGTCTCACATTTAGCAAACACACTTATGCCTGCTTAAGGAGGAAGGAGAGGTGGGGTGATGCATAAAACCAGAGTTTGATATTAGTACAAGTACCATTCCAAAATCGAAATACGGTATAGACAAGACCTACACCTTCATCAGTGAAAGGGACTCAAAACCCAATATTCTGCGCAGAGGAATATATCTGACCAGTAATAATGTTAAAACCTATGTATTGATATGTCACCGTAAGGGAATCAAGTGTGTCTAGACTGGCATACACATGGCAGTGAGAATCAGCTCAAACCGAGTATAAAAAGGAATTTCAAATACAAAACAAAAAAACAGGGAAATTCGTGACAATTCCTTCAGGGGCTATGATGAAACCTGGAATGACCCTACCTGCAACGAGAGCTGGATGTGGCATAAAGCTGGACACATGAGACTGACAGTTTTGGTGAGACTGGGTGAGCAAATGCAGACCCTTTAAAGCAATAATGTGTGGCACCCTTTCCATGGGTCCCAACTCTCCATGTGTAAGGGAATATTACTACAGCCATAACATTTACGGAAAACCTAGAGAATGGACACACTGTGAATACGAAAGGATTCTAAAACTCCACTTATAGTCCCTCTCCTTGTGCTCCATTTTTACCTTCTAACTGCTTTACTATCAATCTCCCAACTTGGAGCGTTAGCCCGTAAAACCTCCTGGTTCGCACAGGTTGCCAATTTGGCAGAGGATGAAAGGGAAGAGGGAGAACCAATGAGAGAGTAGCTGTTAGGCATTTGGACGGGTACATGACATTTTAATTGCCCGGCAGGAAATAGAATTAAACAATGTCTCAGCCACCCACCGGGAACCAGTATAGATTTTGAACCATAATTTTGGATTTGCGGTCAGCTCACAAAAACGAGTTGAAAAATGGAGCTCAGGGGCACAAAAATTCAAAAAAACTGGCAGAGAAATAAAGGACAATTATCGTCCAAAAAATCTGTTAAGGGAAGGCAACTAGGCGTCCTTAAAAACGAGGCAGAATAGCAGGAAACAGATTTCAAGTGGTACGTTGGAATCACCTGTAAAGCACAGGAAGAGGGGCACAACTTCGACAATGATGCACTTGGCCAAAAAGGGCGTATGCGTTTTCTCCTGAATATATTCAGGAGAAAACGCATACGCCCTTTTTGGCCAAGCAAGCAAGCAGCAATACAAATCTTCACTACAAAGAAGTATCCCTTCCCACTGGTCAAAAGGGATATCCGCAAAATGTGTAAAAAACAGAAAGGCAAGACAGGCCCTGGAGATCAGGCAGACTTGCAATGCTGATGGGCGCGATGTAAGTTGCCAACTGCCTCTCTGGAGGAATGCATTGTGTTCCCTAAAACAAGTAAACAACAGAGCTACACAGCCAAGGGCACTTCCTGTCTAGGGAATATACCTTGGGAAAACTGAAAATCAATAAGACAGAGCCACCCTAAAATTTAGCGCTGCACTGCTTACAAGAACCTCAACTTGTGTACACCTTAAGTATCCCAGGAAAGACAAAAATGGTTCAAGATATTGTGGTACTTACGTACGATGGAATATCGCTCAGCCATGAAATCAATGTCATAAGGCCAGTAGCAGCAAAAAGAGTGGATTCAGGTACTTTGATTCTAAGTGAAATAAGTCACACAGAAAAAGAAACTTATCATAAGATATCACTTATGAATTTCCTGTAAACTTGGCTACACATGAACTGAGTTAGGAAAGATTACAGAGTAACTAATCTTATCATAAGATATCACTCATAGCGGGAATGTACACATGACTACACATGAACTGAATGACAAACACAACAGATTCACACATTTAGAAAAACATCTTCTGCCTGCTTAATGGGAAAGCCGAGGTGGGGCTATGCATAAAACCAGAGTTTTAAATTAGCACAGATACCGTTATATAAACCATGTATGTAATAGAGAACACCTACTCCCCGCACAATGAACTGGACTCAACACCCCCTATTCATTGCAGAGGAATATGCCTGACTCTAAGTATTTTAAATCATATGTATTCTCATGTCTCCCTAAAGGAATCATGTGTGTGTATAACGGCATGAACACAGCACTGAAATTCAGTTAAACCCACTTATAAAAATAAATTTCAAAAGCAAAATGCAAAAACAGATAGAAAGTCTTAAAAACTACGTTCAGGGCCTGTGATGCAAGCTAGATTGACCACCTTTACACCCACAGCTGGATGAGACATAAGACTGGACACTTGGGGCTGACAAGATTGCTGAGGTTGTGTGAACAAAAGAACACCACTTAGAGCAATACTGTGTGCTACCCATTCTAGTGGTCCCAACTCTCCAGGTTTAAGGGAATCTTCCTACAGTTAAAACATGCATGGGAAACTCAGTGGATGGTACACTGTGTAATTGGGAAAGTTTTCTAAAAGGTACCTCATTTTTCCTTTTGTCGTGCTCGGCTTCGCCATTCCATCTGCATTACTAAAAATCTCCCCACTTGGAGTGTCAGCGCCTTTACCCTCCCGTTATGCACAGTTTGCACATTGTGCAGAGGATGAACAGAAAGAAGGGAAATAAATGAGAGATTAGCTGTAGGTGTTTGGATGGGCACATGTCACTCTACTTTCCCATCAGGAAGAATAATTAACCAAAAGCTCAGCCTGAAGCCCTGGAAGCAGACTAGGGCCTAAAGCCATCCTGCGGTATTGCAGCCAGCTCACAAAGAGGCGAGTTGAAAAATGGAAATCAGGGGCACAGCAATTCACAAACTTGCAGAGTTATAAAGGACAACTATCATCCAGAAATATATTGAGGAAAGGCAGTGAAGAGGATTTGAATGCAAGGCAGAATTGAAGGAAACAGATTTCAAGAGGTAGATTGGAGTCGTCTTTAAAGTACATGAAAAGCGACAGAATTTCGACAATGTTGCCCTTGGCTGAAAAGGGATTATGTGTATTTTCTTGAATATCTTCAGGAAAAAATGCATATGCACTTTTTGGCCAAGCAAGCCATCAGGCATTGCAAATCCACACTACAGAGAAGTGTCCCTTACCTCCAGTCAAAAGGGCCATCCACAAATAGTGTAAAAACCACAAATGCAGGAGAAGCCATGGAGAAAAGGGAGCCTGGTTACGCCGATGGACAGGATGTAAATTGCCAACAGCCTCTCTGGAGAACTGTATGTTGTTTTCTAGAACAGAGCTACAGAGCATAGCACACTTCCACTCATGGGCGTGTATTTTGAGAAAACTAAAAATCCACAACACACAGCCATCCCAAAGTTTAGGTCTGCTCTGTTTACAAGAACCTCGACTTCGGTACACTTTATATATCCCAGGAAAGGAAAAAATAAATGGATATAGATGTTGTGGTACTTATATACAATGGAATGTCACACAGACATAAAATCAATGTCATAAGGCCAATAGCAGCATAATGAGTGGCTTTAGGTACGATGATGCTAAGTGAAATGAGCCACAAAGAAAAAGAAACTTATTGTAATATATCACTTATAGAGGAAATGTAAACATGGCTACACATGAACTGAATTTCAAAAGAGAACAGAGTTACACAATTAGAAAACACACTTATGCCTCCTTAAGGGGAAAGGTGACATGGGGTGATGTGTAAAAGCAGAGTTTGAAATTAGCACAGATCCCATTCCATATACCAAATATGTAATAGACAAGACCTACTCCTTTCTCAATGAACTGGACACAAAACACCCTATTCACTGAAGAGGAATATATCTGACTGGTAATAACCTTGAAACCTATGTATTTATATGTCTCCGTAATGGAATCAAGTTTATGTAGATTGGCATAAACACAGATCAATGGAACAGGACAGAAAGCCCAGAGATAAACCTACATACCTATGGCTATCTCATGTATGACAAAGGAGCTAAGGATATACAATGGAGAAAAGACAGTCTCTTCAGTAATTGGTGCTGGAAAAACTGGACCGCTACACATAAAGGAATGAAATTAGAACACTCCATAACACCATACACAAAAATAAACTCTAAATTGATTAGGATCTAAATATAAGACCAGACACTATAAAACACTTAGAGGAAACCATAGGCAGAACACTCTATGACATAAATCACAGCAAGATCCTTTTGGACCCACCTCCTAGAGAAATGGAAATAAAAACAGAAATCCACAAATGGGACCTAATGAAACTTAAAAGCTTTTACACAGTACAGGAAAACCTAAACAAGATGCAAAAACAACCCTCAGAATGGGAGAAAATATTTTCAAATGAAGCAATTGACAAAGGATTAATCTCCAAACTTTACAAGCACCGCATGTAGCTCAATATCACAAAAACAAACAACCCAATCCAAAAACGGGCAGAAGACCTAATAGACATTTCTCCAAAGAAGATATACAGATTACCAAGAAACACATGAAAGGATGCTGAACATCACTAATCATTAGAGAAATGCAAATCAAAACTACCCTGAGGTATCACCTCACAGCAATCAGAGTGGCACTCATCAAAAAAATCTACAAAAGAATAAATGCTGGAGAGGACTTTATTGGAGAAAAGGGAACACACTTGCACTGTCGGTGGGAATGTAAATTGATATGGGCACTAGGGAGAAAAGTACGGAGGTTCCTTTAAATAACTAACAATAGAAGTACCATAGGACACAACAAACCAACTACTGGGCATTTGCCTTGCAAAAACCATAATTCAAAAAGAGTTATGTACAAAAATGTTCATTGCAGCTCTACTTGCATTAGCCAGGACATGGAAGCAACCTAAGTGTCCATCGACAGATGAATGGATAAAGAAGATCTGGCACATATATACAATCAAATATTACTCAACCATTAAAAGAAGCAAAACTGAGTTATTTGTACTGAGGTGGATGGACTTAGAATCTGTCCTACACAGTGAAGTAAGTCAGAAAGGGAAAAACAAATACTGTATGTTAACAGAGATATATGGAATCTAATGAAGAAAAAAAAAAGATTTTGAAGAACCTAGTGGCAGGACAGGATTAAGGACACAGACATAGAGAAAAGACTTGAGGACACTGGAAGGGGGATGGGTAAGCTGGGGCGAAGAGAGAGAGTGGCATGGACATAAATACATTACCAAATGTAACACCGATAGCTACTGGGAAGCAGCCACATAGAACAGGGAGATCAGCTCGGTGCTTTGTGACCACATAAAGGCGTGGGATATGGAGTGTGGGAGGGAGATGCAAGAGGGAGGGGATCTGGTGATATTTGTATATGTATAGCTGATTCACTTTGTATAGAGCAGAAACGAACACTCCATTGTAAAGCAATTATACTCCAATAAACGTGTAAAAGGAAAAAAAAAAGAAAGCCCAAGGATAAACCTACACCCCTATGGTCAACTCATCTATGACAAAGGAGGCAAGACTATACAATGGAGATAAGACCATCTCTTCAGTCATTGGTGCTGGGAAATATGGAGAGCTACATGTAAAAGAATGAAATTTGAACACTCCCCAACACCATACATAAAAATATATTCAAAATGTATTAGAGACCTTAATGTAAGACCAGACAGTATAAAACTCTGAGAGGAAAACTTACGAAGGATACTCTGACGTAAATCACAGCAAGATCTTTTTTGATCCACCTCCTATAGTAATGAAATAGAAAAGAAAACTAAACAGATGGGACCTAATGAAACTTAAAAGCTTTTGCAAAGCAAAGGGAACTACAAACAAGACGAAAAGACAACCCTCAGAATGGCAGAAAATATTTGCAAACGAATTAATTGGCAAATGATTAATCTCCAATATATATAAACAGCTCATGCAGCTCAATATTATTAAAACAAACAACCCAATACAAAAATGGAAGATCTAAATAGACATTTCTTCCAAGAAGACATAGAGATGGCCAGTACGCACATGAAAATCTGCTCAACATCACTAATTATTAGAGAAATGGAAATCGAAACTACAATGAGGTATCACGTCACACCTGTTAGAATGGGCATCATCAGAAAATCTACAAACAACAAATGCTGGAGAGGGTGTGGAGAAAAGGAACCTTCTTCCACTATTGTTGGGAATGTAAATCGATACAGTCTCTATGGAGAACAGTATGGAGGTTCCTTAAAAAACTAAAAATAGAATTACCATATAATCCAGCAATCCCACTACTGGGCATATACCCAGAGAAAACCATAAATCAAAAAGACACATTCACCACAATGTTCACTGCAGCACTATTTACAATAGACAGGTAATGAAAGCAACCTAAGTGCCCACAGACAGACGAATGGATAAAGACGTGGTACATATATACAACGGAATATTACTCAGCCATACATAGGAATGAAATTGGGTCATTTGTAGAGACCATGATGGATCTAGAGACTGTCATACAGAGTGAAGTAAGTCAGAAAGAGAAAAACAAATATTGTATATTAATGCATATATGTGGAACCTAGAAAAATGGTACAGATGAACCGGTGTGCAGGGCAGAAATAGAGACACAGATATAGAGAACAAACATATGGACACCAAGGAGGGAACGCCAAGTGAGGGTGGTGCTGGGATGAATTGGGAGACTGGGATTCACATGTGCACACTTATATGTATAAAATACATATCCAATAAGAACCTGCTGTATAAAAGAAATAAATTTAAAAAAACTAAAAATAAATAAATAACATTTAATAAAATATAACAGAAAAAAACTTTTTCCCTTCACATAGACGTCTTTATATTAATGCATTATTTCCATGTTTATATCTCCAATTTAAAAAAAAAGAGGAATAAATAAAATCTAAATTGAACCAAAAAGAAAAAAAAAAGAAAAAAAAAACAGAACTCACCAGTTATACAGAGGAAAATCGCATCAGGGCACTTGCTCCAGTGGTAAAAAATTCTTAAGTTGGTCAGAGGTGGGAAATTGTCTCCCATGCACTCAGCAGCACTCCCCCCCAAAAGGAACATCCCCATTGCAAAGCTGGGGGACTGTGTCGAGGCGTCTGTGAGTAAATGTGAGCTGAGCCCCAGTCCTGCTGCAGCTGAACTCTTCCCACCCTTTCCAGGTAAAACACCTGAATATGTACAAGCACTTGCAAGCCTAGAGGAAGGGCTGTGGAGCCACACTAGCGAGAGCACGCAGGCCGACTTGGTGCCTGCAGGCCAGCCAGGATGGTCCTGGACCCAGATGCTCTTCTGGAATCTTTCCATTGCCCTGCCTGAGATACCCCTCCTGCCACGGCCCCCACTGCTTTTTTACTTCCTCACCTCTGCCTGGGGAGAAATTCCAGTGGCAGGTATGGGTGACACATCCTCTTCTTTAGCAGGTGGCAGCCTGGCAACTCCTGCAGAAAGTCCAGCAGAGCCCCACTCACACTGGGCCACCCACAAAGCCACGGCCCCTCACTCCCTCCCACCACCCCTGCCCCGACACTGCTGACGGGGCAGAGAATATGGCGTCAGGCACAACTACAGGGGCTCTTGCTGACTGGAGAGGTGTTTATATTGACCTCAACCCAGGCACACCTGTGGGGGGGGCTGGCAGGCAGTGTCAGGCTGCCCAAATCAGCCAATCCTCACCCCTCAGGGGCTCACAGTTGCAAAAAATGAACCTTGCTAAACGGGTCTGTCCCAAGGAATAGGTGTGGGCTCTTGAGAGTCAGGCTAGACAAGGGGCTGCATCTGCGCCTTGTTTTCTTATCATTTTATCTGGTCCATGAGTGGAAAACAACTTCAAGAAGACCCTATCCTAATGAGAGGAACCCAGGAGTCAGGGAGAGGAGTGATGGTGGGTGGAGACAGAGGCCTGGTGCCCTGGCTGCAGTGGAAGTGTCTGGAAGACCAGGCAGAGAGAGGCTGCACAGAGTGATAGCCAGGGTCACAGACCTCTCAGAGCTGCTGTTTGTTAGTTCAAGTCCTGCTTGGAGGTGTTCTGTGTCAGCTGTGAGCGACAGGTGAGCTGGGGTTTCTCTGCAATGTGGGCTATGTGCACAGTTCCTGTGTGTCCAGCCCTGCTGGGGTACCTGCCCAGGGGAGTTCAGTATCCTGGGAAGGGCCTGACTATGAGAGCCCCATGGGCTGCTATGTAGCTGCACAGGTGAGCTCCATACCCTGGGAGGGACTTGAACACGAGAGCCCCGTTGGCTGTGCGGTGCGGGATGCAGCCCAGGTGAGCTCCATATCCTGGGATTGGCCTGACCACGAGAGCCCCATGGGCTGCTGGAGACCTGTTAAAGGATATCAGGACAGTCAGTGAAGCCACCGAGGATATACATCCAGTAGCTCCTATTTCCTACAACCTGCTGGCTCATTCCACCATCCACCAGGCCATGGCATTCTGTATTACACTTCAATGATGCCTTCTTCTGTATTCCATTCATCTCAGAGTCACAAGAATTTTTGGCTTGTGAGTGGCAGGACACAACATGCAACACAAGCAATAATGCTGGGCCGTCCTGCCCCAATGGTTCAAAAATCCCCACACCATCATTGGGGAAATGTCCTCTAAAGACCTAAACGTTCTACCTCTGTAAAAGGGAACCCTCCTTCAATATGCAGATGACATTCTGATCGCCAGGCCTACTAAAGACGCCTCTGAACTACCTAGCCAAGAAAGGATAGAAGGTGTCCAAGAAAAAGGCTCAAATATCCCAGGCTCAGGTGACATGCCTGGGCTTCATTCTCACAGATATTCGGAGAAACGCATCCCAGGATAGGGAAGAAGCCATTTGCAGCCTTACCTCTTCTAAAACTAGAAGACAGCTTAGGGGTTCCTGGGGAGGCCAAGGTTTTCTGCATCTGGATCCCTAACTACAGTCTAATAGCTGGGCCTCTACATGAAACACTGACACGAAAAGATGATGATCCTTTTGAATAGAATCCAGAAGCAGCCTTTCAAGAATGGAAAGAACAGTCAATTCAGATCCTTGCCCAGGAACTCGCTAATTTAGCTAAACCCTTTGACCATTACTTACCCGGTCAAAGGTTAATCGCACTTGGAGCCTTAGTGCAAAAACTGGGACCACTTGAAATGGAGCAACACAAGAATGCCCTTCAGGTATGATAAACTATGGTCAACAAGGGCTTTTCCCACCGACTCATCAGGCCAGGATACTGGGGTATCTAAAAAGCTAGAAATCAGCAGCCCGCAAGGCCAGCTCCCTCCTAAGGGAAATGGACACCACGTGGTGATCCTAACAACCCATCATGCCCTTAAGTTGCAGGGGTCGCTCTGTGGACACACTGACCTCGAGTGAGGAGGCCCTCCAACTCCAACCTCCAGAGAGCCTAATGAGGGCAACGGGCCCCCAAGATGACTCGTGTGACCATCACTTGACCTGGAGTTTCTCTCAGAAAACAACAAGACTGTGCCCCGAAAGAGCAGACTACTGCTTGCAGGACTTACTGCACCCAGAGGGGAGCTAATAAGCTTGGCAGGGGAAACGTATATCACGATTTCCCCATAGAAAACCCCACAGATACCACGGTGATGGTGGCCAATATGACCGGCTGGACTGCTGGCTACTTCTAAAGGCCGTTGACTCAGTGGACGTCATGGTCCTGGATCACCACTGACCCTGGACTGTCTGGGACTTGCACGGGCAGGGCTCTGACACATGGTGCTGTTTGTACATTAATTCAGGGACCTAATTAAAGAAAGCACAGACTACTGGTCAGAGCATCTAGGCTGGCAAAAACCGTCAGCCTAAGGTCACAAAACAAATGTGGGGTGGGGTGAAACCTGCCACCACAGCATCACTGTGCATCTCTTTCCTGGACCCTTAAATGTCATTAGAATCTATAACACTTCCAATGCTGGTGCTCAGGCGGACGAGAAGTGAGGCAGGAGGCCTTGGGACAATCAACCTCACCTGGAGGCTGGTGGGGAGACGTTTTGCTCCTCCCCCCAGGTATCAGGGCTCCCACCACTGCATGAAGCAGTTACAAAAGAGGGGTCTGCACCCTCAACACCCCAAGAATGAGGAAAGGAACAAAAAGCAGAGGAGGGTTTCGTCTCTGGCAAAGTTCATTAAAAATTCCTGGGAGATAAAAAGAGAATCTGGGCAATAAAATAAAGTCTAACCTGTTTTTCCTTTGTGCTTTGTCTAATTTCACGTGCTCCTAGGGTTCCGCATGCAGAGGTCCCACACCCGGCACTTCAGACCCGATTTCCTAGTGCAGAATGGCTGGGTCGACACCTCAGCTAGCGGAGTCCCATGCAGACTCCACGGCATAGAGCCTGAGCTTCAGCCAACCCAGCCCTCGAGAGCTCCATCCCCTAACTCCCACTGATGCTGCCGGGATCCCTACACAGCAGCCCAGCCCACAGCCCATGGGGGAGTGCACGCTCTCACCTCTCCATTCGGTTTTCAAAATAATGTTTCCTTTGCTTCTGAACCAAACTCAGGCTTGATCTGTTGGCTCCAATGACACTGGGCACGGGGACTCCTGTTGGGGTCCACTCTGGAGGATCAGTAACAGAAATTGAGAACCTTGTAACTTCAATGAACAAATGTGTGAGACAAACTGTAGTTAACATAGGGCAGTGTATAATGCTCGGATAAAATAAGATTTTTCTAAGACTTACATTTGATATTTCCAACACTTTACTATAAGCAAGTTCAGTGAAGACGTCTGTCTTATTTGTCAGGTCAACATTAGAGAAATGAAGTGATTTATTTCTATGGTTGTACATCGAATACTCTTGGCTGAAGCTTCAATCTTGTTTTGAATGCTTTTCCATTGAAAAGGATACCTCTCTTTCAGCTCCCCCTTTTCTGAGAAGTATAAAATCTTATAATTTATTATTACCAAAGGGGAAAGGTAGGAAAAGGGATAAATTAACAGTTTGGGATTAACACATACACACTGCTATGTATAAAATAGATCATCAACAAGGAATTACTGTATAGCACAGGGAACTACACTGAATATTTTGCAATAACCTATAAGGGGAAATAATCTGAAAAAGAATCGATATTTTTATTGACATCATCTATCAATGACAGATAAAATGTAACCTAAGCAAGGCCGATGGTGAGCGCTTCTGAACCTGAAGATTTCAATCATCTAAAGTTTGGGCTCTGCCTATTTCCCAAGGCCCTTAATGGACATACGTGTAGGCGTAGCTTAAAAATTCCCCAGTTTGGGGTTCGGGGAGGCACTGATTTGGAAAAATCCCTGGTGTTCTCCTTCCATTCACGGGACCCTTCCTACGGCTAAAACATGCCTGTCACACCTAGAGGATGGTACACCGTTTGATCGGAAAGAGTTTGGAAAAGGCACCTCATCTCCTCATCGCCTGGTGCACGGGTTCACCCCTCCAGCATCTTTCCTAACAATCTCCTCACATGGGGATATCAGCACCGTCAACATCCTGTTGCACACAGTTTGGAATTTGCCCAGACGATGAAGCGGAAGGATGAGAAAAATTTAGAGACAAGTCTTAGGTCTTCGGACAGGCACATGCCACTCTAATTTCCAATCTGGAAGACAAATTCATCAAAGGCTAGAATTGCCCACGGAAAGAGAATAGGGCTAGAGGATATTCCGCTCTTTTGTGTCCAGTTTCCAAAAACACAAGTTGAAAAATGGAACTCAGGGGCACTAAAATTCATGAAACTACAGAGTTGAAAATATCTATTGTTGAAAAATGTCTTAAGGTAAGTCACAGAAAGGGATTTGTAAGCAAGGGGGAGTGGCAGGAAGCAGATTTGAAGAGGTAGAAAGGTCTCCCCATTAAAGCACAAGAAAAGGGGCTGAACATCGCCAATGATGCACTTGGCCCAAAAGGGCGTATGCATTTTTTTCTGAATATAATCAAGTAAAGGCCATACACACTTTTTATCCAACCAAACAGGTGGGCACTGGAAATCAATACTACAAAATGTATCACTTCACATCAGTCAGAAGGGCCATCCACATAAAGTGTAAACACCAGAAATGCAGGACAGGGTGAGGAGAAAAGGGAGCCCTGTGAGGCTGATAGTGGAAATGTAATGTGCCAACGGCGACTCTGGAGAAGTGTATTGTGTTTGCTAAAACATCTGAAAACTGAGCTACAGAGCATAGGGCACTTGCACTCATGGGCGTATACCTTGGGAAAAACAAAAAATGACAGAAAACAGGCACCCCAACCTTTACCACCTCTCTGTTAAAAAGGGCCTCCACTTGGATATAACCTAAATGTCCCTGGAAGGATAAAATGGATAAAATAGATGGGGTACTTATGTAGAGTGGAATATTACTCATCCAGAAATCAATGAAATAAGGCCAGTTGTAACAACTCTGGAGGAGTTACATACGATCATTCTAAGTGACACATGTCAGAAAGGAAAAGACACATATCATAAGATGCCACTTAAAGGTGGAATGCAAAATGGCTACACATGAAATAAACTACAATACAGAAACATAGTCAAATATGTAGAAAATAGACATAAGGCTGCTAAATGGGAAAGGTGGGGAATGGTGAGGTATTATCCAGGAGGTTGAAATTAGCAAAGATACCATTCCAAGTACCGAATTGAATAACTGGCAAGGCCTACACGGTACCTCAAAGAACTGCACTCAGTCCACTAAAGTCAATGGAAAATAAAGCATATGACTCGTAAGCATCTGAGAAAGAATTTATTGTTGTCTCACAGTACATAAATCAAGTGGATGTACAGCAGCAAAAAACAGAGCTTTGAAAATCAGCTGTAACCAATATAAAAATAAATTTAAAAATATTTATAAAAACAGTGAGACAGACAAAAATTCTTACAACTTTTGTTGAAGGGCTACGATGAAACATGGATTGAATACATGTAGACCCACAGCAGGATGATATATAAGGCTGGAAGCTATGCACGCTAGGAGACGTTAGAGAGGCTGGGTGAGGAAATGCAGACCTTTAAAGTAATACTGCCTGATACCAATTCCATGGGTCCCAAATCTGCAGTTTCAACGTAATCTTCTGACAGGGAAAACATGCCTGGGAAACTGAGATGAATGTACACTGTGTGCTCAGGAGAGGTGTCTAAAATGCACCTCATTTTTGATCTCCTGGTGCTGGGGTTCGCCATTCCAGCCACATTACTAACAATCTCCCCACTTGGAGAATCAACACCTTTAACATCCTGTTTCACACAGTTTGCAAATTTTGCAGAGGATAAATGGGAAGAGGAGGAACCAATGAGAGATTAGCTGTAGGAGTTTTGACAGGCACATGTCACTCTAATTTCCCATTAGGAAGAAGAATTAACCAAAGGCTCAGCCTGCCGCCCCAGAACCAGAATAGGGCCGGAATCAATCCAATGGTTTGGCGGCCAGCTCACAAAAAAAGCGAGTTGCAAAATGGAGCTCAGGAGCAGACAATTCAAAGACCTGCAAAGATATAAATGATAACCAACGTCCAAAAATATATTCAGGTAAGGCAACGAAGAGGTTCTGAATGAGAGGCAGAATTGCAGGAAACATTTTTCAAAAGGTAGATTGTACTCACATTTAAAGCATATGAAAAGCAGCAGAATTTCTAAAATGATGCAGTTGGGCAAAAGGGTGTATGCGTTTTTTTCGTGAATATCTTCAGGAAAAAAACACATACAGAGTTTTTGACCAACCAAGCAAGAGGGAAATGCAAATCCGCACAATAAAGAAGTCTCAATTTCCACTGCTCAGAAAGGCCATCCAAAAAATGTGTACAAATCAAAAATGCAGGAGAGGTCATGGAAAACAGGGAGACTAGTCACGCTGATGGGTGGGGTATAAATATCCAAGAGCTACTCTGAAGAAGTGTATGCTGTTTCCTAAAACATCTAAAATACAAAGCCCCCGAGCAAAGGGGACTTCAACTCATGGACATATAACTTGGGAAGACTAAATATCAACAAGACACAGGCACCCCAAAGTTTAGGGCTGCTCTGCATACAAGAACCTCAACTTCGGTACACCTAAAGTATCCCAGGAAAAAGAGAAATGCATAAAGAACTTGTGGTAATTTTGTACAACGGAATATCACTCAGACGTGAAATCAATGTCATAAGGCCAGTAGCAGCATAATGAGTGGATTTAGGTATGATGATTCTAAGGGAAATTAGTCACACAGAAAAAGCATCTTATCATAAGATATCACTTAGAGAGGGAATGTCAACATCACAACACATGAACTGAATTAGGAAAGAGAGCAGCGTCTCACATTTAGAAAACACTCTTATGCCTCCTTAAGGGGAAAGGAGAGGTGGGGTGATGCATAAAGCCAGAGTTTAATATTAGCACAGGTACCATTCCATAAACCATATACAGAATAGACAAGACCTACACCTTCCTCAGTGAACGGGACTCAAAACCCCTATTCCCCACAGAGGAATATATCTGATTAGTAAGAATCTTAAAACCTATGTACTGATATGCCTCTGTAAGGGAATCTAGTGTGTCTAGACTGGCATAAACACGTCAGGGAAAATCAGCTCAACCCCATAAAAAAATGAATTTCAAAAACAAAACAAAAAAACAGCGAAATTCTTACACAATTCCTTCAGGGGTTCTGATGAAACCTAGAATGACCCTATCTGCAAAGACAGCTGGATGAGACATAAGGCTGGACACTTGGGACTGAGAGGACTGGTGAGATTGGGAGAGAAAATGCAGACCCTTTAAAGTAGTAATGCATGCCACCATTCCATGGGTCCCAAATTTCCAGGTAAAAGGGAATATCACTACAGTTATAACATGTATGGGAAACCTAGAGAATGGACACCCTGTGATGGCGAAAAGTTTCTGAAGTCTCCTACTTTTTCCTCTCCTTGTGCTACAGTTTGGCATTCCAACAACTTTACTATCAATCTCCCCACTTAGGAGAGTCATCCCCTATAACCTCCTGGTTCGCACAGTTTGCTAATTGTGCAGAGGATGAAAGGGAAGAGGGAGAACCAATCAGAGAGTAGATGTAGGCCTTTGGACGGACACATGTCACTCTAAATTCCCGTCAGGAAGAAGAATGAACCAAAGCCTCAGCCACCCACAGGGAACCAGTATAGCCAGCTCTGGAACCAGTATAGGTCCTGAAGCAAAATTGTGGATTTGCGGTCAGCTCCCAATAATGGGATTTGAAAATTGGAGCTCAGGGGCAAAGCAAATCAAAAACCTGCAGAGTTATAAAGGACTATTCTCTTCCAAAAATCTGTTGAGGGAAGGCAACAAAGCGGACATGAAAATGAGGCAGAATTGCACAAAACATATTTCAAGAGGTAAATTGGAATCGCCTTTAAAGCACAGGAAAGGCATCACAACTTCGAGAATGATGCACTTGGCCAAAAACAGCGTATGACTTTTCTCCTGAATATATTCAAGAGAAAAGGCATAGGCCCTATTTGGCCAATCAAGCAAGCGTGCAATGCAAATCCACACTACAAAGAATTTTCACTTCCCACCGGTCCAAAAGGACATCCAAAAATCTGTAAAAACCAGAAAGGCAAGATAGAGATGACAAGGGCATAAAGCAATATGAGCCCAAGTGTCATGGAGGATTGTGATGAAAAGCGCATGGAGCAATGTGATCACAAGATTATGTATCATTTTGCTGTCAAAGGCATTGTAATGACAAGGTTCATGGAGCACTGTGATGACAGGCGTCATGGAGCATTGTGATTACAGGGTTCATGGAGCATTGGGATGACAAGGGCATGGAGCATTTTGATGACAAGATTCCCGGATCATTGTGTTGTCAGGGTTCATGGAGCGTTGTGATGACAGTGGTCATGGAGCATTATGAGGACAGAGGTCATGGAGCATTGTGATGAGAACGTCATGGAGCATTGGGCTGAAAATGTTCATGGAGTATTGTGATGACAGTGGTCAAGGAGCATTGTGATGACAAGGTACTGGAGCATTGTGATGAGAAGACCATGGAGCCATGTGGTGACAAGTCTCATGGAGCATTCTGATGAAAAGGGTCATGGAGCATTGTGATTACAGGGGTCTTGGAGCATTGTGATGACAAGGGCCTTGAACATTGGGATGAGAATGTCATGGAGCGTTCTGATGACATGCATCATGGAGCTTTGTGATGACAAGGGCATGGAGCATTGTGATTACAGGGGTCTTGGAGCATTGTGATGACAAGTGCATTAAACATTGGGATGAGAATGTCATGGAGCATTCTGATGACATGCATCATGGAGCTTTGTGTTGACAAGGGCATGGAGCATTGTGATTACAGGCGTCTTGGAGCCCTGTGAGGGAAAGGGCATGTAACATTGTGATGAAAAAGGCATGGAGCCTTGTCATGAGAGGGTTCAAGGAGCATACTGATGACCAGTGTCAGGGACCATTGTGATGACAAGGGTATTGAGCATTGTGATGACAAATGTCATGGAGCATTGTGATTAGAAGACCATGGATACTTGTGATGATGAGCGTTATGGGGAGTTGTGATGATAAGTGTTATGGAATATTGTGATCACAAGGATATGGAGCATTGTGATGACAGAGGTCATAGAGCATTTTGATTTCATTGTGATGACAATAGCATGAAGCATTTTGATGATGCGCATTTGGTGCTTTGTGATGACAGCGTTCATGGAGCATTGAGATGAAAAGGGGCATGGAGCATTATGATTACAGGAGTCTTGGATCATTGTGATGAAAAGGGCATGGATCATTGGTCTGAAATGTTTCATGGATTATTGTGATGAGAGGGGGCAAGGAGCATTGTGATAACAAGGGCACGGAACACTGTGATACATGGTTCATGGAGGATTGTAATGACAAGCGCATGGAGCATTGTGAGAAGAATGGCATCGAGCATTGTGATGAAAAGCATCATGGATCCTGTGATGACAAGGGCTTAGAACAGTGTGATGAGAGGTTTTTGGAGCATTGTGATGACAATGGCATGGAGCATTGTGATGCCAAGGGTCATGGAGTTTTGTGATGACAAAGGTCATGGAGCCTTTTGATGACAAGTGTGTGGTGAATTCTCTTGTGAAGGACAGGGAGCATTGTGAAGACAGGGTCATGGAGCAATTTGATGAAAAGTGTCATGGAACATTTTGATGAGAGGGGTTATGGAACATTGTGATGTCAGGAGTCATGGAACATTTTCATGACGGTGTTGTGGACCATTGTGATGACAGGGGAGTGGGTGTATTGTGATGACTAGTGAGGGAACATTTTGATATCATTCGTGAGAGAGCATTTTGATAAGAAGTGCATGGAGCATTGTGATGACAAGTTTTATGGAGCATTGTGATGAAAAGATTGTGGAGCACTGTGATGACAAGCACATGGCACATTGTGATGACATGGGTCATGGAGCACTGTGGCGACAAAGGCAGGGAGCAATGTGATGACAAGTGTCACCGAGCATTGTGATGAAAATTTCATGGAGCATTTTCGTGACAAAGGTCACAGAGCCTTGTGATGACGAGGGCATGGACCATTGTGATGACAAAGGTCATGAAGCATTGTGATGACTGGAGTCTCGGAGCATTGTGATGACAGGGGTCATAGAGCTTTGTGATGAAAAGGCAATGAGCATTGTGATGACAGGGGCATGGAGCATTGGCCTGACATGTTTCATGGATTATTGTGATGACAGTCGGCATTGTGCAATGTGATGACAAAGGCATGGAGCATTGTGATGAGAAGGTCATGGAGTATTTTGAAGACAGGTCTCAGGGAGCATTGTGATGACATATGTCATGGTCCATTGCGATGACAGTGGAATGGAACATTGTGATGCCAAGTGTCATGGAGGATTGTGATGACATATGAAATGGAGCATTTTGATGACAAGGGCTTGGAGCATTGTGATGACAAGGGACATGGAGCATTGTGATGACAAGGGCATGGAGCATTGTGATGACAAGGGCCATTGAGAATTTTGATGACAAGTTCATGAAGCATTGTGATGACAAGCACATGGAGCTTCCTATGACAGGGGTCATGGAGCATTTCGATGACAAGTGCATAGAGAATTGTGATGACAAATCATGTAACAAGGTGATGAGAAGTGTCATGGAGCATAGTGATGCCAAGAACGAGGAGAATTGTGATGACAGGGGACATGGAGCATTGTGATGACCAGGGCAAGGAGCATTGTGATGGCAAGACCGTGGAGCTTTGTCATGAGAAGACCATGGATAATTGTGATGACGAGCGTCATGGAGCACTGTAAAGACAAGGGGAATGGAGCATTGTGATAAGAGTGGCCATGGAGCATTGTGATGACAA
Organism: Mesoplodon mirus; assembly: GCF_964341445.2. Taxonomy (NCBI): domain Eukaryota; kingdom Metazoa; phylum Chordata; class Mammalia; order Artiodactyla; family Ziphiidae; genus Mesoplodon; species Mesoplodon mirus. The sequence goes on from NW_028295598.1 coordinate 50,663, forward strand.
CCGTCATGGATCATTTTGATGACAAGGGCGTGGAGCATTGTGATGAGAAGACCATGGATAATTGTGATGGCGAGCGTCATGGAGCACAGTAATGACAAGGGTTATGGAGCATTGTGATGACAGTGGCCATGGAGCATTGTGATGACAAGTGTCATGGAGCATTCTGATGACAATCTTGTGGAGTATTGTGACGACAATGGCATGGAGCATTGTGATGATAATGGCATGGGGCTTTGTGATGAGAAGACCATGTATAATTATGATGATGAGCGTCAAGGGGTGTTGTGATGATAAGTGTTATGGAACATTGTGATCACCAGGGTTTGGAGCATTGTGATGACAGAGGTCATGGAGCATTTTGATTTCATTGTGATTACAATAGCCTGAAGCATTATGATGATGGGCATGGTCTATTGTGATGACAGTGTTCATGGAGCATTGAGATGAAAAGACGCATGGAGCATTTTGATTACAAGGGCCTTGGAGCATTGTGATGACTAGGGCATGGAGCATTTTGATGACAAGGCCATGGAACATTCTGATGACATGCGTCATGTAGCTTTTTGATGACAAGGGCATGGAGCATTTTTATTAGATGGGTCGTGGAGCATTGTGATGACAAGTGTCATGGAGCCTTGTGATGACAAGGCTGTGGAACATTGTGATGGCAGGTGTCATGGAGCATAGTTATGACAGAGGTAAAGGAGCACTGTGATGAGAAGGGCATGGAGCACTGGTCTGAAATGTTTCATGGATTATTGTGATGAGAGTGGGCATAGAGCATTGTGATGATAAGGGCACGGAACACTGTGATACATGGGTAATGGAGGATTGTAATGACAAGGGCATGGGGCATTGTGATGAGAAGGGCATCGAGCATTGTGATTACAATTGTCATGGAGCTTTGTGATGACAAGGGCATGGAGCAATGTGATGAGAGGTTTCATGGAGAATTGTGATGACAATGACATGGAGCATTGTGATGCCAGGGGTCATGGAGCTTTGTGATTACAAGGGTCATGGAGCAATTTGATGACAAGTGCATGGTGCATTGTGATGAGAAGGGCAGGGAGTATTTTGATGCCAGGGTTATGCAGCAATTTGATGAAAAGTATATTGGAAAATTTGATGACAGGGGTTATAGAACATTGTGATGTCAGGGGTCATGGAACATTGTGATGATAAGGGGATGTAGCATTGTGATGACAGGGGTCATGGGACATTGTGATTACAGGGGTGAGGGAGTATTTTGACGACTAGTGATGAAACACTGTGATATCTCTGGTGAGAGAGCATTTTGATTAGAAGTGTATGGAGCATTGTGATTACATGGTTTATGGAGCATTGCAATGACAAGTTTCTGGACCGTTGTGATGAAAAGCGAATGGCACATTGTGATGACAAGGGTCATGGAACATTTTTCAGACAAAGGCATGGAGCATTGTGATGACAAAGGTCACGGAGCATTGTGATGAAAACGGCATGGGGCACTGTGATGAAAATGGCATGGAGCCTATTCGTGACAGGGTTCAAGGAGCATTCTGATGACAAGTGTCAGGGAGCATTATGATGACAAGTGTACTGAGCATTGTGTTGAAAAATGTCATGGAGCATTGTGATGAAAAGGGCATGGAATTTTGTGATGACAGTCATCATGGAGCATTGTGATGACAAGTGTTATGGAACACTGGGATCACAAGTGTTTGGAGCATTGTGAAGACAGAGGTCATGGATCATTTTGATTTCAAGGAGCATTGAGCATTGTGATGACAAGGGCATGAAGCAATGTGATCCCAAGGTTCATGGAGGATTGTGATGACAAAGGAAATGGGGTATTTTGATGACAAGCACATAGAGCATTGTAATGACAATGTCATGTAGCATTTTGCTGACAAAGGCATGGAGCATTGTGATGAGAGGTGTCATGGAGCACTGTGATGACAAGCGTCACGGAGCATTGTGAATACTGGTGTCATGGAGCACTGGGATGACAAGTGCATGGATCATTGTGATGACAAGGGTCATGGAGTAGTGGGCTGAAAATGTTCATGGAGTATTGTGATGACAGGGGTCATGGAGCATTGTGATGACAGAGGTCAAGGAGAATTTTGAATTCATTGTGCTGACAATAGCCGGAAGCATTATGGTGATGGGCATGATACATTGTGATGACAGGGTTCATGGAGCATGGAGATGAAAAGGGGCATGGAGCATTGTGATTACAGGGGTCTTGGAGCACTGTGATGACAAGGGCATGGAGCATTTAATGAGAAGGCCATGGAACATTCTGATGACATGGGTCATGGTGCTTTGTGATGACAAGGGCATGGAGCATTGTGATTACAGGGTTCTTGGAGCATTGTGATGACAAGTGTCTTGGAGCCTTGTGATGACAAGGCCATGGAACATCGTGATGGATGGGGTCATGGAGCACTGTTATGACACGGGTAATGGAGCATTGTGATGAGAAGGGCATGGAGCATTGTGATTACAAGTTTTATGGAGCATTGCAATGAGAAACTTGTGGACCGTTGTGATGAAAAGTGCGTGGCACATTGTGATGAAAAGCGTCATGAAGCATTTTTCTGACAAAGGCATGGAGCATTGTGATGACAAGGGTCACAGAGCAGTGTGATGAAATGTTCATGGAGCATTGTGGTTACAAAGGACACAGAGCCTTGTGATGACGCAGGCATGGAGCATTGTGATGACAAACGTTATGAATTATTGTGATGACTGGAGTCACGGAGCATTGTGATGACAGGGGTCATGGAGCATTGTGATGACAAGGGCATGGCGGATTGTGATGACAGGGGCATGGAGCATTCGTCTGACAACTTTCATAGATTATTGTGACGACAGTGGACATGGTGCATTGTGATGACAAGGGCATGGATCATTGTGATGAGAAGGGCATGGAGTATTGTGAAGACAGGTGTCAGGGAGCATTGTGATGACATATGTCATGGTCCAAAGCGATGACAATAGCAGGGAGCCTTGTGATGCCTAATGTAATGGAGGATTGTGATAACAAATATAATGGAGCACTGTGATGACTAGGCTTGGAGCATTATGATGACAAGGGCCATTGAGAATTTTCAGGACAAGTCGTGAAGCATTGTGATGACAATGTCCTAGAGCATTGTGATGAGAAAACCATGGAGCCTTGTGATGACAAATCTCATGGAGCATACTGATCAAAATTGACAAGGATCATTGTGATTACAGGCGTCTTGGAACATTGTGATGACATGGGCATGGAGCATTGTGAGGAGAAGGCCAAGAGCATTCTGAAGACATGCGTCATTGAGCTTTGTGATGACAAGGGCATGGAGCATTGTGATTACATGGGTCTTGGAGCTTTGTGATGAAAAGGGCATAGTTAATTGTGATGAAAAAGTCATGGAGCCTTGCCATGACAGGGTTCAAGGAGCATACAGACAACAAGTGTCAGGGAGCATTTTGATGACAAGTGTATTGAGCATTGTGATGACAAAGGTCATGGAGCATTGTGATGAGAAGACCATGGATAACTGTGATGATGAGCGTCATGGAGCATTGTGATGACAAGTGTTTGGGAATATTGTGATCACAAGCGTTAGGAGCATTGTTATGACAGAGGTCATGGAGCATTTTGATTTCATTGTGATGACAATAGCATGAAGCATTATGATGATGGGCATGGTGCTTTGAGATGACAGGGTTCATGAATCATTGAGATGAAAAGGGGCATGGAGCATTGTGGTTTCAGGAGTCTTGGAGCATTGTGATGAGAAGGTCATGGAGCATCGGGCTGAAAATATTCATGGATTATTGTGATGATAGTGGTCATGGAGCATTGTGAGGACAAGGGAATGGAGCATGGTGATGACAAGGTCCTGGAGCATTGTGATGAGATGACCATGGAGACTGGTGATGACAAGTCTCATGGAGCATTCTGATGAAAAGGGGCATGAAGCATTGTGATGACAGGAGTCTTGGAGCTTTGTGATGAAAAGGGCATGGTGCATTGTGAGGAGAAGGCCATGGAACATTCTGATGACATGCATCATGGAGCTTTGTGATGACAAGGGCATGGAGCATTGTGATTACAGGGGCCTTGGAGCATTGTGATGACATATATCATGGTGCATTGCGATGACAATGGCATGGAGCACTGGTCTAATAAATTTCATGGATTATTGTGATGACAGTTGGAATGGCGCATTGTGATGACAAGGGCATGGAGCATTGTGATGACCAGCTAATGAAGTATTGTGAAGAGAGGTGTCAGGGAGCATTGTGATGACAAGGGTCGTGGAGCATTGTGATGAAATGTTCATGGAGCATTGTGGATACAAATGTAACAGAGCCTTGTGATGACGCAGGCATGGACCATTTTGATGACAAATATTATGAAGCACTGTGATGACTGGAGTCACAGAGCATTGTGATGACAGGGGTCATGGAGCATTGTAAAGACAAAGTCCTGGAGCATTGTGAAGAGATGACCATGGAGACTTGTGATGACAAGTCTCATGGAGCATTCTGATGAAAAGGGACATGGAGCATTGTGATTACAGGGGTCTTGGAGCATTGTGATGACAAGGGCATGGAGCATTGTGAGGAGAAAGCCATGGAGCATTCTGATGACATGCATCATGGAGCATTGTGCTGAGAAAAGCATAGAGCATTGTGATGACAGGGATTAAAGAGCATTGTGAAGAAAAGTTCATGGAGCATTGTGGTTAAAAAGGTCACAGAGACTCTTGATGATGAGGGCATGGAAAATTGTGCTGACAAAGGTCATGAAGAATTGTGATGACTGGAGTCACGGAGCATTGTGATGACAGGGGTCATGGAGCATTTTGATAACAAGGGCATGGAGCATTGTGATGACAAGGGCATGGAGCATTGTGATGACCAGGTGCTGCAGTATTGTGAAGACAGGTGTCAGGGAGCATTGTGATGACATATATAATGGTACATTGTGATGACAATGGCATGGAGTATTGTGATGCCAAGTGTCATGGAGGATTCTGATGACAAAGGTAATGGAGCATTGTGATGACAAAGGCTTGGAGCATTGTGATGACAAGCGCCAGGGAGCATTGTGCTGACAAGTGCATGGAGAATTGTGATGACCAGGGTCATGGAGCATTCTGGTGACAAGCTTGTGGAGTATTTTGATGACAATGGCATGGAGCATTGTGATGAAAACGGCATGGGGCACTGTGCTGAAAAAGGCATGGAGCCTTTTCGTGACAGGGTTCAAGGAGCATTCTGACGACAAATGTCAGGGAGCATTGTGATGACAATGTATTGAGAATTGTGATGACAAAGGTCATGGAACATTGTGATGAAAAGGGCATGGATTATTGTGATGACAGGCATCATGGAGCGTTGTGATGACAAGTGCTATTGAACATTGTGATCACAAGGGTTTGGAGCATTGTGATGACAGTGGTCATGGATCATTTTGATTTCAAAGAGCATGAAACATTGTGATGGCAAAGGCATAAAGCAATGTGATCCCAAGGTTCATGGAGGATTGTGATGAAAGTGGTAATGGAGTATTGTGATGACAAGCGCATAGAGCATTATAATGACAAGGCCATGTAGCATTCTGCTGACCAATGCATGGAGCATTGTGATCCAGGTGTCATGGAGCACTGTGATGATAAGCGTCATGGAGCATTGTGAATAAAGTGGTCATGGAGCATTGGGATGACAAGGGCATGGATCATTGTGATGACAAGGGTCATGGAGCATTGGGCTGAAAATATTCATGGAGTATTGTGATGACAGGGTTCATGGAGCATTGTGATGACTAGGGAATGGAGCATTGTAATGACAAGAGTCCCGGATCATTCTGTTGTCAGGTGTCATGGAGCATTGTGATGATATTTGTCATGGAACATTGTGATGAGAAGGTCATGGAGTATTTGGCTGAAAATGTTCATGGAGTATTGTGATGACAGTGTTCATGTAGCATTGTGATGACAAGTTAATGGAACGTGGTGATGACAGGGGTCATGGAATATTTTGATTACAGGGGTGAGGGAGGATTGTGATGACTAGTGAGAGAACATGGTGATATCTCAGGTGAGAGAGCATTTGGATGAGAAGAGCATGGAGCATTGTGATTACAAGGTTTATGGAGCATAGCGATGACAAGGTGGTGGATCATTGTGATGGGAAGCCCGTGGCACATTTTCATGACAAGGATCATTTAGCATTGTTCTGACAAAGGCATGGAGCATTGTGATGACAAGGGTCACGGAGCATTGTGATGAAAATTTCATGGAGCATTGTTGTTACAACGGTCACAGAGCCTTGTGATGACGCGGGCATGGACCGTTGTGATGAGAAATATTATGAAGCATTGTGATGACTGGAGTAACGGAGCATTGTGTTGACAGGGGTCATGGAGCATTGTGATGACAAGGTCATGGAGCATTGTGATGAGACAGTCATTGAGAATTGTGAAGACAGGTGTGAGGGAGCATTGAGATGACATATGTCATGGTCCATTTCGAAGACAATGTCATGGTGCATTGTGATTCCAAATGTAATGGAGGATTGTGATGACAAATATAATGGAGCATTGTGATGACTAGGGCTAGGAGCATTATGATGACAAGGGCCATTGAGAATTTTCATGACAATGTAGTGAAGCATTGTGATGACAAAGTCCTGGAGCATTGTGATGAGAAAACCATGGAGCCTTGTGATGACAAGTCTCATGGAGCATACTGATGAAAAGAGGCATAGAGCATTCTGATTACAGGGGGCTTGGAACATTGTGATAACAAGGGCATGGAACATTGTGATGAAAAGGCATGGAGCATTGGTCTAATACGTTTCATGGATTATTGTGATGACAGTTGGAATGGCGCATTGTGATGACAAGGGCATGGAGCATTGTGATGACCAGGTAATGAAGTATTTTGAAGAGAGTTGTCAGGGAACATTGTGATGACAAGGGTCACGGAGCATTGTGATGAAATGTCCATGGAGCATAGTGGATACAAAGGTAACAGAGCCTTATGATGATGCAGGCATGGACCACTGTGATGACAAATATTATGAAGCACTGTGATGACTGGAGTCACAGAGCATTGTGATGACAGGGGTCATGGAGCATTGTGATGACAAGGTCCTGGAGCATTGTGAAGAGATGACCATGGAGACATGTGATGACAAGTCTCATGGAGCATTCTGATGAAAAGGGACATGGAGCATTGTGATTACAGGGGTCTTGGAGCATTGTGATGACAAGGGCATGGAGCATTGTGAGGAGAAGGCCATGGAGCATTCTGATGACATGCGTCATGGAGCATTGTGCTGTGAAAGGCATAGAGCATTGTGATGAGTGGGATTAAAAAGCATTGTGAAGAAAAGTTCATGGAGCATTGTGGTTAAAAAGGTCACAGAGACTGTTGATGCTGAGAGCATGGACAATTGTGATGACAAAGGTCATGAAAAATTGTGATGACTGGAGTCACGGTGCATTGTGATGACAGGGGTCATGGAGCATTGTGATAACAAGGGCATGGAGCATTGTGATGACAAGGGCATGGAGCATTGTTATGACCAGGTGCTGCAGTATTGTGAAGACAGGTGTCAGGGAGCATTGTGATGACCTATATAATGGTCCATTGTGATGACAATGGCATGGTGCATTGTGATGCCAAGTGTCATGGAGGATTCTGATGACAAAGGTAATGGAGCATTGTGATGACAATGGCTTGGAGCATTGTGATGACAAGGGTCAGGGAGCATTGTGCTGACAAGTGCATGGAGAATTGTGATGACCAGGGTCATGGAGCATTCTGGTGACAAGCTTGTGGAGTATTTTGATGACAATGGCATGGAGCATTGTGATGAAAACGGCATGGGGCACTGTGCTGAAAAAGGCATGGAGCCTTTTCGTGACAGGGTTCAAGGAGCATTCTGACGACAAATGTCAGGGAGCATTGTGATGACAATGTATTGAGAATTGTGATGACAAAGGTCATGGAACATTGTGATGAAAAGGGCATGGATTATTGTGATGACAGGCATCATGGAGCGTTGTGATGACAAGTGCTATTGAACATTGTGATCACAAGGGTTTGGAGCATTGTGATGACAGTGGTCATGGATCATTTTGATTTCAAAGAGCATGAAACATTGTGATGGCAAAGGCATAAAGCAATGTGATCCCAAGGTTCATGGAGGATTGTGATGAAAATGGTAATGGAGTATTGTGATGACAAGCGCATAGAGCATTATAATGACAAGGCCATGTAGCATTCTGCTGACCAATGCATGGAGCATTGTGATCCAGGTGTCATGGAGCACTGTGATGATAAGCGTCATGGAGCATTGTGAATAAAGTGGTCATGGAGCATTGGGATGACAAGGGCATGGATCATTGTGATGACAAGGGTCATGGAGCATTGGGCTGAAAATATTCATGGAGTATTGTGATGACAGGGTTCATGGAGCATTGTGATGACTAGGGAATGGAGCATTGTAATGACAAGAGTCCCGGATCATTCTGTTGTCAGGTGTCATGGAGCATTGTGATGATATTTGTCATGGAACATTGTGATGAGAAGGTCATGGAGTATTTGGCTGAAAATGTTCATGGAGTATTGTGATGACAGTGTTCATGTAGCATTGTGATGACAAGTTAATGGAACGTGGTGATGACAGGGGTCATGGAATATTTTGATTACAGGGGTGAGGGAGGATTGTGATGACTAGTGAGAGAACATGGTGATATCTCAGGTGAGAGAGCATTTGGATGAGAAGAGCATGGAGCATTGTGATTACAAGGTTTATGGAGCATAGCGATGACAAGGTGGTGGATCATTGTGATGGGAAGCCCGTGGCACATTTTCATGACAAGGATCATTTAGCATTGTTCTGACAAAGGCATGGAGCATTGTGATGACAAGGGTCACGGAGCATTGTGATGAAAATTTCATGGAGCATTGTTGTTACAACGGTCACAGAGCCTTGTGATGACGCGGGCATGGACCGTTGTGATGAGAAATATTATGAAGCATTGTGATGACTGGAGTAACGGAGCATTGTGTTGACAGGGGTCATGGAGCATTGTGATGACAAGGTCATGGAGCATTGTGATGAGACAGTCATTGAGAATTGTGAAGACAGGTGTGAGGGAGCATTGAGATGACATATGTCATGGTCCATTTCGAAGACAATGTCATGGTGCATTGTGATTCCAAATGTAATGGAGGATTGTGATGACAAATATAATGGAGCATTGTGATGACTAGGGCTAGGAGCATTATGATGACAAGGGCCATTGAGAATTTTCATGACAATGTAGTGAAGCATTGTGATGACAAAGTCCTGGAGCATTGTGATGAGAAAACCATGGAGCCTTGTGATGACAAGTCTCATGGAGCATACTGATGAAAAGAGGCATAGAGCATTCTGATTACAGGGGGCTTGGAACATTGTGATAACAAGGGCATGGAACATTGTGATGAAAAGGCATGGAGCATTGGTCTAATACGTTTCATGGATTATTGTGATGACAGTTGGAATGGCGCATTGTGATGACAAGGGCATGGAGCATTGTGATGACCAGGTAATGAAGTATTTTGAAGAGAGTTGTCAGGGAACATTGTGATGACAAGGGTCACGGAGCATTGTGATGAAATGTCCATGGAGCATAGTGGATACAAAGGTAACAGAGCCTTATGATGATGCAGGCATGGACCACTGTGATGACAAATATTATGAAGCACTGTGATGACTGGAGTCACAGAGCATTGTGATGACAGGGGTCATGGAGCATTGTGATGACAAGGTCCTGGAGCATTGTGAAGAGATGACCATGGAGACATGTGATGACAAGTCTCATGGAGCATTCTGATGAAAAGGGACATGGAGCATTGTGATTACAGGGGTCTTGGAGCATTGTGATGACAAGGGCATGGAGCATTGTGAGGAGAAGGCCATGGAGCATTCTGATGACATGCGTCATGGAGCATTGTGCTGTGAAAGGCATAGAGCATTGTGATGAGTGGGATTAAAAAGCATTGTGAAGAAAAGTTCATGGAGCATTGTGGTTAAAAAGGTCACAGAGACTGTTGATGCTGAGAGCATGGACAATTGTGATGACAAAGGTCATGAAAAATTGTGATGACTGGAGTCACGGTGCATTGTGATGACAGGGGTCATGGAGCATTGTGATAACAAGGGCATGGAGCATTGTGATGACAAGGGCATGGAGCATTGTTATGACCAGGTGCTGCAGTATTGTGAAGACAGGTGTCAGGGAGCATTGTGATGACCTATATAATGGTCCATTGTGATGACAATGGCATGGTGCATTGTGATGCCAAGTGTCATGGAGGATTCTGATGACAAAGGTAATGGAGCATTGTGATGACAATGGCTTGGAGCATTGTGATGACAAGGGTCAGGGAGCATTGTGCTGACAAGTGCATGGAGAATTGTGATGACCAGGGTCATGGAGCATTCTGGTGACAAGCTTGTGGAGTATTTTGATGACAATGGCATGGAGCATTGTGATGAAAACGGCATGGGACATTGTGATGAAAAATGCATGCAGCCTTTTCGTGACAGGGTTCAAGGAGCATTCAGACGACAAATGTCAGGGAGCATTGTGATGACAATGTATTGAGAATTGTGATGACAAAGGTCATGGAACTTTGTGATGAAAAGGGCATGGATTATTGTGATGACAGGCATCATGGAGCGTTGTGATGACAAGTGCTATGGAACATTGTGATCACAAGTGTTTGGAGCATTGTGATGACAGTGGTCATGGATCATTTTGATTTCAAGGAGCATGGAACATTGTGATGACAAAGGCATGAAGCAATGTGATCCCAAAGTTCATGGAGGATTGGGATGACAATGGTAATGGAGTATTGTGATGAGAAGCGCATAGAGCATTGTAATGACAACGTCATGTAGCATTCTGCTTACAAAACATGGAGCATTGTGATCCAGGTGTCATGGAGCACTCTGATGACAAGCGTCACGGAGCATTGTGAATAAAGTGGTCATGGAGCATTGGGATGACAAGGGCATGGATCATTGTGATGACAAGGGTCATGGAGCATTGGGCTGAAAATATTCATGGAGTATTGTTATGACAGGGTTCATGGAGCATTGTGATGACTAGGGAATGGAGCATTGTAATGACAAGAGTCCCGGATCATTCTGTTGTCAGGTGTCATGGAGTGTTGTGATGACAGTGGTCATGGAGCATTGTGATGATATTTGTCATGGAGCATTGTGATGAGAATGTCATGGAGTATTTGGCTGAAAATATTCATGGAGTATTGTGATGACAGTGGTCATGGAGCATTGTGATGACAAGTGCATGGATCATTGGTCTAATATGTTTCATGGATTATTGTGATGACAGTTGGAATGGCGCATTGTGATGACAGTGGTCATGGAGCATTGTGATGATACTGGTCATGGAGCATTGTGATGAGAAGGTCATGGAGCATTGGGTTGAAAATATTCATAAAATATTGTGATGACAGGGGTCATGGAGCATTGTGATGACTAGGGAATGGAGCATGGTGATGAGAAGGTCCTGGAGCATTGTGATGAGATGACGATGGAGACTTTTGATGAAAAGTCTCATGGAGCATTCTGATGAATAGGGGCATGGAGCATTGTGATTACAGGGGTCTTGGAGCATTGTGATGACAAGGGCATGGAGCATTGTGAGGAGAAAGCCATGGAACATTCTGATGGCATGCGTCATGGAGCTTTGTGATGACAAGGGCATGGAGCATTGTGATTACAGGGGTCTTGGAGCATTGTGATGAGAAGGGTCATGGAGCCTTGTGATTACAAGGCCGTGGATCACTGTGATGGCAGGCGTCATGGAGCATTGTTATGACAGAGGTAATGGAGCACTGTGATGAGAATGGCATTGACCATTAGTCTGAAATATTTCATGGATTATTGTGATGAGTGTGGGCATGGAGCATTGTGCTGACAAGGGCACGGTACACTGTGATACTTGGGTCATGGATGATTGTAATGACAAGGGCATGGAGCATTGTGATGAGAAGGGCATCGAGCATTGTGATGACAAGTGTCATGGAGCATTGTGATGACAAGGGCATGGGGCAATGTGATGAGAGGGTTCATGGAGCATTGTGATGGCAATGACATGGAGCATTGTGATGCCAAGGCTCATGGAGCATTGTGATGACAATTGTCAGGGAGCATTTTGATGACAAGTGTGTGGTGCATTGTGATGAGAAGGGCAGGGAGCATTTTGATGATAGGGTCATGGAGCAATTTGATGAAAAGTGTAATGGAATATGTTGATGACAGTGGTTATAGAACATTGTGATGCCATGGGTCATGGAGCTTTGGGATGAAAAGGGTCATGGAGAATTCTGATGGCAGGGGTTATGGAACATTGTGATGTCATGGGTCATGGAACTTTGTGTTGATAAGGGGATGTAGCATTGTGATGACAGGGTTCATGGAACACTGTGATTACAGGGATGAGGGAGGATTGTGATAACTAGTGATGGAACATGGAGATATCTCAGGTGAGAGAGCATTTGGATGAGAAGAGCCTGGAGCATTGTGATTACAAAGTTTATGGAGCATAGCGATGACAAGGTTGTGGATCATTGTGATGAAAAGCGCGTGGCACATTGTGATGACAAGGGTCATGGAGCATTGTTCTGACAAAGGCATGGAGCATTGGGATGACAAGGGTCACAGAGCATTGTGATGAAAAGTTCATGGAGCATTGTGTGTACAAAGGACACAGAGCCTTGTGATGACGTGGGCATGGACTGTTGTGATGACAAACGTTATGAAGCATTGTGATGACTGCAGTCACGGAACATTGTGATGACAGGGGTCATGGAGCATTGTGATAACAAGGGCATGGAGCATTGTGATGACAGGGGAATTGAGCATTGGTGTGACAATTTTCATAAATTATTTTGATGACAGTGGACATGGTACATGGTGATGACAAGGGCATGGGGCATTGTGATGAGAAGGTCATGGAGTATTTTGAAGACAGGTGTCAGGGAGCATTGTGATGACATATGTCATAGTCCATTGCGATGACAATGGCAGGGAGCATTGTGATGCCAAATGTAATGGAGGATTGTGATGACAAATATACTGGAGCATTGTGATGACTAGGGCTTGGAGCATTATGATGACAAAACCATGGATCCATGTGATGACAAGTCTCATGGAGCATACTGATGAAAAAGGGCATGGAGCATTGTGATTACAGGGGTCTTGGAACTTTGTGATGACAAGGGCATGGAGCATTGTGAGGAGAAAACCAAGGAGCATTCTTATGGCATGCATCATTGAGCTTTGTGATGACAAGGGCATGGAGCATCGTGATTACATGGGTCTTGGAGCATTGTGTTGAAAATGGCATGGATTATTGTGATGAAAAAGGCATGGAGCCTTGTCATGACATGGTAAAATGAGCATACAGACAACAAGTGTCAGGGAGCATTTTGATGACAACTGTATTGAGCATTGTGATGAGGAAGGTCATGGAGCATTGTGATGAGAAGACCATGGATAATTGTGATGACGAGCGTCATGGGGCATTGTGATGACAAGTGTTATGGAATATTGTGATCACAAGGGTTTGGAGCATTGTTATGACAGAGGTCTTGGAGCATTTTGATTTCATTGTTATGACAATAGCAGGAAGCATTATGATTATGGGCATGGTGCATTGTGATGACAGTGTTCATGGATCACTGAGATGAAAAGGGGCATAGAGCATTGTGATTACAGTGTTCTTGGAGCATTGTGATGAGTAGGGTCATGGAGCCTTGTGATGACAAGGCCATGGAACATCGTGATAGCAGGGGTCATGAAGCATTGTTATGACAGGGTTAATAAAACACTGTGATGTCAAGGGCATGTAACATTGTGATGAGAAGGTCATGGAGCATTCTAGTGACATGTGTCATGGAGCTATGTGAAGACAACGTCATGCAGCAATGTGATGAGAGAGTTCATGGAGCATTGTGATGACAATGACATGGAACATTGTAATGCCAAGTGTCATGGATCTTTGTGATGACAAAGGTCATGGAACATTTTGGTGGCAAGGGCGTTGTGCATAGTGATGCGAAGGACAGGGAGCATTATGATGACAGGGTCTTGGAGCTATTTGATGAAAAGTGTCAGGGAACATTTTGATGACAGGTGTTATAGAACTTTGTGATGTCATGGGTCATCTAACATTGTGATGATAAGTGCATGTAGCATTGTGATGACAGGAGTCATGGAACATTGAGATGACAGGGGTGAGGGAGTATTGTGACAAATAGTGATGTAGCATTGTGATATCAGTGGTGAGAGAGCATTTTGATGAGAAGTGCATGGAGCATTGTGATGACAAATTTTAAGGAGCATTGTGATGACAAGATTGTGGAGCACTGTGATGACAAGCGCATGGTGCATACTGATGACATGTGTCATGGAGCATTGTGCTGAGAAGCGCATCGAGCATTTTGATGACAACGTTCATGGAGCATTGTGCTGAGAAAGGCATAGAGCATTGTGATGACAAGGGTCAAAGAGCATTGTGATGAAAAGTTCTTGGAGCATTGTGGTTAAAAAGGTCACAGAGAGTTTTGATGACGAGGGCATGGACCATTGTGATGACAAAGGTCATGACGGACTGTGATGACTGGGGTCACGGAGCATTGTGATGACAGGGGTCATGGAGCATTGTGATAACAAGGGCATGGAACATTGTGATGACAAGGGCATGGAACATTTGTCTAATAAGTTTCATGGATTATTGCGATGACAGTTGGAATGGCACATTGTGATGACAAGGGCATGGAGCATTGTGATGACCAGGTCATGCAGTATTGTGAAGACAGGTGTCAGGGAGCATTGTGATGACATATGTAATGGCCCATTGTGATGACGATGGCATGGAGCATTGTGATGTCAAGTGTCATGGAGGATTCTGATGACAAAAGTAATGGAGCATTGTGATGACAATGGATTGGAGCATTGCGATGAAAAGTGCATGGATTATTTTGATGGCAAGGGTCATGGAGCATTCTGATGACAAGCTTGTGGAGTATTTTGATGACAATGGCATGGAGCATTGTGATGAAAACGGCATGGGTCATTGTGATGGAAAAGCCATGGAGCCTTTTCTTGACAGTGTTCAAGGAGCATTCTGAAGACAAGTGTCAGGGAGCATTGTGATGACAAGTTTATTGAGAATTGTGATGACAAAGGTCATGGAGCATTGTGATGAAAAGGGCATGGAGTATTGTGATGACAGGTATCATGGAGCGTTGTGATGACAAGTGTTATGGAACATTGTGTTCACAAGTGTTTGGAGCATTGTGATGACAGAGGTCATGGATCATTTTGATTTCAAGGAGCATGGAGCATTGTGATGACAAGGCCATGAAGCAATGTGATCCCAAGGTTCATGGAGGATTGTGATGACAATGGAAATGGAGGATTGTGGTGACAAGCGCATAGAGCATTGTAATGACAAGGTCATGTAGCATTTTGCTGACAAAGGCATGGAGCATTGTGATGACATGTGTCATGGAGCACTGTGATGACAAGGGTCACGGAGCATTGTGAATACAGGGGTCATGGAGCATTGGGATGAGAATGGCATGGATCATTGTGATGACAAGTGTCATGGAGCACTGGGCTGAAAATTTTCATGGAATGTTGTGATGACAGGGGTCATGGAGCATTGTGATGACTAGGGAATGGAGCACTGTTATGACAAGAGTCCCGGATCATTGTGTTTTCAGGTGTCAAGGAGTGTTGTGATGACAGTGGTCATGGAGCATTGTGATGATATTGGTCATGTAACATTGTGATGAGAAGGTCGTGGATCACTGGGCTGAAAATGTTCATGGATTATTGTGATGACAGGGGTCATGGAGCATTGTGATGACAAGGGAATAGAGCATGGTGATGAAAATGTCCTGGAACTTTGTGAGAAGATGGCCATGGAGACTTGTGATGACAAGTCTCATGGAGCATTCTGATGAAAACTGGCATGGAGCATTGTGATTACAGGGGTCTTGGAGCATTGTGATGACTAGGGCATGGAGCATTGTGATGAGAAGGCCATGGAGCATTCTGATGACATGCGTCATGGAGTTTTGTGATGACAAGGGCATGGAGCATTGTTATTACAGGGATCTTGGAGCATTGTGATGAAAAGTCATGGATCATTGTGATGAAAAAGGCATGGAGCCTTGTCATGACAAGGTTCAAGGAGCATACTGATGACAAGTGTCAGGGAGCATTGTGATGACAAATGTATTGAGCATTGTGATGACAAACATAATGGAGCATTTTGATAAGAAGAACATGGATAATTGTGATGATGAGCGTCATGGGGTGTTGTGATGATAAGTGTTATGCAACATTGTGATCACAAGTGTTTGGAGCATTATGATGACAGGGGTCATGCAGAATATTGATTTCACTCTGTTGACAATAGATTGAAGCATTATGATGATGGGCATGGTGCATTGTGATGACAGGGTTCATGGAGCATTGAGATGAAAAGGGGCATGGAGCATTGTGATTACAAGGTTCTTGGAGCATTGTGATGACAAGGGCATGGAGCATTGTGATGAGAAGTCCATGGAAAAATCTGATGACATGCGTCATGGAGCTTTGTGATGACAAGGGCAAGGAGCATTGTGATTACAGGGGCCTTCAGCATTGTGATGACAAGTGTCATGGAACCTTGTGATGACTAGGCCGTGGATCATTGTGATGGCAGTGGTCATGGTGCATTGTTATGACAAAGGTAATGTAGCATTGTGATGAGAAGGTCATGGAACTTTGGTCTGAAATGTTTCATGGATAATTGTGATGAGAGTTTGCATGGAGCATTGTGATGACAAGGGTATGGAACACTATGATACATGGGTCATGCAGGATTGTAATGAAAAGGGCATGGAGCATTGTGATGGGAATGGCATTGAGCATTGTGATGACAAGTGTCATGGAGAATTGTGATGACAAGGGCATGGAGCAATGTGATGAGAGTGTTCATGTAGCCTTGTGATGACAATGACATGGAGCATTGTGATGCCAAGGGTCATGGAGCTTTGTGATGACAAGTCATGGAGCATTTTGATGACAAGCGCATGGTGCATTGTGATGAGAAGGGCAGGGAGCATTTAGATGACAGGTTCATGCAGCAATTTGATGAAAAGTGTAATGGAACATTTTGATGGCAGGGGTCATAGAACATTGTGATGTCAGGGGTCTTGGAGCTTTGGGATGAAAAGTGTCATGGAGCATTTTGATGACAGGTGTATGGAACATTGTGATGTCAGGGGTCAAGGAACATTGTGATGATAAGGCGATGAAGCTGTGTGATGACTGTGTCATGGAATATTTTGATTACATTTGTGAGGGAGTATAGTGATGACTAGTGATGTAACACTGTGATATCTCTGGTAAGAGAGCATTTTGATGAGAAGTGGATGGAGCGTTGTGATTACCATGTTTATGGATCATTGCAATGACAAGGTTGTGGACCGTTGTGATGAAATGTGTGTGGCACACTGTGATGACAATGGTCATGGAGTATTGTTCTGACAAAGACAAGGAGCATTGTGATGACAAGTGTCACTGAGAATTGTAATGAAAATTTCATGGAGCATTGTGGTTACAAAGGTCACAGAGCCTTGTGATGATGCGGGCATGGACCATTTTGATGACAAACGTTATGAAGCATTGTGATGACTGGAGTCACGGAGCATTGTGATGACATGGGTCATGGAGCATTGTAATGACATGTGTCATGGAGCATTGTGTGGAGAAATCATAGAGCATTGTGATGACAAGGGTCAAAGAGCATTGTGATGAAAATTTCATGGAGCATTGTGGTTAAAAAGGTCACAGAGACTGTTGATGACGAGGGCATGGACCATTGTGAGGACAAAGGTCATGAAGCATTGTTATGACTGGAGTCACGGAGCATTGTGATGACAGGAATCATGGAGCATTGTGATGACAATGGCATGGAGCATTGTGATGAGAAGGGCATGGAACATTGGTCTAATAAGTTTCATGGATTATTGTGATGACATTTGGAATGGCAAATTGTGATGACAAGGGCATGTAGCATTATGAGGACCAGGTCATGCAGTATTGTGAAGACAGGTGTCAGGGAGCATTGTTATGATATATGTAATGGCCCATTTTGATGACAATGGCATGGAGCATTTTGATGCCAATTGTCATGGAGGATTCTGATGACAAAGGTAATGGAGCATTGTGATGACAATTGCTTGGAGCATTGTGATGACAAGGGTCAGGGAGCATTGTGCTGACAAGTGCATGGAGAATTTTGATGACAAGTTTCATGGAGCATTCTGATGACAAGCTTGTGGAGTATTTTGATGACAAGGGCATGGAGCACTGTGATGAAAACTGCATGGGGCATTGTGATGAAAAAGGCATGGAGCCTTTTCCTGACAGGTTTCAAGGAGCATTCTGATGACAAATGTCAGGGAGCATGGAGATGACATGTATATTGAGAATTGTGATGACAAAGCTCATGAAGCATTGTGATGAAAAGGGCATGGAATATTGTGATGACAGGCATCATGGAGCGTTGTGATGACAAATTTTATGGAACATTGTTATCACAAGGGTTTGGAGCACTGTGATGACAGAGGTCATGGATCATTTTGATTTCAAGGAGCATGGAGCATTGTGATGACAAGGGCATGAAGCAATGTGATCCCAAGGTTAATGGAGGATTGTGATGACAATGGAAATGGAGTATTGTGATGACAAGTGCACAGATCATTGTAATGACAAGGTCATGTAGCATTTTGCTGACAAAGGCATGGAGCATTGTGATGACATGTGTCATGGAGCACTGTGATGACAAGCGTCACGAAACATTGTGAATACAGGGGTCATGGAGCATTGGGATGACAAGGGCATGGATCATTTTGATGACAAGGGTCATGAACCATGGGGCTGAAAATGTTCATGGAGTGTTGTGATGACAGGGGTCATGGATCATTGTGATGAATAGGGCATGGAGCATTGTAATGAGAAGGCCATAGAGGATTCTGATGACATGCGTCTTGGAGATTTGTGATGACAAGGGCATGGAGCATTGTGATTCCATGGATCTTGGAGCATTGTGATGAAATGGGCATGGATCATTGTGATGAAAATGGCATGGAGCCTCGTCATGACAGGGTTCAAGGAGCATACTGACGTCAAGTGTCAGGGAGCATAGTGGTGACAATTGTATTGAGCATTGTGATGACAAAAGTCATGGAGCATTGTGATGAGAAGACCATAGATAAATGTGATGATGAGCGTCATGGGGTGTTGTGATGATAAGTTTTATGGAACATTGTGATCACAAGGGTTTAGAGCATTATGATGACAAAGGTCATGGAGAATATTGATTTCTTTGTGATGACAATAGCCTGAAGCATTATGAAGATGGGCATGGTGCATTGTGATGACAGGGTTCATGGGGCATTGAGATGAAAAGGGGCATGGAGCATTGTGATTACAAGGGTCTTGGAGCATTGTAATGACAAGGGCAGGGAGCATTGTGATGAGAAGGCCATGGAACATTCTGATGACATGCGTCATGGAGTTTTGTGATGACAAGGGCATGGAGCATGGTGATTTCAGGGGTCTTGAGCATTGTGATGACAAATGTCATGGAACCTTGTGATGACTAGGCCGTGGAAAATTGTGATGGCAGGGGTGTTGGAGCATTTTTATCACAGGTGTAATGGAGCATTTTGATGAGAAGGGCGTGGAACATTGGTGTGAAATGTTTCATGGATTATTGTGATGAGAGTGGGCATGGAGCATTGTGATGATTAGGGCACGGAACACTGTGATATATGGGTCATGCAGGATTGCAGTGACAGGGGCTTGGAGCATTGTGATGAGAAGGGCATTGAGCATTGTGATGACAAGTGTCATGGAGCTTTTTGATGACAAGGGAATGGAGCAATATGATGAGAGGGTTCATGGAGCATTGTGATGACAATGACATGGAGCATTGTGATGCCAAGGGTCATGGAGATTTGTGATGACAACTCATGGAGCATTTTGATGATAAGGGTGTGGTGCATTGTGATGAGAAAGGCAGGGAGCATTTTGATGACCGGGTCATGCAGCAATTTGATAAATAGTGTGGTGGAACATTTTGATGGCAGGGGTTATAGAACATTGTGATGCCAGGGGTCATGGAGCTTTGGGATGAAAAGGGTCATGGAGCATTTTGATGACAGGAGTTATGGAACATTGTGATGTCAGGGGTCAGGCAACATTGTGATGATAATGGGATGTACCAGTGTGATGACAGGGTCATGGAACATTGTGATTACAGGGGTGAGGGAGTATTGTGATGACTAGTGATGGAACATTGTGATATCTCATGTGAGAGAGCATTTTGATGAGAAGTGCTTGGAGAATTGTGATTACAAGTTTTATGGAGCATTGCAATGACAAGGTTGTGGACCGTTGTGATGATATGCGTGTGGCACATTGTGATGACAATGTTCATGGAGCATTGTTTTGACAAAGACATGGAGCACGGTGATGACAAGGGTCACAGATAATTGCGATGAAAAGTTCATGGAACATTGTGGTTACAAACGTCACAAAGCCTTGTGATGACGCGGGCATGGACCACTGTGATGACAAACGTTATGAAACATTGAGATGACTGGCGTCACGGAGCATTGTGATGACAGGTGTCATGGAACATTGTGATGACAAGGGCATGGAGCCTTGTATTGACAGCGGTATGGAGCATTGGTCTGACAAGTTTCATAGTTTATTGTGATGTCAGTGGGCATGGTGCATTGTGATGAGAAGGTCATGGAGTATTGTGAAGACAGGTGTCAGGGAGCATTGTGATGACATATGTCATGGTCCATTGCGATGACAATGGCATGGAGCATTGTGATGCCAATCATAATGGAGGATTGTGGTGACAAATATAATGGAGCATTGTGATGGTTAGGGCTTGGAGCATAATGATGACAAGGGCCACTGAAAATTTTCATAACAAGGTCGTGAAGCATTGTGATGACAAGGTCCTGGAACATTGTGATGACAAAACCATGGAGCCTTGTGATGACAAGTCTCATGGAGCATACTGATGTAAAGGGGCATGGAACATTTTGATTACAGGGGTCTTGGAACATTGTGATGACTAGGGCATTGAGCATTGTGAGGAGAAGACCAAGGAGCATTCTGATGGCATGCGTCATTGAGCTTTGTGATGACAAGGGCATGGAGCATTGTTATTATATGGGACTTGGAGCATTGTGATGAAAATGGCATGGATCATTGTGATGAAAAAATCATGGAGCCTTGTCATGAAAGGGTTCAAGGTGCATACAGACAACAAGTGTCAGGGAGCATTTTGATGACAAGTGTATTGAGCATTGTGATGATGAAGGTCATGGAGCATTGTGATGAGAAGACCATGGATAACTGTGATGATGAGCATCATGGGGCATTGTGATGACAAGTGTTATGGAATACTGTGATCACAAGGGTTTGGAGCATTTTTATGACGGAGGTCATGGATCATTTTGATTTCAAGGAGCATGGAGCATTGTGATGCCTAGGGTCATGGATCTTTGTGAGGAGAAAGGTCATGGAGCATTTTGATGGCAAGGGCGTTGTGCATTGTGATGAGAAAGGCAGGGAGCATTCTGATGACCGGTTCATGGAGCAATTTGATGAAAAGTGTCATGGAACATTTTGATGACAGGTGTTATGGAACATTGTGATGTCAGGGGTCATCGAATATTGTGATGATAAGTGCATGTAGCATTGTGATGACAGGAGTGATGGAGTATTGTGATAAATAGTGATGTAGCATTGTGATATCAGTGGTGAGAGAGCATTTTGATGAGAAGTGCATGGAGCATTGTGATGACATATTTTAAGGAGCATTGTGATGACAAGCGCATGGTGCATTGTGATGACGTGTCATGGAGCATTGTGCTGACAAGCGCATGGAGCATTGTGATGACAAGTGTATTGAGAATTGTGATGACAAAGGTCATGGAGCATTGTGATTAAAAGGGCATGGAGTATTTTGATGACAGGCATCATGGAGCATTGTGATGACAAGTGTTATGGAACACTGTGATCACAAGTGTTTGGAGCATTGTGATGACAGAGGTAATGGATCATTTTGATTTCAAGGAGCATGGAGAATTGTGATGACAAGGGTAAGAAACAATGTGATCCCAAGGTTCATGGAGGATTGTGATGACAATGGAAATGGAGTATTGTGAGGACAAGCGCATAGAATATTGTAATGACAATCTCATGTAGCATTTTACTGACAAAGGCATGGAGCATAGTGATGACATGTGTCATGGAGCACTATGATGACAAGCGTCATGGAGCATTGTGAATACAGTGGTAATGGAGGATTGGGGTGACATTGGTATGGATCATTGCGATGACAAGGGTCCTGGAGCACTGGGCTGAAAATGTTCATGGAGTGTTGTGATGACAGGGGTCATGGAGCATTGTGATGACTAGGGAATGGAGCATTGTGATGACAAGAGTCCCGGATCATTGTGTTCTCCGGTGTCATGGAGTGTGGTGATGTCAGTGGTCATGGAGGATTGTGATGATATTGGCCATGGAGCATTGTGATGAGTAGGTCGTGGAGCATTGGGCTGAAAATGTTCATGGATTATTGTGATGACAGGGGTCATGGAGCATTGTGATGACAAGCGAATGGAGCATGGTGATGACAAGATCCTGGAGCATGGTGATGAGAAGACCATGGAGACTTGTGATGAAAAGTCTCATGGAGCATTCTGATGAAAAGGGGCATGGAGCATTGTGATTACAGGGGTCTTGGAGCATTGTGATCACTAGGGAATGGAGCATTGTGATGAGAAGGCCATGGAGCATTCTGATGACATGCATCATGGAGGTTTTAATGACACGGGCATGGAGCATTGTGATTACAGGTGTCTTGGAACATTGTGATGACAAGGGCAAGGAGCATTCTGAGGAGCAGACCAAGGAGAATTCTGATGGCATGCGTCATTCAGCTTTGTGATGACAAGGGCATGGAGCATTGAGATTACATTGGTATTGGAGCATTGTGATGAAAAGGACATGGATCATTGTGATGAAAAAGGCATGGAGCCTTGTCATGACAGGGTTCAAGGAGCATACAGACAAAAAGTGTCAGGGAGCATTTTGATGACAAGTGTATTGAGCATTGTGATGACAAAGGTCATGGAGCATTGTGATGAGCAGACCATGGATAATTGTGATGACGAGCGTCATGGGGCATTTTGATGACAAGTGATATGGAATATTGTGATCACAAGGGTTTGGAGCATTGTTATGACAGAGGTCATGGAGCATTTTGATTTCATTGTGATGACAATAGCATGAAGCATTATGATGATGTGCATGGTGCATTGTGATGACTGGGTTCATGGATCTTTGAGATGAAAAGGGGCATAGATCATTGTGATTACAAGGTTCTTGGAGCATTGTGATGAGAAGAGACATGGAGATTTGTGATGACAAGGCCATGGAACACCGTGATAGCAGGGGTCATGGAGCATTGTTATGACAGGGGTAATGGAGCATTGTGATGGCAAGGACATGGAGCATTGTGATGAGAAGGCCATGGAGCATTCTGATGACATGTGTCATGGAGCTTTGTGAAGACAAGGGCAAGGAGCAATGTGATGAGATTGTTCATGGAGAATTGTGATGACAATGACATTGAGCATTGTGATGTCAAGGGTCATGGATCTTTGTGATGACAAAGGACATGGAGCATTTTGATGGCAAGGGCGTTGTGCATTGTGATGAGAAAGGAAGGGAGCATTCTGATGACAGGGTCATGGAGCAATTTGATGAAAAGTGTCTTGGAATATTTTGATGACACGTGTTATGGAACATTGTGATGTCAGGGGTCATCGAACATTGTGATGATAAGTGCATGTAGCATTGTGATGACAGGAGTCTTGGAACATTGTGATGACAGGGGTGAGGGAGTATTGTGACAAATAGTGATGTAGCATTGTGATATTAGTGGTGAGAGAGCATTCTGATGAGAAGTGCATGGAGCATTGTGATGCCAAATGTCATGGAGCTTTGTGATGACAAATCATGGAGCATTTTGATGACAAGGGCATGGAGAACTGTGAGGAGAAGGCCATGGAACATTCTGATGACATGCGTCATGGAGCTTTTTGATGAGAAGGGCATGGATCATTGTTTTTACAGGGGTCTTTATCATTGTGATGACATGTGTTATGGAACCTTGTGATGACTAGGCCATGGAACATTGTTATGGCAGGGGTCATGGAGCATTGTTCTCACAGGCGAAATGGAGCATTGTGATGGCAAGGTCATGGAGCATTTTGATGAGAAGGCCATGGAGCATTCTGAAGATATGTATCATGGAGCTTTGTGAAGACAAGGGCATGGAACAATGTGATGAGAGCGTTCATGGAGCATTGAGATAACAATGACATGGAGCATTGTGATGCCAAGGGTCATGGATATTTGTGATGACAAATGCCATGGAGCATTTTGATGGCAAGGGCGTTGTGCATTGTGATGAGAAGGGCAAGGAGCATTCTGATGACAGGGTCATGGAGCAATTTAATGAAAAGTGTCATGGAACATTTTGATGACAGGTGTTATGGAACATTGTGATGGCAGGGGTCATCGAACATTGTGATTATAAGTGCATGTATCATTGTGATGACAGGAGTCATGGAACATTGTGATGACAGGGGTGAGGGGGTATTGTGTCCAATAGTTATGTAGCATTGGGATATCAGTGGTGAGAGAGCATTTTGATGAGAAGTGCATGGAGCATTGTGATGAGAAGTTTTATGCAGCATGGTGATGAGAAGTTTGTGGAGCACTGTGATGACAAGCGCATGGTGCATTGAGATGACATGTGTCATGAAGCATTGTGCTAACAAGCGCATGGAGCATTGTGATGACAAGGGTCATGGAGCATTGTGCTGAGAAAGGCATAGAGCATTGTGATGTCAAGGGTCAAAGAGCATTGTGATGAAAACTTCATGGAGCATTGTCGTTAAAAAGGTCATAGAGACAGTTGATGACGAGGACATGGACAATTTTGATGACAAAGTTCATGAAGCATTGTGATGACTGGAGTCAAGGAGCATTGTGATGACAGGGGTCATGGAGCACTGTGATAACAAGGGCATGGAGCATTGTGATGACAAGTGCATGGAGCATTGTTCTAATAAGTTTCAAGGATTCTTGCGATGACAGTTGGAATGGTGCATTATGATGACAAGGGCATGGAGCATTGTGATAACCAGGTCATGAATTATTGTGAAGACAGTTGTCAGGGAGAATTGTGATGACATATGTAATGGCCCATTGTGATGACAATGGCATGGAGCATTGTGATGCCAAGTGTCATGGAGGATTCTGATGACAAAGGTAATGGAGCATTGTGATGACAATGGCTTGGAGTATTGTGATGACAAGGGTCATGGAATATTGGGCTGAAAATGTTCATGGAGTATTGTGATGACAGGTGTCATGGAGCATTGTGATGAATATGGAATGGAATATTGTGATGACAAGTGTCCCGAATCATTGTGTTGTCAGGTGTCATGGAGAGTTGTGATGACAGTGGTCATGGAGCATTGTGATGATATTGGCCAATGAGCATTGTGATGAAAAGACCTTGGGTAATTGTGATGTCGAGCATCATGGAGCACTGTAGTGACATGGGGCATGAAGCATTGTGATGATAGGTGTCAGGGAGCATTGTGATGACAGGGGTCATGGAGCATTGTGTTGACAAGGGCATGGAGCTTTGTGATGACATGTGCATGGAGCATTGTGATGACAAGTGCATGGAGCATTGCAATGACAAGTGGATGGAGAATTGTGATGACAAGAGCATGTAATATTTTGATGAGAAGTGTCATGTAGCATTGTGATGACAAGGACGTGGAGAATTGTGATGACAAGGGACATGGAGCATTGTGATAACCAGGGCATGGTGCATTGTGATGACAGGGGACATGGAGCATTATTATGAGAACGGCAATGGTGCATTCTGACATAAGATATCACTTATGAAGGGAATGTAAACATGGCTACATATGAACTGATTTAGGGAATAGAACAGAGTCTCAGATTTAGAAAACAATCTAACGCTTGCTTAAGGGTAATGAGAGGTGGGGAGATGCACAAAACATAAGATTGATATTAGCACAGGTACCGTTCCATAATCCAAAAACAGAAGAGACAAGCCCTACTCCTTCCTCAGTGAACGGAACTCAACATCCATATTCCCCGCAGAGAAATATATCTGACTAGTAAGAATTTTAAAACCTATGTATTGATATGTCTCCGTAAGGGAACCAAGTGTGTCTAGAATGACATAAACATGGCAGTGAGAATCAGCTCAAACCCACTATAAAAATGAATTTCAAAACAAAACATAAAAACAGTAAAATTCTTACACAATACCTTCAGGGGTTCTGATGAAACCTGGAATGACCCTATCTACAATGACAGCTGGATGTGGCATAAGGCTGGTCACTTGGGACTGAGAGGATTGGTGAGATTGGGTGAAAAAATGCAGACCCTTTAAAGCAATAATGCCTGCCCCACATTCCATGGTTCCCAACTCTCCAGGTAGAAGGGAATATCACTACAGTTATAACGTGTATGGGAACCTAGAGAATGGAAACCAGCTGATGGTGAAAGGTTTCTAAAACTCTACTTGTACTCCAGTTTGACATTCCAACTGCTTTACTATCAATCTCCCAACTTGGAAAGTCAGCCACTATAACCTCCTGGTTCGCACAGTTGGCAAATTGTGCACAGGATATAAGGGAAGAGAGAGAACCAATGAGAGAGTAGCTGTAGGCATTTGGACGGCCACATGTCTCTCTAATTTCCCGTCACAAAGAGGAATTAACCAAAGTCTCAGCCTGCCCCCCAGAACCAGTGTAAGTCCAGAAGCAAAAGTGTTGATTTGCGGTCAGCTCACAAAAACGCGAGTTGAAAAATGGAGCTCAGGGCCACAGCATTTCACTAACCTGCAGAGTTATAAAGGACTACTCGCTGCCAAAAATCTGTTGAGGGAAAGCCACGAGGCCGAAGAGAAAATGAGGAAGAATGGCATGAAGCAGATTTCAAGAGGTACATTGGAATCGCCTTTAAACACAGGAAAAGCATTACAACTTCGAAAATAATGGAAATGGCCATAAAGGGCATATGGGTTTTCACGTGAATATATTCAGGAGAAAACACATATGTCCTTTCTGGACAAGCAAGCAAGCGGGCAATGCAAATCAGCACTACAACTAAGTATCACTTCCCACCAGTCAAAAGGGACATCCGCAAAAAGTGTAAAAACCAGAAAGGCAAGACAGGCCCTGGAGAACAGGGAGCCTTGTTATGCTGATGGGCGGGATGTAAATTGCCAACTGCCTATCTGGAGGAGTGCATTGTGTTCCCTAAAACAAGTAAACAACAGAGCTACAGAGCCAAGGGCACTTCCAGTCTAGGGAATATACCTTGGAAAAACTGAAAATCAATAAGACAGATCGACACCAAAATTCAGGGCTGCAGTGCTTACAAAAACCTCAACTTGCGTACACCATAAATATCCCAGGAAAGACAAAAATGGTTCAAGAAACTGTGGTACTTACGTACGATGGAATATCCCTCAGCCATGAAATCAATGTCATAAGGCCAGTAGCAGCAAAATGAGTGGATTCAGGTACGATAATTCTAAGGGAAATAAGTCACACAGAAAAAGAAACTTATCATAAGATATCACTTATGAAGATCCTGTAAACCTGGCTACACATGAACTGAGTTAGGAAAGAGAAGAGAGACTCACATTTAAAAAACACGCTTATGCCTGCTTAAGGGGGAAGGAGAGGTGAGGTGATGCATAAAACCAGAATTTGATATTAGTACAGGTACCTTTCCAAAAACCAAATACGGAATAGACAAGACCTACACCTTCCTCAGTGAAAGGGACTCAACTCCCCATATTCCATGCAGAGGGATATATATTACCAGTAAGAATCTTAAAACCTATGTATTGATATGTCCCCGTAATGGAATTAAGTGTGTCTAGACTGGCATAAACATGGCAGTGAGAATCAGCTCAAACCCACTATAAAATGGAATTTCAAAAACAAAACAAAAGAACAGGGAAAGTCTTTTCAATTCCTTCAGGGTCTCTGATGAAACCTAGAATGACCCTATCTACAAAGACAGCTGGATATGGCATAAGCCTAGACACATGGGACTGAGAGGATTGGTGAGATTGGGTGAGCAAATGCAGACGCTTTAAAGCAACAATGCATGGCACCCATTCCATGGGTCCCAACTCTCCAGTTTGAAGGGAATATTACTATAGCTATAACATGTACGGGAAACCTAGAGAATGGACACACTGTGAATACGAAAGGTCTCTAAAACTCAACAAATAGTCCCTATCCTGGTGCTCCAGTTTGATTTTCCAACTGCTTTACTATCAATCTCCCAAATTGTAGAGACAGCCCTTTAACCTCCTGGTTCACACAGGTTGCCAATTTGGCAGAGGATGAAACGGAAGAGGGAGAACCAATGAGAGAGTAGCTCTTAGGCATTTGCACGGGCACATGTCACTCTTGTTTCCCGGGACGAAGAAGTATTAACCAAACTCTCAGCCCCCCACCCGGTACCATTATAGGTCCTGAACCAAAATTTTGGACTTGCATTCAGCTCACAAAAAACGAATAAATAATGGAGCTCTGGGGCACAGCAATTCAAAAACAGGCAGAGTAATAAAGGACAACTATTTTCGAAAAATCTGTTGAGGGAAGGCAACGAGGCGGACTTGAAAGCGAGGCAGAATAGCCGGAAACAGATTTCAAGAGGTACGTTGGAATCGCCTTTAAAGCACACAAAGAGGGGCACAACTTCGACAATGATGCACTTGGCCAAAAAGGGCGTATGTGTTTTCTCCTGAATATATTCAGCAGAAAACGCATATGCCCTTTTTGGCCAAACAAGCTAGTGGGCAATGCAAATCTGCACTAAAAAGAAGTATCACTTCCCACCAGTCAAAAGGGACATCGACAAAATGGGTAAAAACCAGAAAGGCAAGACAGCTCCTGGAGAAGAGGGAGCCTTGTTATGCTGATGGGCATGATGTAAATTGCCAACTGCCTCTCTGGAGGAGTGCATTGTGTTCCCTAAAACTAGTAAACAACAGAGCAACAGAGACAAGGGCACTTGCAGTCTAGGGAATATACCTTGGGAAAACTGAAAATCAATAAGACAGAGCCACCCCAAAATTTAGGGCTGCTCTGCTTACAAGAACCTCAACTTGGGTACACCTTAAATATCCCAGGAAATATAAAAATGTTTCAAGAATTTGTGGTACTTACATACGATGGAATATCCCTCAGCCATGAAATCCATTTCGTAAGACCAGTAGCAGCAAAATGAGTGGATTCAGGTACGATGATTCTAAGTGAAATAAGTCACAAAGGAAAAGAAGCTTATCATAAGATATCACTTATGAAGATCCTGTAAACATGGCTACACATGAACTGAGTTAGAAAAGAGAACAGAGTCTCACATTTAGAAAACACTCACATGCGTCCTTAAGGGGGAAGGAGAGGTGGGGTGATGCATAAAACCAGAGTTTGATATAAGCACAGGTACCGTTCCCAAAACCAACTATGGAATAGACAAGACCTAGCTATACCTTCCTCAGTGAAAGGGACTCAAAACCCTATATTTCCCGCAGAGGAATATATCTGACTAGTAAGAATCTTAAACCCTATGTATTGATATGTCTCTGTAAGGAATCAAGTGTGTCTAGACTGGCATAAACATGGCAGCAAGAATCAGCTCAAACCCACTATAAAAAGGAATTTCAAAAACAGAACAAAAAAACAGGGACATTCTTTACAATTCCTTCAGGGTCTCTGATGAAACGTGGAGTGACCCTGTCTACAATGACAGCTGGATGTGGCATAAGGCTGGACACTTGGGACTGAGAGGATTGGTGAGATTGGGTGAGCAAATGCAGACCCCTTAAAGCAATAATGCATGGCACCCATTCCATGGGTCCCAACTCTCCAGGTTGAAGGGAACATTACTACAGCTATAACATGTACGGGAAACCTAGAGAATGGACACACTGTGAATACGAATGGTTTCTAAAACTCAGTGAATAGTCCCTCTCCTGGTGCTCCAGTTTGACTTTCCAACTGCTTTACTATCATATTCCCAACATGGAGAGACAGCCCCTTTAACCTCCTGGTTCTCACAGGTTGCCAATTTGGCAGAGGATGAAATGGAAGAGGGAGAACCAATGAAAGAGTAGCTGTTAGGCATTTGGACGGGCACGTGTGACTCTAATTTCCCAGCAGGAAGAAGAATTAACAAAAGTTGCAACCAACCACGGGGAACGAGTATAGGTCCTGAACCAAAATTTTGAACATGCGTTCAACTCACAAAAAAACGAGTTGAAAAATGGAGCTCAAGGGCACTGCAATTCACAAACTGGCAGAGTAATAAAGGCCAACTATCGTCCAGAAATCTGTTGAGGGAATGCAACGAAGCGCACTTGAAACCGAGGCAGAATAGCAGGAAACAGATTTCAAGAGGTACGTTGGAATCACCTGTAAAGCACAGGAATTGGGGCACAACTTCAACAATGATGCACTTGGACAAAAATGGCATACGCATTTTCTCCTGACTATATGCAGGGGAAAACACATACGCACTTTTTGGCCAAGCAAGCAAGAGGGCAATGCAAATCTGCACTACAAAGAAGTATCACTTCCCACCGGTCAAAAGGGACATCCACAAAATGTGTAAAAACCAGAAAGGCAAGACAGGCCGTGGAGAACAGTGAGCCTTGTTATGCGGATGGGTGGGATGTAAATTGCCAACTGTCTCACTGGAGGAGTGCATTGTGTTCCGTAAAACAAGTAAACAACAGAGCTACAGAGCCAAGGGCACTTCCAGTCTAGGGAATATACCTTGGGAAAACTGAAAATCAATAAGACAGAGCCAACCCCAAATTTAGGGCTGCACTGCTTACAACAACCTCAACTTGGGTACACCTTAAGTATCCCAGGAAATATAAAAATGGTTCAAAAATTGTGGTACTTATGTACGATAGAATATCCCTCAGCCATGAAATCAATGTCATAAGACCAGTAGCTGCAAAATGAGTGGATTCAGGTACGATGATTCTAAGTGAAAAATGTCACACTGAAAATGAAGCTTATCATAAGATATCAGTTATGAAGATCCTGTAAACATGGCTACACATGAACTGAGTTAGGAAAGACAACAGAGTCTCACATTTAGAAAACACTCTTATGCCTGCTTAAGGGGGAACGAGAGGTGGGGTGATGCATAAAACCAGAGTTTGATATAAGCACAGGTACCATTCCCAAACCCAACTATGGAATAGACAAGACCTACCTATACCCTCCTCAGTGAAAGGGACTCAAAACCCCATATTTCCTGCAGAGGAATATATCTGACTAGTAAGAATCTTAAAACCTATGTATTGATATGTCTCCATAAGGGAATCAAGTGTGTCTAGATTGGCATAAACATGGCAGTGAGAATCAACTCAAAGCCACTATAAAAAGGAATTTCAAAAACAAAAAAAAAAAACAGGGAAATTCTTTACAATTCATTCAGGGTCTCTGATGAAACGTGGAATGACCCTGTCTACAATGACAGCTGGATGTGGCATAAGGCTGGACACCTGGGACTGAGAGGATTGGTGAGATTGGGTGAGCAAATGCAGACCCTTTAAAGCAATAATGCATCTCACCCATTCCATGGGTCCCAACTCTCCCGGTTGAAGGGAATATTACTACAGCTATAACATGTATGGGAAACCTAGAGAATGGACACAGTGTGAATACGAAAGGTTTCTAAAACTCAACGAATAGGCCCTCTCCTGGTGCTCTGGTTTGACTTTCCAACTGCTTTACTATCAATCTCCCAAATTGGAGAGACTGCCCCTTTAACATCCTGGTTCTCACAGGTTGCCAAATTGGCAGAGGATGAAAGGGAAGAGGGAGAACCAATGAGAGAGTAGCTGTTAAGCATTTGGACGGGGACATGTAACTCTAATTGCCCGGCTGGAAGAAGAATTAACCAAAGTCTCAGCCACTCACCGGGGAACAGTATAGGTCCTGAACCAAAACTTTGTAGATGCATTCAGCTCACAAAAAAACGAGTTGAAAAATGGAGCTCAGGGGCAGAGCAATTGACAAACTGGCAGAGTAATAAAGGCCAACTATCGTCCAGAAATCTGTTGAGGGAAGGCAAGGAAGCGGACTTGAAAATCAGGCCGAATAGCAGGAAACAGATTTAAAGAGGTAAGTTGGAATCGTCTATAAAGCACAGGAAGAGGGGCACAACTTCGACAATGATGCACTTGGCCAAAAAGGGCGTATGCATTTTCTCCTGAATATATGCAGGAGAAAACACATACGCCCTTTTTGGCCAAGCAAGCAAGCGGGCAATGCAAACCTGCACTACAAAGAAGTATCCCTTCCCACCGGTCAAATGGGACATCCAAAAATGGGTAAAAACCAGAGGGCAAGACAGGCCTTGGAGAACAGGGAGCCTTGTTATGCTGATGGGCGGGATGTAAGTTGTCAACTGCCTCTCTGGAGGAGTGCATTGTGTTCCCTAAAACAAGTAAACAACAGAGCTACAGAGCCAAGGGCGCTTCCAGTCTATGGAATATACCTTGGGAAAACTGAAAATCAAGAAGACAGAGCCACCCCAAAATTTAGGGCTGCACTGCTTACAACAACCTCAATTTGGGTACACCTTAAATATCCCAGGAAATATAAAAATGGTTCAAAATTTGTGGTACTTACGTACGATGGAATATCCCTCAGCCATGAAATCAATGTCATAAGACCAGTAGCAGCAAAATGAGTGGATTCTGGTACGATGATTCTAAGTAAAATAAGTCACACAGAAAAAGAAACTTATCATAAGATATCACTTATGAAGGTCCTATAAACATGGCTACACATGAGCTGAGATAGGAAAGAGAAGAGAGTCTCATATTTAGAAAACACTCTTATACCTGCTTAAGGGGGAAGGAGAGGTGGGGTGATGCATAAAACCAGAGTTTGATATAAGCACAGGTACCGTTCCAAAAACCAACTCTGGAATAGACAAGACCTACACCTTGCTCAGTGAAAGGGACTCAAAATCCCATATTTCCGGCAGAGGAATATATCTGAGTAGTAAGAATCATAAAACCTATGTATTTATATGTCTCCATAAGGGAATCATGTGTGTCTAGACTGGCATAAACTTTGCAGCGAGAATCAGCTAAAACCCACTATGAAAAGAATTTCAAAAACAAAAAAAAAGGGAAATTCTTTACAATTCCTTCAGGGTCTCTGATGAAACCTGGAATGACCCTATCTACAACGACAGCTGGAATTGGCATAAGGCTGGAAACATGGGCCTGAGAGGATTGGTGAGATTTGGAGAGCAAATGCAGACCCTTTAAAGCAATAATGCATGGCACCCATTCCATGGGTCACAACTCTCCACGTTGAAGGGAATATTACTACAGCTAAAACATGTATGGGAAACCTAGAGAATGGACACACTGTGAATACGAATGGTCTCTAAAACTCAACGAATACTCCCCTTCCTGGTGCTCAGGTTTGACTTTCCAACTGCTTTACTATCAATCTCCCAACCTAGAGAGACAGCACCTTTAACCTCCTGTTTCTCACAGGTTGCCAATTTGGCAAAGGATGAATGGCAAGACGAGAACCAATGAGAGAGTAGATGTTAGGCATTTGGACGGGCACATGTCACACTTGTTTCCCGGGAGGAAGAAGAATTAACCAAAGATTCAGCCACCCAACTGGTACCAGTATAGGTCCTGAACCAAAATATTGGACTTGCGTTCAACTCACAAAAAACGAGTTAAATAATGGAGATCTGGGGCACAGCAATTCACAAACAGGCAGAGTAATAAAGGAAAACTATCGTTCAAAAGTCTGTTGAGGGAAGGCAACGAGGTGGACTTGAAAGCCAGGCAGAATATCAGGAAACAGATTTCAAGAAATACATTGGAATCGCCTTTAAAGCACAGGAAGAGGGGCACAACTTCGACAATGATGCACTTGGCCAAAAAGGGCGTATGCGTTTTACCCTGAATATACTCAGCAGAAAACGCATATGCCCTTTTTGGCCAAACAAGCAAGCGGGCAATGCAAATCTGCACTACAATGTAGTATCACTTCCCACCGGTCAAAAGGGACATCCACAAAATGGGTAAAAACCAGAAATTCAAGACAGGCCCTGGAGAACAGGGAGCCTTGGTATGCTGATGGGCGGAATGTAAATTGCCAACTGCCTCTCTGGTGGAGTGCATTGTTTTCCCTAAAACAGGTAAACAACAGCGCTACATAGCCATGGGCACTTCCAGTCTAGGGAATATACCTTGGGAAAACTGAAAATCAATAAGACAGAGCCACCCCAAAATTTAGGGCTGCACTGCTTACAAGAACCTCAACTTGGGTACACCTGAATTATCCCAGGAAATATAAAAATGGTTCAAAAAATTGTGGTACTTGTGTACAATGGAATATCCCTCAGCCATGAAATCCATGTCATAAGACCAGTAGCAGCAAAATGAGTGGATTCAGGTACGATGATTCTAAGTGAAATAAGTCACACAGAAAAAGAAGCTTATCATAAGATATCACTTATGAAGATCCTGTAAACATGGCTACACATGAACTGAGTTAGGAAAGAGAACAGAGTCTCACATTTAGAAAACACTCTCATGCCTCCTTAAGGGGGAAGGAGAGGTGGGGGGATGCATAAAACCAGAGTTTGATATAAGCACAGGTACCGTTCCAAAAACCAACTATGGAATAGAGAAGACCTACACCTTCCTCAGTGAAAGGGACTCAAAACCCCATATTTACAGCAGAGGCATATATCTGACTAGTAAGAATCTTAAAACCTATGTATTGATATGTCTCCGTAAGGGAATCAAGTGTGTCTAGACTGGCATAAACATGGCAGTGAGAATCAGCTCAAACCCACTATAAAAATGAATTTGAAAAAGAAAAAATTATGGGAAATTCTTTACAATTCCTTCAGGGTCTCTGATAAAACCTGGAATGACCCTATCTACAACGACAGCTGGAAGTGGCATAAGGCTGGACACATGGAACAGAGGATTGGTGAGATTACGAGAGCAAATGCAGACCCTTTAAAGCAATAATGCATGGCACCCATTCCATGGGTCCCAACTCTCCAGGTTGATGGGAATATTACTACAGCTATAACATGTATGGGAAACCTAGAGAATGGACACACTCTGAATACGAAAGGTCTCTAAAACTCAACGAATAGTCCCTCTCATGGTGCTCCGGTTTGACTTTCCAACCGCTTTACTATCAATCTCCCAACCTAGAGAGGCAGCACCTTTAACCTCCTGTTTCGCACAGGTTGCCAATTTGGCAGAGGATGAATGGCAAGACGGAGAACCAATGAGAGAGTAGCTGTTAGGCATTTGGACGGGCATATATCACTCTTATTTCCCGGGAGGAAGAAGAATTAACCAAAGTTTAAGCCACCTACTGAAAACCAGTAGAGGTCCTGAACCAAAATATTGGACTTGCGTTCAGCTCACAAAAAAACGAGTTAAATAATGTAACTCAGGGGCACAGCAATTCACAAAATGGCAGAGAAATAAAGGGCAACTATCGTCCAACAATCTGTTGAGGGGAGGCATCGAGGCGGACTTGAAAGCGAGGCAGAATAGCAGGAAACAGATTTCAAGAGGTTCGTTGGAATCGCATTTAAAGCACAGGAAGAGCGGCACAACTTCGACAATGATGCACTTTGCCTAAAAGGGCGTATGCGTTTTCTCCTGAATATATTCAGCAGAAAACGCATACGCCCTTTTTGGCCAAACAAGCAAGCGGGCAATGTAAATCTGCACTACAAAGAAGTATCACTTCCCACCGGTCAAAAGGGACATCCACAAAATGGGTATAAACCTGAAAGGCAAGACAGGCCCTGGAGAACAGGGAGCCTTGTTATGCTGATGGGCGGGATGTAAATTGCCAACTGCCTCTCTGGAGGAGTGCATTGTGTTCCCTAAAACAAGTAAACAACAGAGCTACAGAGCAAAGGGCACTTCCAGTCTAGGGAATATATCTTGGGAAAACTGAAAATCAATAAGACACAGCAACCCCAAAATTTACGGCTGCACTTCTTACAAGAACCTCAACTTGGGTACAACTTAAGTATACCAAGAAAGATAAAAATTTTTCAAAAAATTGTGGTACTTACGTATGATGGAATATCACTCAGCCATGAAATCAATGTCATAAGACCAGTAGCAGCAAAATGAGTGGATTCAGGTACGATGATTCTAAGTGAAATAAGTCACACAGAAAAAGAAACTTATCTTAAGATATCTGTTATGAAGATTCTGTAAACATGGCTACACATGAACGGAGTTAGGAAAGAGAACAGAGTCTCACATTTAGAAAACACTCTTATGCCTGCTTAAGGGGGAAGGAGAGGTGGGGTGATGCATAAAACCAGAGTTTGATATAAGCACAGGTACCGTTCCAAAATCCAAGTATGGAATAGCCAAGACCTACACCTTCCTCAGTGAAAGGGACTCAAAACCCCATATTTCCCGCAGAGGAATATATCTGACTAGTAAGAATCTTAAAACCTATGTATTGATATGTCTCCGTAAGGGAATCAAGTGTGTCTAGACTGGCATAAACATGGCAGTGAGAATCAGCTCAAACCCACTATAAAAAGGAATTTGAAAAACCAAAAATAATGGGAAATTCTTTACAATTCCTTCAGGATTTCTGATGAAACCTGGAAAGACCCTATCTAAAATGACAGCTGGATGTGGCATAAGGCTGGAGACATGGGACTGAGAGGACTGGTGAGATTGGGTGAGCAAATGCATACTCTCTAAAGCAATAATGCATGGCACCCATTCCATGGGTCCCATGTCTCCAGGTTGAAGGGAATATTACTACAGCTATAACATGTACGGGCAACCTTGGGAATGGACACACGGTGAATACGAAAGGTCTCTAAAACTCAACGAATAGTCCCTCTCCTGGTGCTCCGGTTTGACTTTCCAACTGCTTTACTATCAATCTCCCAACTTGGAGAGAAAGCACCTTTAACCTCCTGGTTCTCACACGTTGCTAATTTGACAGAGGAGGAAAGGGAATAGGGAGAACCAATGAGAGAGTAGCTGTTAGGCATTTTGACGGGCATATGTCAGTCTTATATCCCGGGAGGAAGAAGAATTAACCAAAGTCTCACCCAGCCACAGGGAACCAGTATAGGTCCTGAACCAAAATTTTGGTCTTGCGTTCAGCTCACAAAAAACAAGTTAAAAAATGGAGCTCAGGGGCACAGCAATTCACAAACTGGCAGAGTAATAAAGGACAACTATCGTCCAAAAATCTGTTGAGGGAAGGACACGTGGTGGACTTGAATGCGAGGCAGAATAGCAGGAAAAAGATTTCACGAGGTACGTAGGAATCACCTTTAAAGCACAGGAAGAGGGGCACAACATCGACAATGATGCACTTGGCCAAAAAGGGGCGTATGTGTTTTCTCCTGAATATATTTAGGAGAAAAGGCATACGCCCCTTTTGGCCAAGGAAGCAAGCGGGCAATGCAAATCCGCACTACAAAGAAGTATCACATCCCACCGGTCAAAAGGGACATCCACAAAATGGATAAAAACCAGAAAGGCAAGACAGGCCCTAGAGAACATGGAGCCTTGTTATGCCGATGGGCGGGATGGAAATTGCCCACTTCCTCTCTGGAGGAGTGCATTGTGTTCCCTAAAACAAGTAAACAACAGAGCTACAGAGCCAAGGGCACTTCCAGTCTAGGGAATATACCTTGGGAAAACTGAAAATTAATAAGACAGAGCCACCCCAAAATTTAGGCCTGCACTGCTAACAAGAACCTCAACTTGGGTACACCTTAAATATCCGAGGAAGGATAAAATTTTTGCAAAAAATTGTGGTACTTATGTACGATGGAATATCCCTCAGCCATGAAATCAATGTCATAGGACCAGTAGCAGCAAAATGAGTGGATTCAGGTACCATGATTCTAAGTGAAATAAGTCACACAGAAAAAGAAACGTATCATAAGATATCACTTATGAAGATCCTGTAAACATGGCTACACATGAATGGAGTTAGGAAAGAGAACAGAGTCTCACATTTAGAAAACACTCTTATGCCTGCTTAAGGGGGAAGGAGAGGTGGGGTGATGCATAAAACCAGAGTTTGATATAAGCACAAGTACCGTTCTGAAAACCAACTATGGAATAGACAAGACCTACACCTTCCTCAGTGAAAGGGACTCAAAATCCCATATTTCCCGCAGAGGAATGTATCTGACTAGTAAGAAATTAAAACCAATGTACAGATATGTCTCCGTAAGGCAATCAAGTGTGTCTAGACTGTCATAATCATGGCAGCGAGAATCAGCTCAAACCCACTATAAAAAGGAATTTCAAAAACAAACCAAAAATGACAGGGAAATTCTTTACAATTCCTTCAGGTTCTCTGATGAAACCTGGAATGACCCTATCTACAACGACAACTGTATGTGGCATAAGGCTGGACACATGGGACTGAGAGGATTGGTGAGATTAGGTGAGCAAATGCAGACCATTTAAAGCAATAATGCATGGCACCCATTCCATGTGTCCCAACTCTCAAGGTTGAAGGGAATATTACTACAGCTATAACATGTATGGGAGACCTAGAGAATGGACACAATGTGAATATGAAAGTTTTCTAAAACTCAAAGAATAGTCCCTCTCCTGGTGCTCCAGTTTGACTTTCCAACTGCTTTACTATCAATCTCCCAACTTGGAGAGACAGCACCTTAAACCTTCTGGTTCGCCCAGGTTGCCAATTTGGCAAAGGATGAAAGGGAAGAGGGAGAACCAATGAGACAGTAGCTGTTAGGCATTTGGACGGGCACATGTCACTCTTATTTCCCGGGAGGAAGAATAATTAACCAAAGTCTCAGCCACCTACCAGGAAGCAGTATATTTCCTGAACTAAAATATTGGACTTGCATTCAGCTCACAAAAAACGAGTTAAAAATGGAGCTATAGGGCAGAGCAGTTCACAAATTGGCAGAGTAATAAAGGACAACTATCATCCAAAAATCTGTTGAGGGAGGGCAACAAGGTGGACTTGAAAGTGAGGCAGAATAGCAGGAAACAGATTTCAAGAGGTATGTTGGAATCGCCTTTAAAGCATAGGAAGAGGGGCATAACTTCGACAATGATGCACTTGGCCAAAAAGGGTGTATGCGTTTTCTCCTGAGTATATTCAGGAGAAAACGCATACGCCCTTTTTGGCCAAGCAAGCAAGCGGGCAATGCAAGTCTGCACTACAAAGAAGTATCACTTCCCACCGGTCAAAAGGGACATCCACAAAAAGGGTAAAAACCAGAAATTCAAGACAGGCCCTGGAGAACAAGGAGCCTTATTATGCTGATGTGCGGGATGTAAACTGCCAACTGCCTCCCTGGAGGAGTGCATTGTGTTCCCCCAAAAAAGTAAACAACAGAGCTACAGAGCCAAGGACACTTCCAGTCTAGGGAATATACCTTGGGAGAACTGAAAATCAATAAGACAGAGCCACCCCACAATTTAGGGCTGCACTGCTTACACGAACCTCAACATGGGTACACCTTAAATATCCCAGGAAATATAAAAATGTTTCAAAACATTGTGGTACTTAGGTACGATGGAATAT
Organism: Mesoplodon mirus; assembly: GCF_964341445.2. NCBI lineage: Eukaryota > Metazoa > Chordata > Mammalia > Artiodactyla > Ziphiidae > Mesoplodon > Mesoplodon mirus. The sequence continues at coordinate 90,583 of NW_028295598.1, forward strand.
CCCTCAGCCATGAAATCAATGTCATAAGACCAGTAGCAGCAAAATGAGTGGATTCAGGTACGATGATTCTAAGTGAAATATGTCACACAGAAAAAGAAATGTATCATAAGATATCAATTATGAAGATCCTGTAAACAAGGCTACACATGAACTGAGTTTGGAAAGAGAACAGAGTCTCACATTTAGAAAACACTCTTATGCCTGCTTAAGAGGGAAGGAGAGGTGGGTGATGCATAATAGCAGAGTTTGATATGAGCACAGGTACCGTTCCAAAAACCAACTATGGAATAGACAAGATCTACCTATACCTTCCTCAGTGAAAGGGACTCAAAACCCCATATTTTCCGCAGAGGAATATATCTGACTAGTAAGAATCTTAAAACCTATGTGTTGATATGTCTCCATAAGGGAATCAAGTGAGTCTAGACTGCCATAAACATGGCAGCAAGAATCAGCTCAAACCCACTATAAAACGGAATTTCAAAAACAAAACAAAAAAACAGGGACATTCTCTGCAATTCCTTCAGCATCTCTGATGCAACGTGGAATGACCTTGTCTACAATGACAGCTGGATGTGGCATAAGGCTGGACACTTGGGACTGAGAGGATTGGTGAGATTGCTTGAGCAAATGCAGACCCTTTAAAACAATAATGCATGGCACCCATTCCATGGGTCCCAACTCTCCAGGTTGAAGGGAATATTACTACAGCTATAACATGTACGGGAAACCTAGTGAATGGACCCACTGTGAATACGAAAAGTTTCTAAAACTCAACGAATACCCTATCCTGTTGCTCCTGTTTGATTTTGCACCTGCTTTACTATCAATCTCCCAACTTGGAGAGACAGCCCCTTTACCCTCCTGATTCTCAGAGGTTGCCAATTTGGCAGAGGATGAAAGGGAAGAGGGAGAACCAATGAGAGAGTAGATGTTAGGCATTTGGACGGGCATATGTCACACTAATTTCCTGTCAGGAAGAAGAATTAACCAAAGTTGCAACCACCCAAAGGGAACCAATATAGGTCCTGAACCAAAATATTGCACTTGCATTCAGCTCACAAAAAAACGAGTTGAAAATGGACCTCAGTGGCAGAGCAATTCACAAACTGGCAGAGTAATAAAGGTCAACTATAGTCCAGAAATCTGTTGAGAGAAGGCACCGAATCGCACATGAAAGTGAGGCCAAATAGCAGGAAACAGATTTCAAGAGGTACGTTGGAATCGTCTGTAAAGCACAGGAAGAGGGGCACAACTTCGACAATGAGGCACTTGGCCAAAAAGGGCCTAGGCATTTTCTCCTGAATATATGCAGGATAAAACGCATACACCCTTTTTGGCCAAGCAAGCAAGCGGGCAATGCAAATCTGCACTACAAAGAAGTATCACTTCCCACCAGTCAAAAGGGACAACCACAAAATGTGTAAATACCAGAAAGGCAAGAGAGGCCCTGGAGAACAGGGAGCCTTGTTATGCTGATGGGCGGGATGTAAATTGCCAACTGCCTCTCTGGAGGAGTGCATTGTGTTCCCTAAAAAAAGTAAACAACAGAGCTAAAAAGCCAAGGGCACTTCCAGTCTAGGGAATATACCTCGGGAAAACTGAAAATCAATAAGACAGAGCCACCCCCAAATTTAGGGCTGCACTGCTTACAACAACCTCAACTTGGGTACACCTTAAATGTCCAAGGAAAGATAAAAATGGTTCAAAAAATTGTGGTACTGACGTACGATGGAATATCCCTCAGCCATGAAATCAATGTCATAAGACCAGTAGCAGCAAAATGAGTGGATTCAGATACGATGATTCTAAGTGAAATAAGTCACACAGAAAATGAAAGTTATCATAAGATATCACTTATGAAGATCCTGTAAACATGGCTACACATGAACTGAGTTAGGAAAGAGAACAGAGTCTCACATTTAGAAAACACTCTTATGCCTGCTTAAGGGGGAAGGAGAGGTGGGGTGATGCATAAAACCACAGTTTTAAATTAGCACAGATACCGTTATATAAACCATGTATCTAATAGACAACACCTACTCCCGGCACAATGAACTGGACTCAACACCCCCTATTCATTGCAGAGGAATATGTCTGACTCTAAGTATTTTAAAACATATGTATTCTCATGTCTCCATAAAGGAATCATGTGAGTGTATAAATGCATGAACACAGCACTGAAATTTAGTTAAACCCACTTATAAAAATAAATTTTAAAAGCAAAATGCAAAAACAGATAGAAAGTTTTAAAAACTACGTTCAGGGCCTGTGATGCAAGCTAGATTGACCACCTTTACACCCACAGCTGGATGAGACATAAGACTGGACACTTGGTGCTGACAAGATTGCTGAGGTTGTGTGAACAAAAGAACACCACTTAGAGCAATACTGTGTGCTATCCATTCTAGTGGTCCCAACTCTCCAGGTTTAAGGGAATCTTCCTCCAGTTAAAACATGCATGGGGGGCTTCCCTGGTGGCGCAGTGGTTGAGAGTCCGCCTGGTGATGCAGGGGACACAGGTTCGTGCCCCGGTCCGGGAAGATCCCACATGCCGCGGAGCGGCCGGGCCCGTGAGCCATGGTCGCTGAGCCTGTACATCTGGAGCCTGTGCTCCACAACGTGAGAGGCCCGCGTACAGCAAAAAAAAAAAAAAAAAAAAAAAAAAAAAAAAAAAAAAACATTCATGGGAAACCCAGTGGATGGTACACTGTGTAATTGGGAAAGTTTTCTAAAAGGTACCTCATTTTTCCTTTTGTCGTGCTCGGCTTCGCCATTCCAGCTGCATTACTCAAAATCTCCCAACTTGGAGTGTCAGTGCCTTTACCTTCCCGTTATGCACAGTTTGCAAACTGTGCAGAGGATGAACAGGAAGAGGGGAAATAAATGAGAGATTAGCTGTAGGTGTTTGGATGGGCACATGTCACTCTAGTTTTCCATCAGGAAGAAGAATTAACCAAAGGCTCAGCCTGAAGCCCCGGAACCAGACTAGGGCCTAAAGCCATCCTGCGGTATTGCAGCCAGCTCACAAAGAGGCGAGTTGAAAAATGGAAATCAGGGGCACAGCAATTCACAAACTTGCAGAGTTATAAAGGACAACTATCATCCAGAAATATATTGAGGAAAGGCAGTGAAGAGGATTTGAATGCAAGGCAGAATAGAAGGAAACATATTTCAAGAGGTAGACTGGAGTCGTCTTTAAAGCACATGAAAAGCGACAGAATTTCGACAATGTTGCCCTTGGCTGAAAAGGGATTATATGTATTTTATTGAATATATTCGGGAAAAAATGCATATGCCCTTTTTGGCCAAGCAAGCCCTCAGGCATTGCAAATCCACACTACATAGAAGTGTCCCTTACATCCAGTCAAAAGGGCCATCCACAAATAGTGTAAAAACCACAAACGCAGGACAGGCCACGGAGAAAAGGGAGCCTGGTTACGCCGATGGACAGGATGTAAATTGCCAACAGCCTCTCTGGAGAACTGTATGTTGTTTTCTAAAACAGAGCTACAGAGCATAGCACACTTCCACTCATGGGCGTGTATTTTGAGAAAACCAGAAATCCACAACACACAGACAGCCCAAAGTTTAGGGCTGCTCTGTTTACAAGAACCTCGACTTCAGTACACTTTATATACCCCAGGAAAGGAAAAAATAATGGATATAGATGTTGTGGTACTTATATACAATGGAATGTCACTCAGACATAAAATCAATGTCATAAGGCCAATAGCAGCATAATGAGTGGCTTTAGGTACGATGATGCTAAGTGAAATGAGCCACAAAGAAAAAGAAACTTATTGTAATATATCACTTATAGAGGAAATGTAAACATGGCTACACATGAACTGAATTTCAAAAGAGAACAGAGTTACACATTTAGAAAACACACTTATGCCTCCCTAAGGGGAAAGGTGACATGGGGTGATGTGTAAAAGCAGAGTTTGAAATGAGCACATATCCCATTCCATATACCAAATATGTAATAGACAAGACCTACTCCTTTCTCAATAAACTGGACACAAAACACACTATTCACTGAAGAGGAATATATCTGACTGGTAATAACCTTGAAACTTATGTATTTATATGTCTCCATAATGGAATCAAGTGTATGTAGACTGGCATAAACACAGATCAATGGAACAGGACAGAAAGCCCAGAGATAAACCTACATACCTATGGCTATCTCATCTATGACAAAGGAGCTAAGGATATACAATGGAGAAAAGACAGTCTCTTCAGTAATTGGTGCAGGAAAAACTGGACCCTTACACATAAAGGAATTAAATTAGAACACTCCATAACACCATACACAAAAATAAACTCTAAATTGATTAGAGATCTAAATATAAGACCAGACACTATAAAACTCTTAGAGGAAACCATAGGCAGAACACTCTATGACATAAATCACAGCAAGGTCCTTTTGGACCCACCTCCTTGAGAAATGGAAATAAAAACAGAAATCAACAAATGGGACCTAATGAAACTTAAAAGCTTTTACACAGTACAGGAAAACATAAACAAGATGCAAAAACAACCCTCAGAATGGGAGAAAATATTTTCAAATGAAGCAATTGACAAAGGATTAATCTCCAAACTTTACAAGCACCGCATGTAGCTCAATATCACAAAAACAAACAACCCAATCCAAAAACGGGCAGAAGACCTAATAGACATTTCTCCAAAGAAGATTTACAGATTACCAAGAAACACATGAAAGGATGCTGAACATCACTAATCATTAGAGAAATGCAAATCAAAACTACCGTGAGGTATCACCTCACAGCAATCAGAGTGGCACTCATCAAAAAAATCTACAAAACAATAAATGCTGGAGAGGCCTTTATTGGAGAAAAGGGAACACACTTGCACTGTGGGTGAGAATATAAATTGATATGGGCAGTAGGCAGAACAGTACGGAGGTTCCTTTAAATAACTAACAATAGAAGTAACATAGGACACAACAATCCAACTACTGGGCATTTGCCTTGCGAAAACCATAATTCAAAAAGAGTTATGTACAAAAATGTTCATTGCAGCTCTATTTGCATTAGCCAGGACATGGAAGCAACCTAAGTGTCCATCGACAGATGAATGGATAAAGAACATCTGGCACATATATACAATCAAATATTACTCAACCATAAAAAGAAGCAAAACTGAGTTATTTGTACTGAGGTGGATGGACTTAGAATCTGTCCTACACAGTGAAGTAAGTCAGAAAGGGAAAAACAAATACTGTATGTTAACAGAGATATATGGAATCTAATGAAGAAAAAAAAAAGATTTTGAAGAACCTAGTGGCAGGACAGGATTAAGGACACAGACATAGAGAAAGGACTTGAGGACACTGGAAGGGGGATGGGTAAGCTGGGACGAAATGAGAGAGTGGCATGGACATAAATACATTACCAAATGTAACACCGATAGCTACTGAGAATCAGCCACATAGAACAGGGAGATCAGCTCGGTGCTTTGTGAGCACATAAAGGGGTGGGATATGGAGTGTGGGAGGGAGATGCAAGATGGAGGGGATCTGGTGATATTTGTATATGTATAGCTGATTCACTTTGTTATACAGCAGAAACGAACACTCCATTGTAAAGCAATTATACTCCAATAAACCTGTAAAAGGAAAAAAAAAAAGAAAGCCCAAGGATAAACCTACACACCTATGGTCAACTAATCTATGGAAAAGGAGGCAAGACTATACAATGGAGATAAGACAGTCTCTTCAATCATTGGTGCTGGGAAATATGGAGAGCTACATGTAAAAGAATGAAATTAGAACACTCCCCAACACCATACATAAAAATATATTCAAAATGGATTAGAGACCTTAATGTAAGACCGGACAGTATAAAACTCTGACAGGAAAACTTACGAAGGATACTCTGACGTAAATCACAGAAAAATCTTTTTTGATCCACCTCCTATAGCAATGAAATTAAAAAGAAATCTAGGGCCTCCCTGGTGGCGCAGTGGTTGAGAGTCCGCCTGCCGATGCAGGGGATACGGGTTCGTGCCCCGGTCTGGGAGGATCCCATATGCCGCGGAGCGGCTGGGCCCGTGAGCCATGGCCGCTGAGCCTGCGCATCCGGAGCCTGTGCTCCGCAACGGGAGAGGCCACAACAGTGAGAGGCCCGCGTACGGGAAAAAAAAAAAAAAAAAAAAAAAGAAATCTAAACAGATGGGACCTAATGAAACGTAAAAGCTATTGCAAAGCAAAGGAAACTACAAACAAGACGAAAAGACAACCCTCAGAATGGCAGAAAATATTTGCAAATGAATCAATGGACAAATGATTAATCTCCAATATATATATACAGCTCATGCAGCTCAATATTAATAAAACAAACAACCCAATACAAAAATGGAAGATATAAATAGACATTTCTTCCAAGAAGACATAGAGATGGCCAGTACGCACATGAAAATCTGCTCAACATCACTAATTATTAGAGAAATGGAAATCGAAACTACAATGAGGTATCACGTCACACCTGTTAGAATGGGCATCATCAGAAAATCTACAAACAACAAATGCTGGAGAGGGTGTGGAGAAAAGGAACCTTCTTCCAATATTGTTGGGAATGTAAATTGATACAGTCTCTATGGAGAACAGTATGGAGGTTCCTTAAAAAACTAAAAATAGAATTACCATATAATCCAGCAATCACACTACTGGGCATATACCCAGAGAAAACGATAAATCAAAAAGACACATTCACCACAATGTTCATTGCAGCACTATTTACAATAGACAGGTAATGAAAGCAACCTAAGTGCCCACAGACAGACGAATGGATAAAGACGTGGTACATATATACAACGGAATATTACTCAGCCATACATAGGAATGAAATTGGGTCATTTGTAGAGACCTTGATGGATCTAGAGACTGTCATACAGAGTGAAGTAAGTCAGAAAGAGAAAAACAAATATTGTATATTAATGCATATATGTGGAACCTAGAAAAATGGTACAGATGAACCAGTTTGCAGGGCAGAGATAGAGACAGATGTAGAGAACAAACATATGGACACCAAGGAGGGAACGTCATGTAAGGGTGGTGGTGGGATGAATTGGTAGACTGGGATTCACATGTGCACACTTATATGGATAAAATACATATCTAATAAGAACCTGCTGTATAAAAGAAATAAATTTAAAAAAATTAAAAATAAATAAATAACATTTAATAAAATAAAACAGAAAAAATGTTTTTCCCTTCACATAGACGTCTTTATATTAATGCATTATTTCCATGTTTATATCTCCAAATTAAAAAAAAGAGGAATAAATAAAATCTAACTTGAACCAAAAAGAAAAAATGGAAAATAAAACAGAACTCACCAGTTATACAGAGGAAAATCGTATCAGGGCACTTGCTCCAGTGGTAAAAAATTCTTATGTTGGTCAGAGGTGGGAAATCGTCTCCCATGCACTCAGCAGCGCTGCCCCTACAAGGAGCATCCTCATTGCAAAGCTGGGGGACTGTGTCGAGGCGTCTGTGAGTAAATGTGAGCTGTGCCCCAGTCCTGCTGCAGCTGAACTCTTCCCAACCTTTCCAGGTAAAACACCTGAATATGTACAAGCACTTGCAAGCCTAGAGGAAGGGCTGTGGAGCCACACTAGCGAGAGCACGCAGGCCGACTTGGTGCCTGCAGGCCAGCCAGGATGGTCCTGGCCCCAGATGCTCTTCTGGAATCTTTCCATTTCCCTGCCCGAGATACGCCTCCTGCCACGGCCCCCACTGCTTTTTTACTTAATCACCTCTGCCTGGGGATAATTTCCAGTGGCAGGTATGGGGACACATCCTCTTCTTTAGCAGGTGGCAGCCTGGCAACTCCTGCAGATTGTCCAGCAGAGCCCCACTCACACTGGGCCACCCACAAAGCCATGGCCACTCACTCCCTCCCACCACCCCAGCCCCGACACTGCTGACGGGGCAGAGAATATGGCGTCAGGCACAGCTACAGGGGCTCTTCCTGACTGGAGAGGTGTTTATATTGACCTCAACCCAGGCACACCTGTGGGGGGGGGGCTGGCAGGCAGTGTCAGGCTGCCCAAATCAGCCAATCCTCACCCCTCAGGGGCTCACAGTTGCAGAAAATGAACCTTGCTAAACGGGTCAGTCCCAAGGAACAGGTGTGGGCTCTTGAGAGTCAGGCTAGACAAGGGGCTGCAGCTGCGGCTTGTTTTCTTATCATTTTATCTGGTCCATGAGTGGAAAACAAATTCAAGAAGACCCTATCCTAATGAGAGGAACCCAGGAGTCAGGGAGAGGAGTGATGGTGGGTGGAGACAGAGGCCTGGTGCCCTGGCTGCAGTGGAAGTGTCTGGAAGACCAGGCAGAGAGAGGCTGCACAGAGTGATAGCCAGGGTCACAGACCTGTCAGAGCTGCTGTTTGTTAGTTCAAGTCCTGCTCTGAGGTGTTCTGTGTCAGCTGTGAGCGACAGGTGAGCTGGGGGTTCTCTGCAAGGTGGGCTATGTGCACAGTTCCTGTGTGTCCAGCCCTGCTGTGGTACCTGCCCAGGGGAGTTCCATATCCTGGGAAGGGCCTGACTATGAGAGCCCCATCGGCTGCTATGTAGCTGCACAGGTGAGCTCCATACCCTGGGAGGGAATTGACCATGAGAACCCCGTGGGCTGTGGGGTGCGGGATGCAGCCCAGGTGAGCTCCATATCCTGGGATTGGCCTGACCACGAGAGCCCCATGGGCTGCTGGAGACCTGGTAAAGGATATCAGGACAGTCAGTGAAGCCACCGAGGATATACATCCAGTAGCTCCTATTTCCTACACCCTGCTGCTCATTCTACCATCCACCAGGCCATGGCATTCTGTATTACACTTCAATGATGCCTTCTTCTGTATTCCATTCATCTCAGAGTCACAATAATTTTTGGCTTGTGAGTGGCAGGACACAACATGCAACACAAGCAATAATGCTGGGCCGTCCTGCCCCAATGGTTCAAAAATCCACACACCATCATTGGGGAAATGTCCTCTAAAGACCTAAAAGTTCTACCTCTGTAAAAGGGAACCCTCCTTCAATATGCAGATGACATTCTGATCGCCAGGCCTACTAAAGACGCCTCTGAAATACCTAGCCAAGAAAGGATAGAAGGTGTCCAAGAAAAAGGCTCAAATATCCCAGGCCCAGGTGACATGCCTGGGCTTCAGTCTCACAGATATTCGGAGAAACATATCCCAGGATAGGGAAGAAGCCATTTGCAGCCTTACCTCTTCTAAAACTAGAAGACAGCTTAGGGGTTCCTGGGGAGGTGAAGGTTTTCTGCATCTGGATCCCTAACTACAGTCTAATAGCTGGGCCTCTATATGAAACACTGACACGAAAAGATGATGATCCTTTTGAATAGAATCCAGAAGCAGCCTTCAAGAATGGAAAGAACAGTCAATTCAGACCCTTGCCCAGGAACTCCCTAATTTAGCTAAGCCGTTTGACCTTTACATACCCGGTCAAAGTTTAATTGCCCTTGGAGCCTTAGTGCAAAAACTGGGACCACTTGAAATGGAGCAACACAAGAATGCCCTTCAGGTATGATAAACTATGGTCACCAAGGGCTTTGCCCACCGACTCATCAGGCCAGGATCCTGGGGTATCTAAAAAGCTGGAAATCAGCAGCCCACATGGCCAGCTCCCTCCTAATGGAAAAGGAGCCCACGTGGTGATCCTAACCACCCATCATGCCCTGAAGTTGCAGGGCTCGCTCTGTGGACACACTGACGTCGAGTGAGGAGGCCCTCCAACTCCAACCTCTAGAGAGACAAACGGGGGCAATGGGCCCCCAAGATTACTCATGTTACCATCACTTGACCTGGAGTTTCTCTCAGAAAACCAGAAGACTGTGCCCCGAAAGAGCAGACTACTGCTTGCAGGACTTACTGCACCCAGAGGGGAGCTAATAAGCTTGGCTGGGGAAACGTATATTACGCTTTCACAATAGAAAACCCTACAGACACAGCAGTGATGGTGGCCAATATGACCAGCTGGACTGCTGGCTACTTCTAAAAGCCATTGACTCAGTGGACGTCATGGTCCTGGATCACCACTGACCCTGGACTGTCTGGGAGTTGCACGGGCAGGGCTCTGACACATGGTGCTGTTTGTACATTAATTCAGGGACCTAATTAAAGAAAGCACAGACTACTGGTCAGAGCATCTAGGCTGGCAAAAACCGTCAGCCTAAGGTCGCCGAACAAATGTGGGGTGGGTTGAAACCTGCCACCTAAACATCTATGTGCATCTCTTTCCTGGACGCTTAAAGGTCATTAGAATCTATAACACTTCCAATGCTGGTGCTCAGGCGGACGGGAAGTGAGGCAGGAGGCCTTGGGACAATCAACCTCACCTGGAGGCTGGTGGGGAGACGTTTTTCCCCTCCCCCCTGGTATCAGGGCTGCCACCAAAGCATGAAGCAGTTACAAAAGAGGGGTCTGCACCCTCAACACCCCAAGAATGAGGAACGGAACAAAAAGCAGAGGAGGTGTTCGTCTCTGGCAACATTCATTAAAAATTCCTGGGAGATAAAAAGAGAATCTGAGCAATAAAATAAAGTCTAACATGTTTTTCCTTTTTGCTTTTTCTAATTCACGTGCGTCTAGGGTTCCGTATGCAGAAGTCCCACACCCGGCACTTCAGACCTGATTTCTTAGTGCAGAATGGCTGGGTCGACACCTCAGATAGCGGGGTCCCATGCAGACTCCGAGGCTCAGTGCCTGAGCTGCAGCCAAACCAGCCCTCGAGAGCTCCATCCACTCCCTCCCACTGACGCTGCCGGGATCCCTACACAGCAGTCCAGCCCAGAGCCCATGGGGGCGGGCACGCTCTCACCTCTCCATTCTGTTTTCAAAATAATGTTTCCTTTGCTTCTGAACCAACTCAGTCTTGATCTGTTGGCTCCAATGACACTGGGCATGGGGACTCCTGTAGGGGTCCACTCTGGAGGATCAGTAACAGAAATTGAGAACCTTGTCACTTCAAATAAAAGATGTGTGATCCAAACTGTAGTTAACATAGAGCAGTGTATAATGCTCGGGTAAAATAAGATGTTTCTAAAACTTACATTTGATATTTCCATCACTTTACTATAAGCAAGTTCAGTGAAGACGTCTGTCTTATTTGTCAGGTCAACATTAGAGAAATGAAGTGCTTTATTTCCATGGATGTACATCGAATACTCTTGGCTGAAGCTTCAATCTTGTTTTGAATGCTTTTCCATTGAAAAGGATGCCTCTCTTTCAGCTCCCCCATTTCTGAGAAGTATAAAATCTTATAATTTATTATTACCAAAGGGGAAAGGTAGGAGAAGGGATAAATTAACAGTTTGGGATTAACACATACACACTGCATTGTATGAAATAGATCATAAACAAGGAACTACTGTATAGCACAGGGAACTACACTGAATATTTTGCAATAACCTATAAGGGGAAATAATCTGAAAAAGAATCGATATTTTTATTGATATCATCTATCAATGACAAATAAAATGTAACCTAAGCAAGGCCGATGGTGAACGCTTCTGAACCTGAAGATTTCAGTCATCTAAAATTTGGGCTCTGCCTATTTCCCAAGGCTCTTAATGGACATACGTTTAGCCGTAGCTTAAAAATTCCCCAGTTTGGGTACGGGGAGGCACTGATTTGGAAAAATCCCTGGTGTTCTCCTTCCATGCACGGGACCCTTCCTACAGCTAAAACATGCCTGTCACCCCTAGAAGATGGTACACCGTTTGATCAGAAAGAGTTTGGAAAAGGCACCTCATTTCCTCATCGCCTGGTGCTCGGGTTCACCCCTCCAGCATCTTTCCTAACAATCTCCTCACTTGGGGATATCAGCACCGTCAACATCCTGTTGCACACAGTTTGGAATTTGTCCAGAGGATGAAGCGGAAGGATGAGAAAAATTTAGAGACAAGTCTTAGGTGTTCGGACAGGCACATGCCACTCTAATTTCCAATCCGAAAGACAAATTCATCAAAGGCTAGAATTGCCCACGGAAACAGAATATGTCTAGTGGAAATCCCGCTGTTTTGTGTCCAGTTTCCAAAAACACAAGTTGAAAAATGGAACTCAGGGGCACTAAAATTCATGAAACTGCAGAGTTGAAAATATCTATCATCAAAAAATGTCTTGAGGTAAGTCACAGAAAAGGAGTTGTATGCAAGGGAGAGTGGCAGGAAACAGATTTGAAGAGGTAGAAAGAACTCCCCATTAAAGCACAAGAAAATGGGCTGAACATCGCCAATGATGCAGTTGGCCCAAAAGGGCGTATGCATTTTTTTCTGAATATATTCAAGTAAAGGTCATACACACTTTTTATCCAACCAAACAGGTGGGCACTGGAAATCAATACTACAAAATGTATCACTTCACATCAGTCAGAAGGGCCATGCACATAAAGTGTAAACACCAGAAATGCAGGACAGGGCGAGGAGAAAAGGGAGCCCTGTGAGGCTGATAGTGGAAATGTAATTTGCCAACGGCCACTCTGGAGAAGTGTATTGTGTTTGCTAAAACATCTAAAAGATGAGCTACAGAGCATAGTGCACTTGCACTCATGGGCGTATACCTTGGGAAAACCAGAAATGGACAGTAAACAGACACGCCAACGTTTACCACCTCTCTGTTAAAAAGGGCCTCCACATGGATATAACCTAAATGTCCCTGGAAAGATAAAATTGATAAAAGAGATGGGGTGCTTATGTAGAGTGGAATATTACTCATCCAGAAATCAATGAAATAAGGCCAGTTGGAACAACTCTGGAGGAGTTACATACGATCATTCTAGGTAACATATGTCAGAAAGAAAGAGACACATATCATAAGATGTCACTTAAAGGTGGAATCAAAAATGGCTACACATGAAATAAACTACAAAACAGAAACATAGTCAAATATGTAGAAAATAGACATAAGGCTGCTAAATGGGAAAGGTGGGGAATGGTGTGGTATTATCCAGGAGGTTGAAATTAGCAAAGATACCATTCCAAGTACCAAATTGAATAACTGACAAGGCCTACACGGTACCTCAAAGAACTGCACTCAGCCCACTCAAGTCACTGGACAATAATACATATGACTCGTAAGCATCTGAAAAATAATTTATTGTTGTCTCACAGTACATGAATCAAGTGGATGTACAGCAGCAAAAAACAGAGCTTTGAAAATCAGCTGTAACCAATATAAAATAAATTTAAAAATATTTATAAAAACAGTGAGACAGACAAAAATTCTTACAACTTTTGTTGAAGGGCTACGATGTAACATGGATTGAACACATGTAGACCCACAGCAGGATGATATATAAGGCTGGAAGCTATGCACGCTAAGAGATGTTAGAGAGGCTGGGTGAGGAAATGCAGACCTTTTGAAGTAATACTGCCTGGTACCCATTCCATGGGTCCCAAATCGGCAGGTTCAAGGGAATCTTCTGACAGCGAAAACATGCCTGGGAAACCGAGATGAATGTACACCATGTGCTCAGGAATGGTGTCTAAAATGCACCTCATTTTTGATCTCCTGGTGCTGGGGTTCTCCATTCCAGCCACATTACTAAAAATCTCCCCACTTGGAGAATCAGCACCTTTAACCTCCTGTTTCACACAGTTTGCAATTTTTGAAGAGGATAAATGGGAAGAGGAGGAACCAGTGAGAGATTAGCTGTAGGAGTTTTGACAGGCACATGTCACTCTAATTTCCCATTAGGAAGAAGAATTTACCAAAGGCTCAGCCTGCCTCCTCAGAAGCAGAATAGGGCCAGAAGCAATCCAATGGTTTGGCGTTCAGCTCACAATAAAAGTGAGTTGCAAAATGGAGCTCAGGAGCAGACAATTCAAAGATCTGCAAAGATATAAATGATAACCAATGTCCAAAAATATATTCAGGTAAGACAACAAAGAGGATCTGAATGAGAGGCAGAATTGCAGGAAACATATTTCAAAAGGTACATTGTACTCACATTTAAAGCATATGAAAAGCAGCAGAATTTCTCGAATGATGCAGTTGGGCAAAAGGGTGTATGCCTTTTTTTCGTGAATATCTTCAGGAAAAAAACACATACAGAGTTTTTGGCCAACCAAGCAAGCGGGAAATGCAAATCCTCACAACAAAGAAGTCTCAATTTCCACTGCTCAGAAAGGCCATCCAAAAAATGTGTACAAACCAGAAATGCAGGAGAGGCCATGGAGAACAGGGAGCCTAGTCACGCTGATGGGTGGGGTATAAATATCCAAAAGCCACTCTGAAGAAGTGTATGCTGTTTCCTAAAACATTTAAATACAATGTCCCAGAGCAAAGGGGACTTCAACTCATGGACATATAACTTGGGAAGACTAAATATCGACAAGACACAGGCTCCCCAAAGTTTAGGGCTGCTCTGCATACAAGAACCTCAACTTTGGTACATCTAAAATATCCCAGGGGGCTTCCCTGGTGGTGCAGTGGTTGAGAGTCCGCCTGCCGATGCAGGGGACACGGGTTCGTGCCCCAGTCCGGGAGGATCCCACATGCCGCGGAGCGGCTGGGCCCGTGAGCCATGGCCGCTGGGCCTGCGCGTCCGGAGCCTGTGCTCTGCAACGGGAGAGGCCACAACAGTGAGAGGCCCACGTTCAGCAAAAAACAAAAAAAAAAAAAAAAAAAAATAAAATAAAATATCCCAGGAAAAAGAGAAATGCATAAATAACTTGTGGTAATTTTGTACAACGGAATATCACTCAGACGTGAAATCAATGTCATAAGGCCAGTAGCAGCATAAAGAGTGGATTTAGGTATGATGATTCTAAGTGAAATTAGTCACACAGAAAAATAATCTATTCATAAGATATCACTTACAGAGGGAATGTCAACATCACAAAACATGAACTGAATTAAGAAAGAGAACAGAGTCTCACATTTAGAAAACACTCTTATGCCTGTTTAATGGGAAAGGAGAGGTGGGGTGATGCATAAAACCAGAGTTTGATATTAGCACAGGTACCATCCCATAAACCAAATAGAGAATAGACGAGACCTACACCTTCCTCAGTGAACGGGACTCAAAACACCTATTCCCCGCAGAGGAATATATCTGACTAGTAAGAATCTTAAAACCTATGTACTTATATATCTCCGTAAGGGAATCAAGTATGTCTAGACCGGCATAAACTGGTCAGTGAAAATCAGCTCAACCTCATTATAAAAATGAATTTCAAAAACAAAACAAAAAAACAGCGAAATTCTTACACAATTCCTTCAGGGGTTCTGATGAAACCTGGAATGACCCTATCTGCAAAGACAGCTGGATGAGACATAAGGCTGGACACTTGGGACTGAGAGGACTGGTGAGATTGGGAGAGAAAATGCAGACCCTATAAAGTATCAATGCATGCCACCATTCCATGGGTCCCAAATCTCCAGGTAGAAGGGAATATCACTACAGTTATAACATGTATGGGAAACCTAGAGAATGGACACCCTGTGATGGTGAAAGGTTTCTAAATGTCTCCTAATTTTTCCTCTCCTTGTGCTCCAGTTTGGCATTCAAACTGCTTTACTATCAATCTCCCAACTTAGGAGAGCCAGCCCCTATAACCTCCTGGTTCGGACAGTTTGCTAATTGTGCAGAGGATGAAAGGGAAGAGGGAGAACCAATCAGAGAGTAGATGTAGGCATTTGGACGGGCACATGTCACTCTAAATTCACGTCAGGAAGAAGAATTAACCAAAGCCTCAGCCACCCACAGGGAACCAGTATAGCCACCCCTGGAACCATTATAGATCCTCAAGCAAAATTGTGGATTTGTGGTCAGCTCCCAAAAATGGGATTTGAAAATTGGAGCTCAGGGGAACAGCAATTCACAAAACTGCAGAGTTAAAAAGGATAACTCTCTTCCAAAAATCTGTTGAGGGAATGTAACAAATCAGACTTGAAAATGAGGCAGAATTGCACAAAACATATTTCAAGAGGTAAAGTGGAATCGCCTTTAAAGCACAGGAAAAGCATCACAACTTCGACAATGATGCACTTGGCCAAAAACGGTGTATGCCTTTTCTCCTGAATATATTCAGGAGAAAACGCATACCCCCTTTTTGGCCAATCAAGCAAGCGTACAATGCAAATCCACACTATAAAGAATTGTCACTTCCCACCGGTCAAAAGGGACATCCGAAAATCTGTAAAAACCAGAAAGGCAAGAGAGAGATGAGAAAGGCATGAAGCAATGTGATCCCAAGGGTCATGGAGTATTGTGATGACAAGTGCATGGAGCATTTTGATGACAAGAGTTCCGGATCATTGTGTTGTCAGGGTTCATGGAGCATTGTGATGACAGGTGTCATGGATCATTGTGATGACAGGGGTCATGAAGCATTGTGTGAGAAGGTCATGGAGCATTGGGATGAAAATGTTCATGGAGTATTGTGATGAGAGACGTCATGGAGTATTGTGATGAGAGACGTCATGGAGCATTGTGATGACAACGTACTGGAACCTTGTAATGAGAAGACCGTGGAGCCTTGTGATGACAAGTCTCATGGAACATTCTGATGAAAAGGGGCATGGAGCATTGTGATTACAGGGGTCTTGGAGCATTGTGATGACAAGGGCATTGAGGACTGGGATGAGAAGGCTATGGAGCATTCTGATGACATGAATCATGGAGCTCTGTGATGACAAGGGCATGGGACATTGTGCTGAAAATTGCATGGAGTCTTGTCATGACAGGGTTCAAGGATCATACTGACGACAAGTGTCAGGGAACATTGTGATGACAAGCGCATGGAGCATTGTGATTACAGGGTTCTTGGAGCATTGTGATGACAAGGGTCATGGAGCCTTGTGATGAGTAGGCTGTGGAAGATTGTGATGGCAGCGGTCATGGAGCATTTTTATGACAGAGGTAATGGAGCATTGTGATGACAAGGGCATGGAGAATTGGTCTGAAATGTTTCATGGATTATTGTGATGAGAGGGGGCAAGGAGAATTGTGATGACAAGGGCATGGAACACTGTGATACATGGGTCATGGAGGATTGTAATGACAAGCGCACGGAGCATTGTGAGAAGAATGGCATCGAGCATTGTGATGAAAAGCATCATGGAGCCTGTGATGACAAGGGCATGGAACAATGTGATGAGAGGGTTCATGGAGCATTGTGATGACAATGGCATGCAGCATTGTGATGCCAAGGGTCATTGAGATTTGTGATGACAAAGGTCATGGAGAATTTTGATGACAAGGGTGTGGTGCATTCTGTTGTGAAGGGCAGGGAGCATTGTGATTACAGGGTCATGGAGCAATTTGATGAAAAGTGTCATGGAACATTTGGATGACAGGGCTTATGGAACATTGTGATGTCAGGGGTCATGGAACATTTTCATGACAGGGGTTATGGACCATTGTGATGACAGGGGAGTGAGTATATTGTGATGACTAGTGAGGGAACATTTTGATATCAGTGGTGAGAGAGCATTTTTATAAGACTTGCATGGAGCATTGTGATGACAAGCTTTATGGAGCATTGTGATGAAAAGGTTGTGGAGCATTCTGATGCCAAGTTTTATGGAGGATTGTGATGACAAAGGTCATGAAGTATTGTGATGACAAGGGCTTGGAGCATTGTGATGGCAAGGGTCATGGAGCATTGTGATGACAAGGGAATGGAGCATTGTGGTGACAACGGCCATTCAGAATTTTGATGAAAAGGTCGTGAAGCATTTTGATGACAAAGGCATGGAATTTGCTATGACAGGGTTCATGGGTCATTGCAATGAAAAGTGCATGGGGAATTGTGATGACAAGAGCATGTAACATTGTGATGAGAACTGTCTTGGAGCATTGTGATGACAAGGACGTGGAGAATTGTGATGGCAAGACCGTTGAGCATTGTGATGAGAAGACTATGGATAATTGTGATGACAAGCGTCATGGAGCACTGTAATGACAAGGGGTATGGAGCATTGTGATGACAGTGGACATGGAGCATTGCGATGGCAATGGTCATTGAGCATTCTGATCACAAGCTTGTGGAGTATTGTGATGACAGTGGCATGGAGCATTGTGATGAAAACGGCATCGGGCATTGTGATGAAAAAGGCATGGAGCCTTTTCGTGACAGGGTTCAAGGAGCATTCTGACGACAAGTGTCAGGGAGCATTGTGAGACAAGTGTATTGAGAATTGTGATGACAAAGGTCATGGAGCATTGTGATGAAAAGGGAATGGAGTATTGTGATGAGAGGCATCATGGAGCGTTGTGATGACAAGTGTTATGGAACATTGTGATCACAAGGGTTTGGAGCATTGTGATGACAGAGGTCATGGATCATTTTGATTTCAAGGAGCATGGAGCATTGTGATGACAAGGGCATGAAGCAATGTGATCCCAAGTTTCATGGAGGATTGTGATGACAATGGTAATGGGGTATTGTGATGACAAGTGCATAGAGCATTGTAATGACAAGGTCATGTAGCATTTTGCTGACCAAGGCATGGAGCATTGTGATGACAGGTGTCATGGAGCACTGTGATGACAAGCGTCACGGAGCATTGTGAATACAGGGATCATGGAGCATTGGCAGGACAAGGGCATGGATCTTTGTGATGACAAGTGTCATGTAGCACTGGGCTGATAATGTTCATGGAGAGTTGTGATAACAGGGGTCATGGAGCATTGTGATGACTAGGGAATGGAGCATTGTGATGACAAGAGTCCCGGATCATTGTATTGTCAGGTGTCATGGAGTGTTGTGATGATAGTGGTCATGGAGCATTGTAATGATATTGGTCATGGAGCATTGTGATGAGAAGGTCATGGAGCATTGGGCTGAAAATGTTCATGGAGTATTGTGATGACAGGGGTCATGGAGCATTGTGATGACAGAGGTCATGGAACATTTTGATTTCATTTTGATGACAATAGCCTGAAGCATTATGATGACGGGCATGGTGCATTGTGATGACAGGGTTCATGAAGCATTGAGATGAAAACTGGCATGGAGCATTGTGATTACAGGGGTCTTGGAGCATTGTGATGACAAGGGCATGGAACATTGTGATGAGAAGGCCATGGAACATTCTGATGACATGCGTCATGGAGATTTGTGATGACAAGGGCATGGAGCATTGTGATTCCAGTGGTCTTAGGGCATTGTGATGACAAGTGTCATGGAGCCTTGTGATGACAAGGCCGTGGAATATTTTGATGGCAGGGGTCATGGAGCATTGTTATGACAGAGGTAATGGAACATTGTGATGAGAAGGGCGTGGAGCATTCAATTAAAAGTTTTATGGAGCATAGCGATGACATATTTGTGGAAATTTGTGATGAAAAGCACGTTTCACACTGTGATGAAAAGGTCATGAGGCATGGTTCTGACAAATGCATGGAGCATTGTGATGACAAGGGTCACCGAGCATTGTGATGAAAAGTTCATGGAACATTGTTGTTACATTGGTCACAGAGCCTTGTGATGACGCGGGCATGGACCATTGTGATGACAAACGTTATGCCGCATTGTGATGACTGGAGTCATGGAGCATTGTGATGACAAAGGCATGCAGCATTGTGATGAGAAGTTCATGGAGTATTTTGAAGACAGGTGTCAGGGAGCATTGTGATGACATATGTCATGTTCCACTGTGATGACAATGGCATGGGGAATTGTGATGCCAAATTTAATGGAGGATTGTGATGACAAATATAATGGAGCATTGTGATGACTAGGGATTGGAGCATTATGATAACAAGGGCCATTGAGAATTTTCATGACAATGTCATGAAGCATTGTGATGACAAGGTCCTGGAGCATTGTGATGAGAAAACCATGGAGCCTTGTGATGACAAGTCTCATGGAGCATACTGATGAAAAAGGACATGGAGCATTGAGATTATAGGGGTCTTGGAACATTGTGATGACAAGGGCATGGAGCATTGTGAGGAGAAGGCCAAGGAGCATTCTGATGACATGGGTCATTGAGATTTGTGATGACAAGGGCATTTAGCAATGTGATGATAGCGTTCATAGAGCACTGTGATAACAATGACATGGATCTTTGTGATGACATAAGTAATGGAGCATTTTTATGACTGAAGTCATGGAGCATTGTGATGACAGGTGTCATGGAACATTGTAAAGCCTGGGGTGAGGGATTATTGTGATGAATAGTGATGTAACATTGTGATATCAGTGGTGAGAGAGCATTTTGATGAGAAGTTAATGGAGCCTTGTGATGACAAGTTAAGGAGCATTTTGATGACAAGATTGTGGAGCACATTGATGACAAGCGCATGGTGCATTGTGATGACAAGGGTCATGGAGCATTGTGCTGAGAAAGGCATAGAGCTTTGTAATGACAAGTGTCAAAGAGCATTGTGATGAAAAGTTCATGGAGCATTGTGGTTAAAATGGTCACAAAGACTGTTGAGGACGAGGGCATGGATCATTGTGATTACAAAGTTCATGAAGCATGGTGATGACTGGAGTCATGGAGCATTGTGATGACAGGGGTCATGAAGAATTGTGATAACAAGGGCATGTAGCATTGTGATGACAAGGACATGGATCATTTGTCTAATAAGTTTCATGGATTATTGTGATGACAGTTGCAATGGCGCATTGTGATGACAAGGGCATGGAGCATTGTGATGACCAGGTCATGCAGTATTGTAAAGACAGGTGTCAGGGAGCATTGTGATGACATATGTAATGGCCCATTGTGATTACAATGGCTTGGAGCATTGTGATGACAATGGTCAGGGAGCATTATGCTGACAAGTGCTTGGATAATTGTGATGACAATTGTCATAGAGCATTCTGATGACAAGCTTGTGGAGTATTTTGATGACAATGGCATGGAGCATTGTAATGAAAACGGCATGGGACATTGTGATGAAAATAGCATGGAGCCTTTTCGTGACAGGTTTCAAGGAGCATTCTGACGACAAGTGTCAAGGAGGATTGTGATGACAAGTGTATTGAGAATTGTGATGACAAAGGTCATGGAGCATTGTGATGAAAAGGGCATGGAGTATTGTGATGACAGGGATCATGGAGCATTGGGATGACAAGTGTTATGGAACATTGTGATCACAAGTGTTTGGAGCATTGTGATGACGGAGGTCATGGATCATTTTGATTTCAAGGAGCATGGAGCATTTTGATGACAAGGGCATGAAGCAATGTGATCCCAAGGTTCAAGGAGGATTGTAAAGACAATGGTAATGGAGGATTGTGATGACAAGCGCATAGAGCACTCTAATGACAAGGTAATGTAACATTTTGCTGACAAAGGCATGGAGCATTGTGATGATGGGCATGATGGATTGTGATGACAGTGTTCATGGAGCATTGAGATGAAAAGGGGCATGGAGCATTTTGATTACAGGGGTCTTGGAGCATTGTGATGACAAGGGCATGGATCATTGTGATGAGAAGGCCATGGAATATTCTGATGACATGCATCATGGTGCTTTGTGATGATAAGGGCATGGAGCATTGTGATTAAAGGGGTCTTGGAGCATTGTGATGACAAGTGTCATGGAGCCATGTGAAGACAAGGCCATGGAACATTGTGAGAGCAGGGGTCATGGAGCACTGTTATGACAGGTGTAATGGAGCATTGTGATGAGAAGGGAATGGAGCATTGTGATGAGAAGGGAACGGAGAATTGTGATTACAAGATTTATGGAGCATTGCAATGACAGATTTGTACACCATTGTGATGAAAAGCGCGTGGCACACTGTGATGACAAGGGTCATGGAGCATGGTTCTGACAAAGACATGGAGCATTGTGATGACAATGCTCACGGAGCACTGTGATGTAAAATTCATGGATCATTTTGGTTACAAAGGTTACAGAGCCCTGTGATGATGCGCTCATGGACCATTGTGATGACAAACGTTATGAAGCATTGTGATGAATGGAGTCACGGAGCATTGTGATGACAGGGGACATGGAGCATTGTGATGACAAGGGCATGGAGCATTGTGATGACAGGGACATGGAGCATTTGTCTGACAATTTCATAGATAATTGTGATGACATTCGGCATGGTGCATTGCGATGACAAGGGCATGGAGCATTGTGATGAGAAGGTCATGGAGTATTGTGAAGAGAGTTGTCAGGGAGCATTGTGATGACATATGTCATGGTCCATTGCGATGACAATGGCATGGATCATTGTGATGCCAAATGTAACGGAGGATAGTGATGACAGATAAAATGGAGCATTGTGATGACTAGGGATTGGAGCATTATGATGACCAGGGCCATTGAGAATTTTCATGACAAGTTCGTGAAGCATTGTGATGACAAGGTCCTGGAGCATTGTGATGACAAAATCATGGAGCCTTGTGATGACAAGTCTCATGGAGCATTCTGAAGAAAAGGCGCATGGAGCATTGTGATGACAGGGGTCTTGGAGCATTGTGATGACAAGGGCATGGAGCATTGTGTGGAGAAGGCCAAGGTGCATTCTGATGACATGCGTCATTGAGCTTTGTGATGACAAGGGCATGGAGCATTGTGGTTACAGGGGTCTTGGAGCATTGTGATGAAAAGCGCATGGATCATTGTGATGAAAAAGACATGGAGCCTAGTCATGACAGGGTTCAAGGAGCATACAGACAACAATTGTCAGGGAGCATTTTGATGCCAAGTGTAATGAGCATTGTGATGACAAAGGTCATGGAGCATTGTGATGAGAAGACCATGGATAATTGTGATGACGAGCGTCATGAGGCATTGTGAGGACAAGTGTTATGGAATATTGTGATCACAAGGGTTTGGATCATTGTTATGACAGAGGTCATGGAGCATTTTCATTTCACTGTGATGACAGTAGCATGAAGCATTATGATGATGGGCATGGTGCATTGTGATGACAGGGTTCATGGATCATTGAGATGAAAAGGGGCATGGAGCATTGTGATTACAGGGGTCTTCGAGCATTGTGATGAGAAAGGTCATGGAGCCTTGTGATGACAAGTCCATGGAACATCGTGATGGCAGGGGTCATGGAGCATTGTGATGAGAAGACCGTGGAGCCTTCTGATGACATGTGTCATGGAGCTTTGTGATGACAAGTGCATGGAGCAATGTGATGAGAGCGTTCATGGAGCATTGGGATGACAATGACATGGAGCATTGTGATGCCAAGTGTCATGGTTCTTTGTGATGACAATGGTCATGGAGCATTTTGATGACAAGAGGGTTGTGCATTGTGATGAGAAGGGCAGGGAGCATTGTGATGACAGTGTCATGGAGCAGTTTGATGAAATGTGTCATGGAACATTTTGAGGACAGGGGTTATGGAACATTGTGATGTCAGGGGTCATGGAACATTTTGATGAAAAGGGTCATGGAGCATTTTGATGACAGAGTTTATGGAAGATTGTGATGTCAGCGGTCATCGAACATTGTGATGATATGTGCATGTAGCATTGTGATGACAGGAGTCATGGAACATTGTGATGACAGGGGTGAGGGAGTATTGTGATGAATAGTGATGTAACATTGTGATATCAGTGGTGAGAGAGCAGTTTGATGATAAAAGCATGGAGCATTGTGATGACAAGGTTTATGGAGCACTGTGAGGACAAGATTGTGGACCACTCTGATGACAAGGGCATGGCACTTTTTGATGACATGTGTCATGAAGCACTGTGCTGACAAGCGCATGGAGCACAGTGATGACAAGGGTCATGGAGCATTGTGCTGAGAAAGGCATAGAGAATTGTGATGACAAGGGTCAAAGAGCATTTTGATGAAAAGTTCATGGAGCATTGTGGTTAAAATGGTCACAGAGGCTGTTGATGAGGGGGCATGGACCATTGTTATGACAGGGGTCATGAAGAATTGTGATGACTAGAGTCTCAGAACATTATGATGACAGGGGTCATGAAGCATTGTGATAACAAGGGCATGGGGCATTGTGATGACAAGGGTCAGGGAGCATTTTGCTGACAAGTGCATGGAGAATTGTGATGACAAGAGTGATAGAGCATTGTGATGAAAAGCTTGTGGAGTATTTTGATGACAATGGCATGGAGCATTGTGATGAAAATGGCATGGGGCATTGTGATGAAAATGGCATGGACCCTTTTCGTGACAGGGTTCAAGGAGCATTCTGACGACAAGTGTCAGGGAGCATTGTGATGACAAGTGTATTGAGAATTGTGATGACAAATGTCATGGAGCATTGTGATGAAAATGGTATGGAATATTGTGATGACAGGCATCATGGAGCGTTGTGATGACAACTGTTATGGAACATTGTGATCACAAGGGTTTGGAGCATTTTGATGACAGAGGTCTTGGATCATTTTGATTTCAAGGAGCATGGAGCATTGTGATGACAAGGGTATGAAGCAATGTGATCCCAATGTTCATGGAGGATTGTGATGACAATGGTAAAGGAGTATTGTGATGACAAACGCATAGAGCATTGTAATGACAAGGTCATGTAGCATTTTGCTGACAAAGGCATGGAGCATTGTGTTGACAGGTGTCATGGAGCACTGTGATGACAAGCGTCATGGAGCATTGTGAATACACGGGTCATGGAGCATTGGGATGGCAAGGGCATGGATCATTGTGATGACAAGGGTCATGGAGCAATGGGCTGAAAATGTTCATGGAGTATTGTGATGACAGGGGTCAATGAGCATTTGGATGACAAGGGCATGGATCATTGTGATGACAAGGGTCATGGAGCATTGGGCTGAAAATGTTCATGGAGTATTGTGATGACAGGGGTCATGGAGCATTGTGATGACAGAGGTCATGGAGCATTTTGATTTCATTGTGATGACAATAGCCTGAAGCATTATGATGATGGGCATGGTGTATTGTGATGACAGGGTTCATAGAGCATTGAGATGAAAAGGGGCGTGGAGCAATATGATTACAGGTGTCTTGGAGCATTGTGATGACAAGTGCATGGAGTATTTTGGTGACAATAGCATATATCATTGTGATGAGAAGTGCCATGGAGCATTGTAATGACAAGGACGTGGAAAATTGTGAGGACAAAGGACATTGAGCTTTGGGATGACCAGTGCATGGAGCATTGTGATGGCAAAACCGTGGAGCATTGTCATGAGAAGACCTTGGGTATTTGTGATGATGAGCATCATGGAGCACTGTAATGACAAAGGTCATGAAGCATTGTGATGACAGGTGTCAGGGAGCACTGTGATGACAGGATTCATTGAGCATTGTGATGACAAGGGCAGGGAGTATTGTGATGACAAGGGCATGGAGCATTGTGATGACAAGGGCCATTGAGAATTTTGATGACAAGGTCGTGAAGCATTGTGATGACAAACAATTGCAGCTTGCTCTGACAGGGGTCATGGAGAATTGCAATGACAAGTGCATGGAGAATTGTGATGACAAGAGCATGTAACATTGTGATGAGAAGTGTCATGTAGCATTGTGATGACAATGACTTGGAGAATTGTGATGACAAGGGATATGGAGCACTGTGATAACCAGGACATGGAGAATTTTGATGACAGTGGTTATGGAGCATTATTATGACAACGGCCATGGTGCATTCTGACATAAGATATCACTTATGAAGGACATGTAAACATGGCTACATATGAACTGAATTCAGAAAGAGAACTGAGTCTCAGATTTAGAAAACACTCTTATGCTTGCTTAAGGGCAAAGAGACGAGGGGAGGTGCACAAAACCAGAGTTTGATATTAGCACAGGTACCGTTCCATAATCCAAATACAGAAGAGACAAGCCCTACTCCTTCCTCAGTGAACGGAACTCAACACCATATTCCCTGCAGAGAAATATATCTGACTAGTAAGAATTTTAAAACCTATGTATTGATATGTCTCCATAAGGGAACCTAGTGTGTCTAGAATGACATAAACACGGCAGTGAGAATCAGCTGAAACCCACTATAAAAATGAATTTCAAAACAAAACAAAATAACAGTGAAATTCTTACACAATACCTTCAGGGGTTCTGATGAAACCTGGGATGACCCTATCTACAACGACAGCTGGATGTGGCTTAAGGCTGGTCACTTGGGTTTAAGAGGATTGGTGAGATTGGGTGAGAAAATGCAGACCCTTTAAAGCAATAATGCCTGACACCCATTCCATGGTTCCCAACTCTCCAGGTAGAAGGGAATATCACTACAGTTATAAAATGTAATGGAAACCTAGAGAATGGACACCCTCTGATGGTGAAAGGTTCCTAAAACTCTACTAATTTTTTATCTCCTTGTGCTCCAGTTTGACATTCCAAATGATTTACTATCAATCACCCAAGTTTGAGAGTCAGCCCATATAACCTCCTGGTTCGCACAGTTGGCAAATTGTTCAGAGGATATAAGGGAAGAGGGAGAGAGAAGCTGTAGGCATTTGCACGGCCACATTTCACTCTAATTCCCCTCACGAAGGATAATTAACAAAACTCTCAGCCTGTGCCGCACCCCTGGAACCAGTATAGGTCCTGAACCAAAATTTTGTGCTTCTGCTCAGCTCACAAAAAACTAGTTGAAAAATGGAGCTCTGGGGCACAACAATTCACAAACTTGCAGAGTTATAAAGGACTACTCTCTTCCAAAAATCTGTTGAGGAAAAGCCACGAGGAGGACTTGAAAATGAGGCAGAATTGCACGAAACAGATTTCAAGAAGTACATTGGAATCTCCTTTAAACACAGGAAAAGCATCACAACTTCGACAATTATGGAATTGACCATAAAGGGTGTATGCGTTTTCACCTGAATATATTCAGGAGAAAACGCATACACCATTTTTGGCCAACCAAGCAACTGCACAATGCAATTGTGCACTACAAAGAAGTATCACTTCCCACCAGTCAAAAGGGACATCCACAACTGTGTAAAAACCAGAAAGACAAGACAGGCCCTGGAGAAGAGGGAGCTTTTTTATGCTGATGTGCGGGATGTAAATTGCCAACTGCCTCTCTGGAGGAGTGCATTGTGTTCCCTAAAGCAAGTAAACAACAGAGATACAGAGCCAAGGGCACTTCCAGTCTAGGGAATATACCTTCGGAAAACTGAAAATCAATAAGACAGAGCCACCCAAAAATTTAGGGCTGCACTGCTTACAAGAACCTCAACTTGGGTACACTTTAAATATCCCAGGAAAGACAAATATGGTTCAATAAATTGTGGTACTTATGTATGATGGAATATCCCTCAGCCATGAAATCAATGTCATAAGGCCAGTAGCAGAAAAATGAGTAGATTTAGGTACGATGATTCTAAGTGAAATAAGTCACAGAGAAAAAGAAACTTATCATAAGGTATCACTTATGAAGATCCTGTAAACATGGCTACACAAGAACTGAGTTAGGAAAGAGAAGAGAGTCTCACATTTAGAAAACACTCTTATGCCTGCTTAAGGGGGAAGGAGAGGTGGGGTGATGCATAAAACCAGAGTTTGATATTAGTACAGGTACCATTCCAAAAAACAAATACGGAATAGACAAGACCTACACCTTCCTCAGTGAAAGGGACTCAAAACCCCATATTTCCCGCAGAGGAATATATCTGACTAGTAAGAATCTTAAAACCTATGTATTGATATGTCTTTGTAAGGGAATCAAGTGTGTCTAGACTGGCATAAACATGGCAGTGAGAATCAGATCAAAACCACTCGAAAAAGGAATTTCAAAAACAAAACAAAAAAACAGGGAATTTCTTTACAATTCCTTCAGGGTCTCTGATGAAACCTGGAATGACCCTATCTACAAAACAGCTGGATGAGACATAAGGCTGGACAATTGGCACTGAGAGGACTGGTGAGATTGGGAGAGAAAATGCAGACCCTTTAAAGTAGTAATGCATGCCACCATTCCATGGGTCCCAAATGTCAAGGTAGAAGGGAATATCACTACAGTTGTAACATGTATGGGAAACCTAGAGAATGGACACCCTGTGATGATGAAATATTTCTAAGAGTCTCCTAATTTTTCCTATCCTTGTGCTCCAGTTTGGCATTCCAACTGCTTTACTATCAATCTCCCAAGTTAGGAGAGTCAGAACCTATAACCTCCTAGTTCGCACAGTTTGCTAATTGTGCAGAGGATGAAAGGGAAGAGGGAGAACCAATCAGAGAGTAGATGTAGGCATTTGGATGGGCACATGTCACTCTAAATTCCCGTCAGGAAGAAGAATTAACCGAAGCCTCAGCCACCCGAAGGGAACCAGTATAGCCACCCCGGGAACCAGTATAGGTCCTGAAGCAAAATTGTGGATTTGCGGTCAGCTCCCAAAAATGGGATTTGAAAATTGGAGCTCAGGGACACAGCAATTCACAAAACAGCAGAGTTATAAAGGACTACTCTCTTCCAAAAATCTGTTGAGGGAAGGCAACGAAGCAGACTTGAAAATGAGGCAGAATTGCACGAAACATATTTCAAGAGGTAAATTGGAATCGACTTTAAAGCACAGGAAAAGCATCACAACTTCGACAATGATGCACTTGGCCAAAAATGGCGTATGCATTTTCTCCTGAATATATTCAGGAGA
The DNA here is from genome assembly GCF_964341445.2 of Mesoplodon mirus. Lineage (NCBI taxonomy): Eukaryota > Metazoa > Chordata > Mammalia > Artiodactyla > Ziphiidae > Mesoplodon > Mesoplodon mirus. The sequence continues at coordinate 119,127 of NW_028295598.1, forward strand.
AAACACATACGCACTTTTTGGCCAATCAAGCAAGTGCACAATGCAAATCCACACTATAAAGAATTGTCACTTCCCACTGGTCAAAAGGGACATCGAAAATCTGTAAAATCCAGAAAGGCAAGAGAGAGATGTCAAGGGCATAAATCAATGAGTTCCCAAGGGTCATGGAGGATTGTGTTGACAAGCGCATGGAGCATTGTGATGGCAAGGTTCATTGAGCACTGTGATGACAAGCGTCACAGAGCATTGGGATTATAGGGGTCATGGTGCATTGGGATGACAAGGGCATGGAGCATTTTGATGACAAGTGTCCCGGATCATTGTGTTGTCAGGGTTCATGGAGCATTGTGATGACAGTGGTCATGGAGCATTGTGATGACAGGGGTCATGGAGCATTGTGATTGGAAGGTCATGGAGCATTGGGCTGAAATTATCATGGAGTATTGTGATGACAGGGGTCATGGAGCATTGTGATGACAAAGTAGTGTAGCATTATGATGAGAAGACCATGGAACCTTGTAATGACAAGTCTCATGGAGCATTCTGATGAAAAGGGGCATGGAGCATTGTGATTACAGGGGTGTTGGAGCACTGCAATAACAAGGGCAAGGAGCACTGTGATTACAGTGGTCTTGGAGCACTGTGAGGAAAAGGGCGTATTACATTTTGCTGAAAAAGGCATTGAGCCTTGTCATGACAGGGTTCAAGGAGCATACTGACAACAAGTGTCAGGGAGTATTGTGATGACAAGGGTATTGAGCATTGTGATGACAAAGGGCATGGAGTATTGTGATGACAGACATCATGGAGCGTTGTGATGACAAGTGTTATGGAACATTGTGATCACAAGGTTTTGGAGCATTGTGATGACAGAGGTCATGGATCATTTTGATTTCAAGGAACATGGAGCATTGTGATCACAGGGGCATGATTCAATGTGATCCCAAGTTTCATGGAGGACTGTGATGACAATGAAATGGAGTATTGTGATGACAAGCTCACAGAACATTGTAATGAAAAGTTCATGTAGCATTTTGCTGACAAAGGCCTGGAGCATTGTGATGACATGTGTCATGGAGCACTGTGATGACAAGCGTCAGAGAGCGTTGTGAATAGAGGGGTCATGTAGCATTGGGATGACAAGGGCATGGATCATTGTGATGACAAGGTTCATGGAGCACTGGGCTGAAAATGTTCATGGCGTGTTGTGATGACGGGGGTCATGGAGCATTGTGATGACTAGGGAATGGAGCATTGTGGTGACAAAAATCCCGGATCATTGTGTTGTCAGGTTTCAAGGACTGTTGTGATGACAGTGGTCATGGAGCATTGTGATGATACTGGCCATGGAGCATTGTGATGAGAAGGTCGTGGAACATTGGGCTGAAAATGTTCATGGATAATTGTGATGACAGGGGTCATGGAGCATTGTGATGACAAGGGAATGGAGCATGGTGATGACAAGGTCCTGGAGCATTGTGATGAGAAGGCCATGGAGACTTGTGATGACAAGTCTCATTGAGCATTCTGATGAAAAGGGGCATGGAGCTTTGTGATTACAGGAGTCTTGGAGCATTGTGATGACAAGGGCATGGAGCATTGTGATGAGAAGGCCATGAAGCATTCTGATGACATGGGTCATGGAGCTTTTTGATGACAAGGTCATGGAGCATTGTGATTACATGTATCTTGCATCATTGTGATGAAAAGGGCATGGATTATTGTGATGAAAATGGCATGGAGCCTTGTCATGACAGGGTTCAAGGAGCATACTGACGACAAGTGTCAGGGAGCATTGTGATGACAAGTGTATTGAGCATTGTGATGACAAAGATCATGGAGCATTTTGATGAGAAGATCATGGATAATTGTGATGATGAGCGTCATGGGGTTTTGTGATGATATGTGTTATGGAACATTGTGATCACAAGGATTTAGAGCATTATGATGACAGAGGTCATGGAGAAAATTGATTTCACTGTGATGACAATAGCCTGAAGCATTATGATGATGGGCATGGTGCTTTGTGATGACAGGGCTCATGGAGCAATGAAATGAAAAAGGGCATGGAGCATTGTGTTTACAGGGGTCTTGGAGCATTGTGATGACAAGGGCATGGAGCATTGTGATGAGAAGGCCATGGAACATTATGATGACATGCGTCATGGAGCTTTGTGATGACAAGGTCATGGAGCATTGTGATTAAGGGGTATTCATCATTGTTGTGACAAGTGTCATGGAAATTTGTGATGACTAGGCCAGGGAACATTGTGATGGCAGGGGTCATGGTGCATTGTTATGACAGAGGTAATGGAGCATTGTGATGAGAAGGGCAAGGAACATTGGTCTGAAATGTTTCATGGATTTTTGTGATGAGAGTGGGCATGGAGCATTGTGATGACAAGGGTACAGAACACTATGATACATTTGTCATGCAGGATTGTAATGACAAGGGCATGGAGCATTGTGATGAGAAGGGCATCGAGGATTGTGATGACAAGTGTCATGGAGCTTTGTGAGGACAAGGGCATTGGGCAATGTTATGAGAGGGTTCATGGAGCATTGTGATGACAATGACATGGAGCATTGTGATGCCAAGGGTCATGGAGCTTTGTGATGACAACTCATGGAGCATTTTGATGACAAGGGCATGGTGCATTGTGATGAGAACGGCATGGAGCATTTTGATGACCGGCTCATGCAGCAATTTGATGAAAATTGTAATGGAACATTTTGATGGCAGGGGTTATAGAACATTGTGATGTCAGGGGTCTTGGAGCTTTGGGATGAAAAGGGTCATGGAGCATTTTGATGACAGGGGTTATGGAACATTGTGATGTCAGGGGTCATGGAACATTGTGATGATACAGGGATGTAGCAGTGTGATGACAGTGTAATGGAGCATTGTGATTACAGGGGTGAGGGAGTATTGTGATGACTAGTGATGGAACACTGTGATATCTCTGGTGATAGAGCATTTTGATGAGAATTGCATGGAGCATTGTGATTACAAGATTTATGGAGCATTGCAATGACAATATTGTGTACCGCTGTGATGAAATGGGTGTGGCATATTGTGATGACAATGGTCATGGAGCACTGTTCTGACAAAGATTTGGAGCATTGTGATGAAAATTTCGTGGAGCAATGTGGTTACAACGGTCACAGAGCCTTGAGATGATGCGGGCCTGGACCATTGTGATGACAAACATTATGAAACATTGTGATGACTGGAGTCATGGAGCATTGTGATGACAGGGGTCATGGAGCATTGTGATGACATGTGTCATGGAACATTGTGCTGACAAGTGAATGGAGCATTGTGATGACAAGTGTCTTGGAGCATTGTGCTGAGAAATGCATAGAGCATTGTGATGACAAGGGTCCAAGAGCATTGTGATGATAAGTTCATGGAGCATTGTGGTTAAAAATGTCACAGAGACTGTTGATGACAAGGGCAAGGAGCATTGTGATGACAAAGGTCATGAAGCATTGTGATGACGGGAGTCACGGAGCATTGTGATGACAGGGGTCATGGAGCATTGTGATGACATGTTTCATGGAACATTGTGCTGACAAGTTCATGGAGCACTGTGATGACAAGTGTCTTGGAGCATTGTGCTGAGAAAGGCATAGAGCATTGTGATGACAAGGGTCAAAGAACAATGTGATGATAAGTTCATGGAGCATTGTGGTTAAAAATGTCACAGAGACTGTTGATGACGAGGGCATGGACCATTGTGATGACAAAGGTCATGAAGCATTGTGATGACTGGATTCACGGAGCATTGTGATGACTGGTGACATGGAGCATTGTGATAACAAGGGCATGGATCATTGTGATGACAAGGGCATGGAATATTGGTCTAATAAGTTTCATGGATTATTGCGATGACAGTTGGAATGGCGCATTGTGATGACAAGGGCATGGAGCATTGTGATTACCAGGTCATGCAGTATTGTGAAAAGAGGTGTCAGGGAGCATTGTGATTACCTATGTAATGGCCCATTGTGATGACAATGGCATGGAGCATTGGGATGCCAAGTGTCATGGAGGATTCTGATGACAAAGGTAATGGAGCATTGTGATGACAATGGCTTGGTACATTGTGATGACAAGGGTCAGAGCGCATTGTGCTGACAAGTGCATGGAGAATTGTGATGACAAGGGTCATGGAGCATTCTGATGACAAGCTTGTGGTGTATTTTGATGACAATGTCATGGAGCATTGTGATGAAAACGGCATGGGGCATTGTGATGAATAAGGCACGGAGCATTTTTGTGACAGTGTTCAAGGAGCATTCTGATGACAAGGGTCATGGAGCATTGTGATGACATGTATATGGAGAATTGTGATGACAAAGGTCATGGAACATTGTGATGAAAACGGCATGGAGTATTGTGAATTACAGGCATCATGGTGCGTTTTGATGACAAGTGTTATGGAACATGGTGATCACAAGTGTTTGGAGCATTGTGATGAAAGATGTCATGGATCATTTTGATTTCAAGGAGCATGGAGCATTGTGATGACAAGGGCATGAAGCAATGTGATCCCACTGTTCATGGAGGATTATGATGACAATGAAAATGGATTATTGTGATGACAAAGGAATGGAGCATTGTGATGACCAGGTCATGCAGTATTGAGAAGAGAGCTGTCAGGGATCATTGTGATGACATATGTAATGGCCCATTGTGATGACATATGTAATGGCCCATTGTGATGACAATGGCATGGAACATTGTGATGCCAAGTGTCATGGAGGATTCTGACGAGAAATGTAATGGAGCATTTTGATGACCATGGCTTGGAGCATTGTGATGACAATGGCTTGGAGCATTGTGATGACAAGGGTCAGGGAGCATTGTGCTGAGAAGTGCATGGAGAATTGTGATGACAAGGGTCATGGAGCATTCTGATGAGAAGCTTGTGCAGTATTTTGATGACAATTTCATGGAGCATTGTGATGAAAACGGCATGGGGCATTGTGATGAAAAAGGCATGGAACATTTTCGTGACAGGGTTCAAGGAGCCTTCTGACGACAAGTGTCAGGGAGCACTGTGATGACAAGTGTATTGAGAATTGTGATGACAAATGTCATGGAGCATTGTGATGAAAAAGGCATGGAGTATTGTGATGACAGGCATCATGGTGCGTTGTGATGACAAGTGCTATGGAACATTGTGATCACAAGGGTTTGGAGCATTGCGATGACAGAGGTCATGGATCATTTTGATTTCAAGGAGCATGGAGCATTTTGATGACAAGGGCATGAAGCAATGTGATCCCAAGGTTCATGGAGGATTGTGGTGACAATGGTAATGGAGTATTTTGATGACAAGTGCATAGAGCATTGTAATGACAAGGTCATGTAGCGTTTTGCTGACAAAGGCATGGAGCATTTTGATGACAGGTGTCATGGAGCACTGTGATGACAAGCGTCACGGAGCATTGTGAATACAGGGGTCATGGAGCATTGGGATGAGAAGGGCATGGATCATTGTGATGACAAGGGTCATGGAGAACTGGGCTGAAAATATTCATGGAGTGTTGTGATGACAGTGATCATGGAGCATTGTGATGATATTGCTCATGGAGCATTGTGATGAGAAGGTCATGGAGAATTGGGCTGAAAATGTTCATGGAGTATTGTGATGACGGTGTCATTGAGCATTTTGATGACATGAGAATGGAGCATGGTGATGACAAGGTCCTGGAGCATTGTGATGAGATGACCATGGTGACTTGTGATGACAAGTCTCATGGAGCATTCTGATGAAAAGGGGCATGGAGCATTGTGATTACAGGGGTCTTGGAGAATCGTGATGACAAGGGCATGAAGCAATGTGTGGAGAATGCTATGGAACATTCTGATGACATGCGTCATGGAGCTTTTTGATGACAAGGGCATGGAACATTATGATTACAGGGGTTTTGGAGCATTCTGATGTAAAGGCATGGATCATTGTGATGAAAAAGGCATGGAGCCTTGTCCTGACAGGGTTCAAGGAGAATACTGATGACAAGTGTCAGGGAGCATTGTGATGACAAGAGAATTGAGCACTGTGATGACAAAGATCATGGAGCATTGTGATGAGAAGACCATGGATAATTGTGATGATGATGGTCATTGGGTGTTGTGATGATAAGTGTTATGGAACATTGTGATTGCAAGGGTTTGGAGCATTATGATGACAGAGGTCATGGAGAATTTTTATTTCATTGTAATGACAATAGCCTGACGCATTATGATGATGGGCATGGTGCATTGTGATGACAGAGTTCATGGAGCATTGAGATGAAAAATGGCATGGAGCATTGTGATTACAGGGGTCTTGGAGCATTGTAATGAAAAGGGCATGGGGCATTGTGATGAAAAAGGCATGGAGACTTTTTGTGACAGGGTTCAAGGAGCATTCTGATGAAAAGTGTCAGGGAGCATTTTGATGACAAGGGCAAGGATCATTGTGATGACAAGGGTCATGTAGCACTGGGCTGAAAATTTTCTTGGAGTGTTGTGATGACAGGGTTCATGAAGCATTGTGATGACTACGGAATGGAGCATTGTGATGACAAGAGTCCCAGATCATTGTGTTGTCAGGTGTCATGGAGAGTTGTGATGACAATGGTCATGGAGCATTTTGATGATATTGGCCATGGAGCATTGTGAGGAGATGGTCGTGGATCATTGGGCTGAAAATGTTCATGGTTTATTGTGATGACAGGGGTCATGGAGCATTGTGATGACAAGGGAATGGAGCATGGTGATGACAAGGTCCTGGAACATTGTGATGAGAAGACCATGGAGACTTGTGATGACAAGTCTCATGGAGCATTCTGATGAAAAGGAGCATGGAGCATTGTGATTACACGGGTCTTGGAGCATTGTGATGACTAGGGCATGGAGCATTGTGATGAGAAGGCCATGGAGCATTCTGATGACATGCGTCATGGAATTTTGTAATAACAAGGGCATGGAGCATTGTGATTTCATGGGTCTTGAGCATTGTGATGACAAGTGTCATGGAACCATGTGATGACTAGGCCGTGGAATATTGTTATGGCAGGTGTCATGGTTCATTGTTATGATGGGGAAATGGAGCATTTTGATGAGAAGGACATGGGACATTGGTCTGAAATGTTTCATGGATAATTGTGATGAGAGTGGGCTAGGAGCATTGTGATGACAAGGTCACGGTACACTGTGATACATGGGTCATGCAGGATTGTAATGACAAGGACATGGAGCATTGTGATGAGAAGGGCATGGAGACTTGTGATGACAAGTCTCATGGAGCATTCTGATGAAAAGGGACATGGAGCATTGTGATTACAGGGGTTTTGGAGCATTGTGATGACTAGGGCATGGAGCATTGTGATGAGAAGGCCATGGAGCATTCTGATGACATGCGTCATGGAGTTTTGTGATGACAAGGGCATGGAGCATTGTGATTACAGTGGTCTTGGAACATTGTCATGACAAGGGCATGGAGCATTCTGAGGAGAAGACCAAGGAGCATTCTGATGGCATGCATCATTGAGCTTTGTGATGACAAGGGGAAGGAGTATTGAGATTACATGGGTTTGGAGCATTGCGATGAAAAGGGCATGGATCATTGAGAAGAAAAAGCATGGAGCCTTGTCATGACAGGGTTCAAGGAGCATACTGACGACAAGTGTCAGGGAGCATTGTGATGACAATTTTATTGAGCATTGTGATGACAAAGATCATGGAGCATTGTGATGAGAAGACCATGGGTACTTGTGATGATGAGTGTCATGGGGTGTTGTGATGATAAGTGTTATGGAACATTGTGATCATAAGGGTTTGGGGCATTATGATGACACACGTCATGAAGAATATTGATTTAATTGTGATGACAATAGCCTGAAGCATTATGATGATGGGCATGGTGCATTGTGATGACAGGGTTCATGGATCATTGAGATGAAAAGGGGCATGGAGCATTGTGATTACAATGGTCTTGGAGCATTGTGATGACAAGGGCATGGAGCATTGTGATGAGAAGGCCATGGAACATTCTGATGACATCCGTCATGGAGCTTTGTGATGAAAAGTGCATGGAGCATTGTGATTTCAGGGGTCTTGGGCATTGTGATGACAAGTGTCATGGAACCTTGTGATGACTAGCCAGTGGAACATTGTGATGGCAAGGGTCATGGTGCATTGTTATGACAGGGGTAATGGAGCATTTTGATGAGAAGGGCATGGAACATTGGTCTGAAATGCTTCATGGATTATTGTGATGAGAGTGGGCATGGAGCATCGTGATGACAATGGCACGGAACACTGTGATACATGGCTCATGCAGGATTGTAATGACAAGGGCATAGAGCATTGTGATGAGAAGGGCATCGAGCATTGTGATGACAAGTGTCATGGAGCTTTGTGATGAGAAGGGCATGGAGCAATGTGACGAGAGGGTCATGGAGCATTGTGATGACAATGACATTGAGCATTGTGATTCCAAGGGTCATGGAGCTTTGTGATGACAAGTCAGGGAGCATTTTGATTACAAGTGCATGGTGCATTGTGATGAGAACGGCAGGGAGCATTTTGATGACCGGGTCATGCAGCAATTTGATAAAAAGTGTAATGGAACATTTTGATGGCAGTGGTTATAGAACATTGTGATGGCAGGGGTCTTGGAGCTTTGGGATGAAAAGGGTCATGGAGCATTTTGATGACAAGGGTTATGGAACATTGTGATGTCAGGTGTCATGGAACATTGTGATGAGATGGGGATGTAGCATTGTGATGACAGTGTCATGGAACATTGTGATTCCATGGGTGAGGGAGTATTGTGATGACTAGTGATTGAACATTGTGATACCTCTGGTGAGAAAGCATTTTGATGAGAAGTGCATGGAGCATTGTGATTACAAAGTTTATGGAGCATTGCAATGACAATGTTGTGGACCGTTGTGATGAAATGTGCGTGGCACATTGTGATGACAATGGTCATGGAGCATTGTTCTGACAAAGACTTGGAGCATTGTGCTGACAAGGGTCACAGAGAATTATTTTGAAAAGTTCATGGAGCATTTTGGATACAAAAGTCACAGAGCCTTGTGATGACGCGGGCATGGACCATGGTGATGACAAACGTTATGAAACATTGTGATGGCTGGTGTCACGGAGCACTGTGATGACAAGGGTCATGGAGCATTGTGATGACAAGGGCATGGAACATTGTGATGACAGGGGCATGGAGCATTGGTCTGACATGTTTCATAGATTATTGTGATGACAGTGGGCATGGTGCATTGTGATGACAAGGGCATGGGGCATTGTGATGAGAAGTTCATGGAGTATTGTGAAGAGAGGTGTCAGGGAGCATTGCGATGACATATGTCATGGTCCATTTCGATAACAGTGGCATGGAGCATTGTGATGCCAAATGTAATGGAGAATTGAGTTGACAAATATAATGGATCATTGTGATGATTAGGGCTTGGATCATTATGATGACAAGGGCCGTTGAAAATTTTCATGACAAGGTCGAGAAGCATTGTGATGACAAGGTCCTGGAGCATTGTGATGACAAAAACATGGAGCCTTGTGATGACAATTCTCGTGGAGCATACTGATGAAAAGGGTCATGGAGCATTGTGATTACAGGAGTCTTGGAACGTTGTGATGACAAGGGCATGGAGCACTGTGAGGCGAAGACCAAGGAGCATTCTGATGGCATGCGTAATTGAGATTTGTGATGACAAGGGCATGGAGCATTGTGATTACATGGGTCTTGGAGCATTGTGATGAAAAAGGCATGGATGATTGTGATGAAAAAGGCATGGAGCCTTGTCATGAAAGGGTTCAAGGACCATACAGACAACAAGTGTCAGGGAGCATTTTGATTAAAATTGTATTGAGCATTGTGATGACAAAATTCATGGAGCATTGTGATGAGAAGACCATGGATAATTGTGATGACGAGCGTCATGGAGCACAGTAATGACAAGGGGTATGGAGCATTGTGATGACAGTGGCCATGGAGCATTGTGATGACAAGTGTCATGGAGCATTCTGATGACAAGCTTGTGGAGTATTGTGACGACAATGGCATGGAGTACTGTGATGAAAAGAGCATGGAGCATTGTGATGATAAAGGCATGAAGCCATTTCATGATAGGTTTCAAGGAGCATTCTGATGACAAGTGTCAGGGAACATTGTGATGACAAGTGTATTGAGAATTGTGATGAAAAAGTTCATGGAGCATTTTGACGAACAGGGCATAGAGTATTGTGATGACAGGCATCATGGAGCGTTGTGATGACAAGTGTTATGGAACATTGTGATCACAAGGGTCTGGAGCATTGTGATGATAGAAGTCATGGATCATTTTGTTGTCCAGGAGCATGGAGCATTGTGATGACAAGGGCATGAAGCAATGTGAACCCAAGGTTCATGGAGGATTGTGATGACAATGGTAAGGGAGTATTGTGATGACAAGCAAATGGAGCATTTTTATGACAAGGTCATGTAGCCTTTTGCTGACACAGGCATGGAGCATTGTGATGATAAGGGTCATGGAGCACTGTGATGAGAAGCATCACGGATCATTGTGATTACAGGGGTCATGGAGCATTGGGATGGCAAGGACATGGATCATTGTGATGATAAGTGTCATGGAGCATTGGGCTGAAAATATTCATGGAGCATTGTGATGGCAAGGACATGGATCATTGTGATGATAAGTGTCATGGAGCATTGGGCTGAAAATATTCATGGAGCATTGTGATGACTAGGGAATGGAGCATTGTGATGACAAGAGTCCCGGATCACTGTGTTGTCAGGGGTCATGGAGCGTTGTGATGTCAGTGGTCATGGAGCATTGTGATGATAGGGATCATGAAGCATTGTGATGAGAAGTTCCTGGAGAATTGGACTGAAAATGTTCAGGAAGTATTGTGAGGACAGGGGTCATGGAGCATTGTGATGACAAGGGAATGGAGCACTGTGATGAAAAGTTCCTGGAGCATTGTGATGAGAAGACCAAGGAGCCTTTTAATAACAAGTCTCATGGAGCATTCTGATGAAAAGGGACATGGAGTATTGTGATTAAAGGGGTCTTGGAGCATTGTGATGACAAGGGCATGGAGCATTGTGATTACTGGTGTCTTGGAGCATTGTGATGAAATTGGCATGGATCATTGTTATGAAAATGGTATGGAGCCTTGTCATGTCAGGGTTCCAGGAGCATACTGATGACAAGTGTCAGGGAGCATTGTGATGACAAGTGTATAGAGCATTGTGATGACAAAGGTGATGGAGCACTGTGATGAGAAGACCATGGATAATTGTGATGATGAGCGTCATGGGGCGATGTGATGATAAGTGTTATGGAACCTTGTGATCACAAGGATTTGGAGCATTGTGATGAGATAGATCATCGAATATTTTGATTTCACTGTGATGACAATAGCCTGAAGCATTATGATGATGGGCATGGTGCATTTTGATGACAGGGTTCATGGAGCATTGAGATGCAAAGGGGCATGGATCATTGTGATTAGAGGGTTCATGGAGCATTTTGATGACAATGGCATGGAACATTGAGATGCCAAGGGTCATGGAGCTTTGTGATGACAAAGGTCATGGAGCATTTTGATGACAAGGGCGTGGTACATTGTGATGAGAATTGCAGGGAGCATTGTGATGACAGGGTCATAGAACAATTTGATGAAAAGTGTCATGGAATATTTTGATGACAGGGGTTATGGAACATTGTGATGTCAGGGGTCATGGAGCATTTTGATGAAAAGGATCATGGAGAATTATGATGACAGGCGTTATGGAACATTGTGATGTCAGGGGTCATTGAGCATTTTGAGGAAAAGTGTTATGGAGCATTTTGATGACAGGGATTATGGAACATTGTGATGTCAGGGGTCATCAAACTTTGTGATGATATGTGCATGTAGCATTGCAAAGACAGAAGTCATGGAACATTGTGATGACAGGGGTGAGGGAGTATTTTGATGAATAGTGATGTAACATTGTGATATCAGTGTTGAGAGAGCATTTTGATGAGAAGTGCATGGAGAATTGTGATGACATGTTTTATGGAGCATTGTGGTGACAAGATTGTGGAGCACTGTGATGATTAGTGCAGGGTGCATTGTGATGACATGGGTCATGGAGCATTGATCTGACAAGCGCATGGAGCATTGTGATGACAAGGGTCATGGAGCATTGTGCTGAGAAAGGCATAGAGCATTGTGATGACAAGGGGCAAAGAGCATTGTGATGAAAAGTTCATGGAGCATTGTGGTTAAATATGTCACAGAGACTGTTGATGACGAGAGCATGGACCATTGTGATGACAAAGGTCATGAAGCATTGTGAGGAATGGAGGCATGGAGCGTTGTGATGACAGGGGTCATGGAGCATTGTGATAACAAGGGCATGGAGCATAGTGATGACAAGGTAATGGAGCATTGGTCTAATAAGTTCCATGGATTATTGTGATGACTGTTGGAATGGCGCATTGTGATGACAAGGGCATGGAGCATTGTGATGACCAGGTCATGCAGTATTTTGAAGACAGGTGTCAGGGAACATTGTGATGACATATGTAATGGCCCATAGTTATGACAATGGCATGGAGCATTTTGATGCCAAGAGTCCTGGAGGATTCTGATGACAAAGGTAATGGAGCATTGTGATGACAATGGCTTGGAGCATTGTGATGACAACTGTCAGGGAGCATTGTGTTGACAGGTGCATGGAGAATTGTGATGAAAAGTGTCATGGAGTATTCTGATGACAAGCTTGTGGAGTATTTTGATGAGAATGGCCTGGAGCATTGTAATGAAAAAGGCATGGGACATTGTGATGACAAGTGTATTGTGAATTGTGATGACAAAGTTCATGGAGCTTTGTGATGAAAAGGACATGGAGTATTGTGATGACAGGCATCATGGAGCGTTGTGATGAAAAGTGTTATGGAACATTGTGATCACAAGTGTTTGGAGCATTGAGATGACACAGGTCATGGATCATTTTGATTTCAAGGAGCATGGAGCATTGTGATGACAAGGGCATGAAGCAATGTGATCCCAAGGTTCATGGCGGACTGTGATGACAATGGTAATGGAGTATTGTGATGACAAGCGAATAGAGCATTGCAATGACAAGGTCATGTAGCCTTTTGCTGAAACAGGCATGGAGCATTGTGATGACAGGTGTCATGGAGCACTGTGATGACAAGCGTCACGGAGCATTGTGAATACAGGGGTCATGGAGCTTTGGGATGACAAGGGCATGGATCTTTGTGATGACAAGGGTCATGGAGCATTGGGCTGAAAATGTTCATGGAGTATTGTGATGACAGGCGTCATGGAGCATTTTGATGAGAAGGTCATAGAGCATTGGGCTGAAAATATTCATGGAGTATTGTGATGACAGGGATCATGGAGCATTTTGATGACAAGTTCCTGGAGCACTTTTATGAGAAGACAATGGAGACTTGTGATGACAAGTCTCATGGAGCATTCTGATGAAAAGTGACATGGAGCATTGAGATTACAGGGGTCTTGGAATATTGTGTTGACATGGGCATGGAGCATTGTGAGGAGAAGGCCATGGAGCATTCTGATGACATGCATCATTGAGTTTTGTGACGACAAGAGCATGGAGCATTGTGATTACAGGGGTCTTGGAGCATTGTGATGAAAAGGGCATGGATCATTGGGATGAAAAAGGCATGGAGACGTGTAATGACAGGGTTAATGGAGCATACTGATGACAAGTGTCAGGGAGCATTGTGATGACAAGTGTATTGAGCATTCTGATGACAAATGTCATGGAGAATTGTGATGAGAAGACCATGGATAATTGTGATGATGAGCGTCATAGGGTTTTGTGATGATAAGTGTTATGGAACATTGTGATCACAAGGGATTGGAGCACTGTGATGACAGAGGTCATGGGGCATATTGATTTCATTGTGATGACAATAGCCTGTAGCATTTTGATGATGGGCATGGTCCATTTTGATGACAGGGTTCATGGAGCATTGAGATGAAAAGACGCATGGAGCATTTTGATTACAAGGGTATTGGAGCATTGTGATGACAAGGGAATGGAGCATTGTGGGGACAGGGCCATGGAACATTCTGGTGACATGCGTCATGTACCTTTTTGATGAAAAGGGCATGGAGCATTTTGATTAGAAGGGTCGTGGAGCATTGTGATGACAAGTGTCATGGAGCCTTGTTATGACAGAGGTAAAGGAGCATTGTGATGAGAAGGGCATGGAGCATTGGTCTGAAATGTTTCATGGATTATTGTGATAAGAGTGGGCATAGAGCATTGTGATGATAAGGGCATGGAACACTGTGATACATGGGTCATGGAGAATTGTAATGACAAGGGCATGGGGCATTGTGATGAGAAGGGCATCGAGCACTGTGATGACAAGCGTCATGGAGCTTTGTGATGACAAGGGCATGGAGCAATGTGATGAGAGGGTTCATGGAGCATTGTGATGACAATGACATGGAGCATTGTGATGCCAAGGGTCATGGCGCTTTGTGATGACAAAGGTCATGGAGCATTTAATGATAAGTGCATGGTGCATTGTGATGAGAAGGGCAGGGAGTATTTTGATGACAGGGTCATGCAGCAATATGATGAAAAGTGTATTAGAACATTTTGATGACAGGGGTTATAGAATATTGTGATGTCAGGGGTCATGGAATATTGTGATGATAAAGGAATGTAGCATTGTGATGACAGGGGTTATGGGACATTGTGATTACAGGGGTAAGGGAGTATTGAGACGACTAGTGATGGAACACTGTGATATCTCTGGTGAGAGAGCATTTTGATGAGCAGTGTATGGAGCATTTTGATTACAAGGTTTATGGAGCATTGCAATGACAATATCTGGACCGTTGTGATGAAAATGAATGGCACTTTTTGATGACAAGGGTCATGGATTATTTTTCAGACAAAGGCAAGGAGCATTGTAATGACAATTGTCACGGATCATTGTGATGAAAATGGAATGGGGCATTGTGATGAAAAAGGCATGGAGCCTTTTCGTGACAGGGATCAAGGAGCATTCTGATGACAAGAGTCAGGGAGCATTGTGATGACAAGTGTACTGAGCATTGTGATGACAATGTTCATGGAGCATTGTGATGAAAAGGGCATGGAATTTTGTGATGACAGGCATCATGGAGCGTTGTGATGACAAGTATTATGGAACATGGGGATCACAAGGGTTTGGAGCATTGTGATGACAGAGGTCAATGATCATTTTGATTTCAAGGAGCATGGAGCATTGTGATGACAAGAGCATGAAGCAATGTGATCCTAAGGTTCATGGAGGATTGTGATGACAATGGAAATGGAGTATTGTGATGACAAGCGCATAGAGCATTGTAATGACAAGGTCATGTAGCATTTTGCAGACAAAGGCATGGAGCATTGTGATGACAGGTGTCATGGAGCACTGTGATGACAAGCGTCACGGAGCATTGTGAATAGAGGGGTCATGGAGCATTGGGATGACAAGGGCATGGATCATTGTGATGACAAGGGTCATGGAGCATTGGGCTGAATATGTTCACGGAGTATTGTCATGACAGGCGTCATGGAGCATTGTGATGACAGAGGTCATGAAGAATTTTGATTTCATTGTACTGACAATATCCGGAAGCATTATGATGATGGGCATGGTGCATTTTGATGACAGGGTTCATGGAGCATTGAGATGCAAAGGGGCATGGATCATTGTGATTAGAGGGTTCATGGAGCATTTTGATGACAATGGCATGGAACATTGAGATGCCAAGGGTCATGGAGCTTTGTGATGACAAAGGTCATGGAGCATTTTGATGACAAGGGCGTGGTACATTGTGATGAGAATTGCAGGGAGCATTGTGATGACAGGGTCATAGAACAATTTGATGAAAAGTGTCATGGAATATTTTGATGACAGGGGTTATGGAACATTGTGATGTCAGGGGTCATGGAGCATTTTGATGAAAAGGATCATGGAGAATTATGATGACAGGCGTTATGGAACATTGTGATGTCAGGGGTCATTGAGCATTTTGAGGAAAAGTGTTATGGAGCATTTTGATGACAGGGATTATGGAACATTGTGATGTCAGGGGTCATCAAACTTTGTGATGATATGTGCATGTAGCATTGCAAAGACAGAAGTCATGGAACATTGTGATGACAGGGGTGAGGGAGTATTTTGATGAATAGTGATGTAACATTGTGATATCAGTGTTGAGAGAGCATTTTGATGAGAAGTGCATGGAGAATTGTGATGACATGTTTTATGGAGCATTGTGGTGACAAGATTGTGGAGCACTGTGATGATTAGTGCAGGGTGCATTGTGATGACATGGGTCATGGAGCATTGATCTGACAAGCGCATGGAGCATTGTGATGACAAGGGTCATGGAGCATTGTGCTGAGAAAGGCATAGAGCATTGTGATGACAAGGGGCAAAGAGCATTGTGATGAAAAGTTCATGGAGCATTGTGGTTAAATATGTCACAGAGACTGTTGATGACGAGAGCATGGACCATTGTGATGACAAAGGTCATGAAGCATTGTGAGGAATGGAGGCATGGAGCGTTGTGATGACAGGGGTCATGGAGCATTGTGATAACAAGGGCATGGAGCATAGTGATGACAAGGTAATGGAGCATTGGTCTAATAAGTTCCATGGATTATTGTGATGACTGTTGGAATGGCGCATTGTGATGACAAGGGCATGGAGCATTGTGATGACCAGGTCATGCAGTATTTTGAAGACAGGTGTCAGGGAACATTGTGATGACATATGTAATGGCCCATAGTTATGACAATGGCATGGAGCATTTTGATGCCAAGAGTCCTGGAGGATTCTGATGACAAAGGTAATGGAGCATTGTGATGACAATGGCTTGGAGCATTGTGATGACAACTGTCAGGGAGCATTGTGTTGACAGGTGCATGGAGAATTGTGATGAAAAGTGTCATGGAGTATTCTGATGACAAGCTTGTGGAGTATTTTGATGAGAATGGCCTGGAGCATTGTAATGAAAAAGGCATGGGACATTGTGATGACAAGTGTATTGTGAATTGTGATGACAAAGTTCATGGAGCTTTGTGATGAAAAGGACATGGAGTATTGTGATGACAGGCATCATGGAGCGTTGTGATGAAAAGTGTTATGGAACATTGTGATCACAAGTGTTTGGAGCATTGAGATGACACAGGTCATGGATCATTTTGATTTCAAGGAGCATGGAGCATTGTGATGACAAGGGCATGAAGCAATGTGATCCCAAGGTTCATGGCGGACTGTGATGACAATGGTAATGGAGTATTGTGATGACAAGCGAATAGAGCATTGCAATGACAAGGTCATGTAGCCTTTTGCTGAAACAGGCATGGAGCATTGTGATGACAGGTGTCATGGAGCACTGTGATGACAAGCGTCACGGAGCATTGTGAATACAGGGGTCATGGAGCTTTGGGATGACAAGGGCATGGATCTTTGTGATGACAAGGGTCATGGAGCATTGGGCTGAAAATGTTCATGGAGTATTGTGATGACAGGCGTCATGGAGCATTTTGATGAGAAGGTCATAGAGCATTGGGCTGAAAATATTCATGGAGTATTGTGATGACAGGGATCATGGAGCATTTTGATGACAAGTTCCTGGAGCACTTTTATGAGAAGACAATGGAGACTTGTGATGACAAGTCTCATGGAGCATTCTGATGAAAAGTGACATGGAGCATTGAGATTACAGGGGTCTTGGAATATTGTGTTGACATGGGCATGGAGCATTGTGAGGAGAAGGCCATGGAGCATTCTGATGACATGCATCATTGAGTTTTGTGACGACAAGAGCATGGAGCATTGTGATTACAGGGGTCTTGGAGCATTGTGATGAAAAGGGCATGGATCATTGGGATGAAAAAGGCATGGAGACGTGTAATGACAGGGTTAATGGAGCATACTGATGACAAGTGTCAGGGAGCATTGTGATGACAAGTGTATTGAGCATTCTGATGACAAATGTCATGGAGAATTGTGATGAGAAGACCATGGATAATTGTGATGATGAGCGTCATAGGGTTTTGTGATGATAAGTGTTATGGAACATTGTGATCACAAGGGATTGGAGCACTGTGATGACAGAGGTCATGGGGCATATTGATTTCATTGTGATGACAATAGCCTGTAGCATTTTGATGATGGGCATGGTCCATTTTGATGACAGGGTTCATGGAGCATTGAGATGAAAAGACGCATGGAGCATTTTGATTACAAGGGTATTGGAGCATTGTGATGACAAGGGAATGGAGCATTGTGGGGACAGGGCCATGGAACATTCTGGTGACATGCGTCATGTACCTTTTTGATGAAAAGGGCATGGAGCATTTTGATTAGAAGGGTCGTGGAGCATTGTGATGACAAGTGTCATGGAGCCTTGTTATGACAGAGGTAAAGGAGCATTGTGATGAGAAGGGCATGGAGCATTGGTCTGAAATGTTTCATGGATTATTGTGATAAGAGTGGGCATAGAGCATTGTGATGATAAGGGCATGGAACACTGTGATACATGGGTCATGGAGAATTGTAATGACAAGGGCATGGGGCATTGTGATGAGAAGGGCATCGAGCACTGTGATGACAAGCGTCATGGAGCTTTGTGATGACAAGGGCATGGAGCAATGTGATGAGAGGGTTCATGGAGCATTGTGATGACAATGACATGGAGCATTGTGATGCCAAGGGTCATGGCGCTTTGTGATGACAAAGGTCATGGAGCATTTAATGATAAGTGCATGGTGCATTGTGATGAGAAGGGCAGGGAGTATTTTGATGACAGGGTCATGCAGCAATATGATGAAAAGTGTATTAGAACATTTTGATGACAGGGGTTATAGAATATTGTGATGTCAGGGGTCATGGAATATTGTGATGATAAAGGAATGTAGCATTGTGATGACAGGGGTTATGGGACATTGTGATTACAGGGGTAAGGGAGTATTGAGACGACTAGTGATGGAACACTGTGATATCTCTGGTGAGAGAGCATTTTGATGAGCAGTGTATGGAGCATTTTGATTACAAGGTTTATGGAGCATTGCAATGACAATATCTGGACCGTTGTGATGAAAATGAATGGCACTTTTTGATGACAAGGGTCATGGATTATTTTTCAGACAAAGGCAAGGAGCATTGTAATGACAATTGTCACGGATCATTGTGATGAAAATGGAATGGGGCATTGTGATGAAAAAGGCATGGAGCCTTTTCGTGACAGGGATCAAGGAGCATTCTGATGACAAGAGTCAGGGAGCATTGTGATGACAAGTGTACTGAGCATTGTGATGACAATGTTCATGGAGCACTGTGATGAAAAGGGCATGGAATTTTGTGATGACAGGCATCATGGAGCGTTGTGATGACAAGTATTATGGAACATGGGGATCACAAGGGTTTGGAGCATTGTGATGACAGAGGTCAATGATCATTTTGATTTCAAGGAGCATGGAGCATTGTGATGACAAGAGCATGAAGCAATGTGATCCTAAGGTTCATGGAGGATTGTGATGACAATGGAAATGGAGTATTGTGATGACAAGCGCATAGAGCATTGTAATGACAAGGTCATGTAGCATTTTGCAGACAAAGGCATGGAGCATTGTGATGACAGGTGTCATGGAGCACTGTGATGACAAGCGTCACGGAGCATTGTGAATAGAGGGGTCATGGAGCATTGGGATGACAAGGGCATGGATCATTGTGATGACAAGGGTCATGGAGCATTGGGCTGAATATGTTCACGGAGTATTGTCATGACAGGCGTCATGGAGCATTGTGATGACAGAGGTCATGAAGAATTTTGATTTCATTGTACTGACAATATCCGGAAGCATTATGATGATGGGCATGATGCATTGTGATGACAGGGTTCATGGAGCATTGAGATGAAAAGGGGCATGGAGCATTGTGATTACAGGGATCTTGGAGCACTGTGATGACAAGGGCATGGAGCATTTTGATGAGAATGCCATGGAACATTCTGATGACATGTGTCATGGAGCTTTGTGATGACAAGGGAATAGAGCATTGTGATTACAGGTGTCTTGGAGCATTGTGATGACAAGTGTCATGGAGGCTTGTGATGACAAGGCCATGGAACATCGTGATGGAAGGGGTCATGGAGCATTGTTATGACAGGGGTAATGGAGCATTGTGATGAGAAGGGCATGGAGCATTGTGATTACAAAGTTTATGGAGCAATACCATGACAAATTTGTAGACCGTTGTGATGAAAAGCGCGTACCACATTGTGATGACAAGGTTCATGGAGCATATTTCTGACAAAGGCATGGAGCATTTTGATGACAAGGGTCACGGAGCATTGTGATGAAAAGTTCATGGAGCATTGTGGTTATAAAGGTCACAGAGCCTTTTGCTGACGCGGGCATGGGCCACTGTGATGACAAATGTTATGAAGCATTGTGATGACTGGAGTCACGGAGCATTGTGATGACAAGGGTCATGTAGCATTGTGATGACAAGGGCATGGAGCATTGTGGTGACAGGGGCATGGAGCATTGGTCTGACAAGTTTCATAGATTATTGTGATGACAGTGGACATGGTGAATTGTGATGACAAGGGCATGGATTATTTTGATGAGAAGGTCATGGAGTATTGTGAAGACGGGTGTCAGGGAGCATTGTGATGACATATGTCATGGTCCATTGCAATGACAATGGCAGGGAGCATTGTGATGCCAAATGTAATGGAGGATTTTGATGACAAATATAATGGAGCATTGTAATGACTAGGGCTTGGAGCATTATGATGACAAGGGCCATTGAGAATTTTCAAAACATGGTCGTGAAGCATTGTGATGAGAAGGTCCTGGAGAATTGTGATGAGAATTCCATAGAGACTTGTGATGACAAATGTCATGGAGCATACTGATGAAAAGGGACATGGACCATTGTGATTACGGGGGTCTTAGATCATTGTGATGAAATGGGCATGGAGCATTGTGAGGAGAAGGCCAAGGAGCATTCTGAAGACATGTTTCATTTAGCTTTGTGATGACAAGGGCATGGAGCATTGTGTTTCAAGGGGTCTTGGTGCATTGTGATGAAAAGGGCATGGATAATTGTGATGAAAAAGGCATGGAGCCTTGTCATGACAGGGTTCAATAAGCATACAGACAACAAGTGTCAGGGAGAATTTTGATGACACGTGTATTGAGCATTGTGATGACAAAGGTCATGGAGCATTGTGATGAGAAGTCCATGGATAATTGTGATGACGAGTATCATGGGGCACTGTGAGGAGAAGTGTTATGGAACATTGTGATCACAAGGGTTTGGAGCATTGTTATGACTGAGGTCTTGGAGCATTTTGATTTCATTGTGATGACAATAGCATGAAGCATTATGATGATCGGCATGGTGCAGTGTGATGAGAGGGGTCTTGGAGCATTGTTCTGAGAAGGCTCATGGAGCCTTGTGATGACAAGGCCACGGAACATCGTGATGGCAGGGGTCATGGAGAATTGTTATCACAGGGGTAATGGAGGACTGTGACGGCAAGGGCATGGAGCATTGTGATGAGAAGGCCATGGAGCATTCTGATGACATGTGTCATGGAGCTTTGTGATGACAAGGGCATGGAGCAATGTGATTAGAGTGTTCATGGAGCATTGTGATGACAATGACATGGAGCATTGTGATGCCGAGGGTAATGGATCTTTGTGATGACAATGGCCATGGAGCATTTTGATGACAAGGGCGTTGTGCATTGTGATGAGAATTGCAGGGAGCATTGTGATGACAGGGTCATGGAGCAATTTGATGAAAAGTTTCATGGAACATTTTGATGACAGGTGTTATGGAACACTGTGATGTCAGTGGTCATGGAGCATTTTGATGAAAAGGGTCATGGAGCATTTTGATGACAGGGGTTATGGAGCATTGTGATGTCAGGGGTCATCGAACATTGTGATGATAAGTGCATGTGGCATTGTGATGACAGGAGTCATGGAACATTGTGATAACAAGGGTGAGGGAGTATTGAGACGAATAGTGATGTAACATTGGGATATCTGTGGTGAGAGAGCGTTTTGATGAGAAGCGCATGGAGCATTGTGATGCCAAGGTTTATGGAGCATTGTGATGACAAGATTGTGGAGCACTGTGATGACAAGCACATGGTTCATTTTGAGGACATGTGTCATGGCGCGTCGTGCTGACAAGCGCATGGAGCATTGTGATGACAAGCATCATGGAGCATTGTGCTGAGAAAGGCATAGAGCATTGTGATGACAAGAATCAAAGAGCTTTGTGATGAAAAGTTCATGGAGCACTGTGATGACAAGGGTCATGGAGCATTGTGATGACAAGGGCATGGAGCATTTGTCTAATAAGTTTCATGGATTATTGCGATGACTGTTGGAATGGTGCATTGTGGTGACAAGGGCATGGAGCATTGTGATGACCAGGTCATGCAGTATTGTGAAGACTGGTGTCAGGGAGCATTGTGTTGACATATGTAATGGCCCATTGTGATGACAATGGAATGGAGCATTGTGATGCCAAGTGTCATGGAGGATTCTGATGACAAAAGTAATGCTGCATTGTGATGACAATGGCTTGGAGCATTGAGATGACAAGGGTCAGGGAGCATTGTGCTGACAAGTGCATGGAGAATTGTGATGACAAGGGTCATGGAGCATTCTCATGACAAGCTTGTGGAGTATTTTCTTGACAGTAACGTGGAGCATTTTGATGAAAACGGCATGGGGCATTGTGTTGAAAAAATCATGGAGCCTTTTCGTGACAGGGTTCAAGGAGCATTCTGACGACAAGTGTCAGGGAGCATTGTGATGACAAGTGTATTGAGAATTGTGATGACAAATGTCATGGAGCATTGTGATGAAAAGTGCATGGAGTATTGTGATGACAGGCATCATGGAGCGTTGGGATGACAAGTGTTATGGAACATTGTGATCACAAGTGTTTGGAGCATTGTGGTGACAGTGGTCATGAATCATTTTGATTTCAAGGAGCATGGATCATTGTGATAACCAGGGCATGAAGCAGTGTGATACCAAGATTCATGGAGGATTGTGATGACAATGGTAAAGGAGTATTGTGATGACAAGCGCATAGAGCATTTTAATGACAAGTTCATGTAGCATTTTGCTGACAAAGTCATGGAGTATTGTGATGACAGGTGTCATGGAGCACTGTGATGACAAGCGTCACGGAGCATTGTGAATACATGGGTCATGGAGCATTGGGATGACAAGGGCATGGAGCATTGTGATGACACGTTTCCTGGAGCACTGTGATGACAAGCGTCACGGAGAATTGTGAATACAGGGGTCATGGAGCATTGGGATGACAGAGGTCATGGAGAATTTTGATTTCATTGTGCTGACAATAGCCGGAAGCTTTAAGATGAAGGGTATGATGCATTGTGATGACAGGGTTCATAGAGCATTTAGATAAAATGGGGCATGGAGCATTGTGATTACAGTGGTCTTGGAGCACTGTAATGACAAGGGCATGGAGCATTTTGATGCGAAGTCCATCGAACATTCTGATGACATGTATCATGGAACTTTGTGATGACAAAGGCATGGAGCATTTTGATTACAGTGGCCTTGGAGCATTGTGATGACAAGTGTCATGGATCCTTGTGATCACAAGTCCGTGGAACATTGTGATGACAGGGTTCATGGAGCATAGTTATGACAGGGGTAATGGAGCATTGTGATGAGAAGGGCATGGAGCATTGTGATTACAAGGTTTATGGAGCATTGCTATGACAAATTTGTGGACCGTTGTGATGAAAAGTGCTTGGCCCATTGTGATGACAAAGGTCATGGAGCATTTTTCTGACAAAGGCATGGAGCATTGTGATGACAAGGATCACGGAGCATTTTGATGAAAAGTTCATGCAGCATTGTGGTTACCAAGGTCACAGATAGTTGTGATGACGCTGGCATGGACAACTGTGATGGCAAATGTTATGAAGCATTGTGGTGACTGGTGTCACGGAGCATTGTAATGACAGGCGTCATGAAGTACTGTGATGACAAAGGCATGGAGCATTGTGATGACAGGTGTCATGGAACACTGTGATGACAAGCTTCACGGAGCATTTTGAATACAGGGTTCATGGAGCTTTGGGATGACAAGGTCTTGGAGGATTGTGATGGCAGGTGTCATGGAGCACTGTGATGACAATCGTCATGGAGCATTGGTAATACAGGGGTCATGGAGCATTGGGATGACAAGGGTCATGGAGCATTGGGCTGAAAATGTTCATGGAGTATTGTGATGACAGGGGTCATGGAGCATTGTGATGACAGTGGTCATGGAGCATTTTGATTTCATTTTGATGACAATAGCATGAAGCATTTTGATGATGGGCATGGTGCATTGTGATGACAGGGTTCATGGATCATTGAGATGAAAAAGGGCATGGAGCATTGTGATTACAGGGTTCTTGGATTGTTGTGATAAGAATGGTCATGGAGCCTTGTGATGACAAGGCCATGGAACATCGTGAGGGCAGGGGTCATGGAGCATTTTTATGACTGGGGTAATGGAGCATTGTGATGGCAAGGGCATGGAGCATTGTGATGACGAATTTTATGGAGCATTGTGATGACAAGATTGTGGAGCACTGTGATTACAAGCGCATGGTGCATTGTGATGACATGTGTCATTGAGCACTGTGCTGACAATCGCATGGGGCATTGTGATGACAACGGTCAAAGAGCATTGTGATTAAAAGTTCATGGAGCATTGTGGTTAAAAATGTCACAGAGACTGTTGATGACGAGGGCATGGACCAGTGTGATGAAAAAGGTCATGAAGCATTGTGATTACTGGAGTCACGGAGCATTGTGATGACAGGGGTCATGGAGTATTGTGATAACTAGGGCATGCAGCATTTTGATGACAAGGGCATGGAACATTGGTCTAATATGTTTCATGGATAATTGTGATGACACTTGGAATGGCACATTGTGATGACAAGGGCATGGAGTATTGTGATGACCAGGTCATGGAGTATTGTTAAGACAGGTGTCAGGGAGCATTGTGATGACATATGAAATGGCCCATTGTGATGACAATGGCATGGAGCATTGTGATGCCAAGTGTCATGGAGGATTCTGATGACAAAGGTAATGGAGCATTGTGATGACAATGGCTTGGAGCATTGTGATGACAAGGGTCAGGGAGCATTGGGCTGACAAGTGCATGAATAATTGTGATAACAAGGGTAATGGAGCATTCTGATGACAAACTTGTGGTGTATTTTGATGACAATGGCATGGAACATTGTGATGAAAACGGCATGGAGCATTGTGATGAAAAAGGCACGGAACGTTTTCGTGACAGGGTACAAGGAGAATTCTAATGACAAGTGTCAGGGAGCATTGTGATGACAAGTGTATTTAGAATTGTGATGACAATGTCATGGAGCATTGTGATGAAAAGGACATGGAGTATTGTGATGACAGGCATCATGGAGCGTTGTGCTGACAAGTGTTATGGAACATTGTTATCAGAAGATTTTGGAGCACTGTGATGAGAGTGTTCATGGATCATTTTGATTTCAAGGAGCATGGAGCATTGTGATGACAAGGGCATGAACCATTGTGATACCAAGGTTCATTGAGGATTGTGATGACAATGGAAAAGGAGTATTGTGATGACAAGCGCATACAGCATTGTAATGACACAGTCATGTAGCATTTTGCTGACAAGGCATGGAGCAGTGTGATGACATGTGTCATGAATCACTGTGATGACAAGCGTCACAGAGCATTGTGAATACAGGGGTCATGGAGCATTGTGATGTCTAGGGAATGGAGCTTTTTGCTGACGAGGTCCTTGAGCATTGGGATGAGAAGACCATGGAGACTTGTGATGAGAAGTCTCATGGAGCATTCTGATGAAAAGGGGCATGGAACATTGTGATTACAGGGGTCTTGGAGCTTTGTGATGACTAGGGCATGGAGTATTTTGATGAGAAGGCAATGGAGCATTCTGATGACATGTGTCATGGAGCTTTTTAATGACAAGGGCATGGAGCATTGTGAATACAGGGATCTTGGAGCATTGTGATGAAAAGGGCATGGATTATTGTGATGAAAAAGGCATGGAGCCTTGTCATGACAGGGTTCAAGGAGCATTTTGACGACAAGTGTCAGGGAGCATTGTGATGACAAGTGTATTGAGCATTGTGATGACAAATATCATGGAGCATTGTGATGAGAAGACCATGGATAATTGTGATGATGAGCGTCATGGGGTGTTGTGATGATAAGTGTTAAGGAACATTGTGATCACAAGGGTTTGGAGTATTATGATGACAGAGGTCATGGAGAATATTGATTTCATTGTGATGACAATAACCTGAAGCATGATGATGTTGGGCATGCTGCATTGTGATGACAGGGTTCATGGAGCATTGAGATGAAAAGGGTTATGGAGTATTGTGTTTACAGGGTTCTTGGAGCATTGTGATGACAAGGGCATGGAGCACTGTGATGAGAAGGCCATGGAACATTCTGATGACATGCGTCATGGATCTCTGTGATGAAAAGGGCATGGAGCTTTGTGATTACAGGGTCTTCAGCATTGTGAGGACAAGTGTCATGGAACCTTGTGATGACTACGCCGTGGAACACTGTGATGGCAAGGGTCATGGTGCATTGTTAGGACAGGGGTATTGGAGCATTTTGTTGACAAGGGCACGGAATACTGTGATACATGTGTCATGAAGGATTGTAATGACCAGAGCATGGAGCATTGTGATGATAAGGCACGGAATACTGTGATACGTGTGTCATGCAGGATTCTAATGAACAGGGCATGGAGCATTGTGATGAGAAGGGCATCGAGCATTGTGATGACAAGTGTCATGGAGCTTTGTGATGACAAGGGTATGGAGCAATGTGATGAGAGGGTTCATGGAGCATTGTGATGACAATGACATGGAGCATTGTGATGTCAAGGGTCATGGAGCTTTGTGATGACAAATGTCACGGAGCATTTTGATGCCAAATGCATGGTGCATTGTGATGAGAAGGGCAGGGAGCATTTTGATGACTGGGTCATGCAGCAATTTGATAAAGAGTGTAAGGGAACATTTTGATGCCAGGGGTTATAGAACATTTTGATGTCAGGGTTCTTGGAGCTTTGGTTTGAAAAGGGTCATGGAGCATTTAGATGACAGGGGTTATGGAACATTGTGAAGTCAGGGGTCATGGAACATTGTGATGATAAGGGGATGTAGCATTGTGATGACAGGTTCATTGAACATTGTGATTACAGGGGTGAGGGATTATTGTGATGACTAGTGATGGAACATTGTGATATCTCTTGTGAGAGAGCATTTTGATGAGAAGTGCATGGACCATTGTGATTACAAGGTTTATGGAACACTGCAATGAGAAGGTTGTGGACCGTTGTGATGAAATGTGTGTGGCACATTTTGATGACAATTGTCATGGAGCATTGTTCTGACAAAGACGAGGAGCATTGTGATGACAATGGTCACAGAGAATTGTGATGAAAAGTTCATGGAAGGACTTCCGGGTAAGATGGCGGAAGAGTAAGATGCGGAGATCACCTTCCTCCCCAAGGATACACCAGAAATACAGCTACACGTGGAACAACTCCTACAGAACACCTACTGAACGCTGGCAGAAGACCCCAGACCTCCCAAAAGGCAAGAAACTCCCCCCATACCTGGGTAGGGCAAAGCGGAGAGATCCCCACACAGAGGATCGGTGCCGAGTGGCACTCACCAGCCTGAGAGGCTTGTCTGCTCGCCCGCCGGGGCGCGCAGCGCTGGAAGCTGAGGCTAGGCCTTCGGTCAGAGCGCAGAGAGGGGACTGGGGCTGGCGGCGAGAACTCAGCGTGAAGGGGGCTAATGTGCCACAGCTAGCCGGCAGGGAGTCCGGGAAAACTCTGGAGCTGCCGAAGAGGCAAGAGACTTTTTCTTCCCTCTTGGTTTCCTGGTGCGTGAGGAGAGGGGATTAAGAGCGCTGCTTAAAGGGGCTCCACAGACGGGCGCGAGTCGCGACTGAAAGCGCGGAGCCCAGTGACTGGCGTGGGACGCTGGGGCTGCTGCTGCTGCCGCCAAGAAGCCTGTGTGCGAGCGCAGGTCACTGCCCACACCGCCCTTCCGGGAGCCTGTGCAGCCCGCCACTGCCAGGGTCCCGGGATCCAGGGGCGGCTTCCCTGGGAGAACGCACGGTGCGCCTCGGGCTGGTGCAACGTCACGCCGACCTCTGCCGCTGCAGGCTCGCCCCGCACTCCGTCCCCCTCACTCCCGCCCGGCCTGAGTGAGCAAGAGTCCCCGAAGCGGCTGCTCCTTTAACCCTGTCCTGTCTGAGCGAAGAACAGACACCCTCCGGCGACCTACACGCAGAGGCGGGGCCAAATCCAAAGCTGAGACCCAGGAGCTGTGAGAACAAAGAAGAGAAAGGGAAACCTCTCCCAGCAGCCTCAGAAGCAGCGGATTAAAGCTCCACAATCAACTTGATGTACCCTGCATCTGTGGAATACATGAATAGACAACACATCATCCCAAATTGAGGAGCCCGGAGTCAGTGCTGTGCCTCTGAGGTGGGAGAGCCAACTTCAGGACACTGGTCCACAAGAGACCTCCCAGCTCCACATAATATCAAACGACAAAAATCTTCCAGAGATCTCCATCTCAACACCAGCACCCAGCTTCACTCAACGACCAGCAAGCTACATTGCTGGACACCCTATGCCAAACAACTAGCAAGACAGGAACACAACGCCACCCATTAGCAGAGAGGTGGCCTAAAATCATAAAAAGTCCGCAGACACCCCACAACACACCACCAGACGTGGACCTGCCCACCAGAAAGACAAGATCCAGCCTCATCCACCAGAACACAAGCACTAGTCCCCTCCACCAGGAAGCCTACACAACCCACTAAACCAACCTTAGCCAAAGGGGACAGACACCAAAAACAATGGAAACTACGAACCAGCAGCCTGCAAAAAGGAGACACCAAACACAGTAACATAAGCAAAATGAGAAGACAGAAAAACACACAGCAGAAGAAGGAGCAAGATAAAAACCCACCAGATCTAACAAATGAAGAGGTAATAGTCAGTCTACCTGAAAAAGAATTCAGAATAATGATGGTAAAGATGATCCAAGATTCTATTTCCCAGATCCAAAATCTTGGAAATAGAATAGACAAAATGCAAGAAACAGTTAACAAGGACCTAGAAGAACTAAAGATGAATCACGCATCAATTAAAAACACAATACATGAAATAAAAAATACTCTAGATGGGATCAATAGCAGAATAACTGAGGCAGAAGAACGGATAAGTGAGGTGGAAGATAAAATAGTGGAAATAACTGCTGCAGAGCAAAATAAAGAGAAAAGAATGAAAAGAACAGAGGACAGTCTCAGAGACCTCTGGGACAACATTAAACGCACCAACATTCGAATTATATGGGTTCCAGAAGAAGAAGAGAAAAAGAAAGGGACTGATAAAATATTTGAAGAGATTATAGTTGAAAACTTCCCTAATATGGGAAAGGAAATAGTTCATCAAGTCCAGGAGGCACAGAGAGTCCCATACAGAATAAATCCAAGGAGAAATACGCCAAGACACATATTAATCAAACTGTCAAAAATTAAACACAAAGAAATCATATTAAAAGCAGCAAGGCAAAAACAACAAATAACACACAAGGGAATCCCCATCAGGATAACAGCTGATCTCTCAGCAGAAACTCTACAAGCCAGAAGGGAGTGGCAGGACATAATTAAAGTGATGAAGGAGAAAAACCTGCAACCAAGATTACTCTACCCAGCAAGGATCTCATTCAGATTTGAGGGAGAAAGCAAAACGTTTACAGACAAGCAAAAGCTGAGAGAGTTCAGCACCACCAAACCAGCTTTACAATAAATGCTAAACGAACTTCTCTAGGCAAGAAACACAACAGAAGGAAAAGACCTACAATAACGAACCCAAAACAATTAAGAAAATGGGAATAGGAACATACATATCGATAATTACCTTAAATGTAAATGGGCTAAATGCTCCCACCAAAAGACACAGATTGGCTGAATGGATACAAAAACAAGACCCATATATATGCTGTCTACAAGAGACCCACTTCAGACCTAGAGACACATACAGACTGAAAGTAAGGGGATGGAAAAAGATATCCCATGAAAATGGAAACCAAAAGAAAGCTGGAGTAGCAATTCTCATATCAGACAAAATAGACTTTAAAATAAAGACTACTAGAAGAGACAAAGAAGGACACTACATAATGATCAAGGGATCGATCCAAGAAGAAGATATAACAATTGTAACTATTTATGCACCAAACATAGGAGCACCTCAATACATAAGGCAAATACTAACAGCCATAAAAGGAGAAATTGACAGTAACACACTCAGAGTAGGGGACTTTAACACCGCACTTTCTCCAATGGACAGATCATCCAAAATGAAAATAAATAAGGAAACACAAGCTTTAAATGATACATTAAACAAGATGGACTTAATTGATATTTATAGGACATTCCATCCAAAAACAACAGAATACACATTTTTCTCAAGTGCTCATGGAACATTCTCCAGGATAGATCATATCTTGGGTCACAAATCAAGCCTTGGTAAATGTAAGAAAATTGAAATTGTATCAAGTATCTTTTCCGACCACAATGCTATGAGACTAGATATCAATTACAGGAAAAGAGCTGTAGAAAATACAAACACATGGAAGCTAAACAATACACTACTTAATAACAAAGTGATTACTGAAGAAATCAAAGAGGAAATTAAAAAAATACCTAGAAACAAATGACAATGGAGACACGACGACCCAAAACCTATGGGATGCAGCAAAAGCAGTTCTAAGAGGGAATTTTATAGCAATACAATCCCACCTTAACAAACAGGAAACATCTCGAATAAACAACCTAACCTTGCACCTAAAGCAATTAGAGAAAGAAGAACAAAAACATCCCAAAGTTAGCAGAAGGAAAGAAATCATAAAAATCAGATCAGAAATAAATGAAAAAGAAATGAAGGAAACGATAGCAAAGATCAATAAAACTAAAAGCTGGTTCTTTGAGAAGATAAACAAAATTGATAAACCATTAGCCAGACTCATCAAGAAAAAAAGGGAGAAGACTCAAATCAATAGAATTAGAAATGAAAAAGGAGAAGTAACAACTGACACTGCAGAAATACAAAAGATCATGAGAGATTACTATAAGCAACTCTATGCCAATAAAATGGACAACCTGGAAGAAATGGACAAATTGTTAGAAATGCACAACCTGCCAAGACTGAACCAGGAAGAAATAGAAAATATGAACAGACCAATCACAAGCACTGAAATTGAAACTGTGATAAAAAATCTTCCAACAAACAAAAGCCCAGGACCAGATGGCTTCACAGGCGAATTCTATCAAACATTTAGAGAAGAGCTAACACCTATCCTTCTGAAACTCTTCCAAAATATAGCAGAGGGAGGAACACTCCAAAAATCATTCTATGAGGCCACCATCACCTTGATACCAAAACCAGAGAAGGATGTCACAAAGAAAGAAAACTACAGGCCAATATCACTGATGAACATAGATGCAAAAATCCTCAACAAAATACTAGCAAACAGAATCCAACAGCACATTAAAAGGATCATACACCATGATCAAGTGGGGTTTATTCCAGGAATGCAAGGATTCTTCAATATACGCAAATCAATCAACGTGATACACCATATTACCAAATTGAAGGAGAAAAACCATATGATCATCTCAATAGATGCAGAGAAAGCTTTTGACAAAATTCAACACCCATTTATGATAAAAACCCTGCAGAAAGTAGGCATAGAGGGAACTTTCCTCAACATAATAAAGGCGATATATGACAAACCCACAGCCAGCATCGTCCTCAATGGTGAAAAACTGAAACCATTTCCACTAAGATCAGGAACAAGACAAGGTTGCCCACTCTCACCACTCTTATTCAACCTAGTTTTGGAAGTTTTAGCCACAGCAATCAGAGAAGAAAAGGAAATAAAAGGAATCCATATTGGAAAAGAAGAAGTAAAGCTGTCACTGTTTGCAGATGACATGATACTATACATAGAGAATCCTAAAGATGCTACCAGAAAACTACTAGAGTTAATCAATGAATTTGGTAAAGTTGCAGGATACAAAATTAATGCACAGAAATCTCTGGCATTCCTATATACTGATGATGGAAAATCTGAAAGTGAAATCAAGGAAACACTCCCATTTACCATTGCAACAAAAAGAATAAAATATCTAGGAATAAACCTACCTAAGGAGACAAAAGACCTGTATGCAGAAAATTATAAGACACTGATGAAAGAAATTAAAGATGATACAAATAAATGGAGAGATGTACCATGTTCTTGGATTGGAAGAATCAACATTGTGAAAATGACTCTATTACCCAAAGCAATCTACAGGTTCAATGCAATCCCTATCAAACTACCACTGGCATTTTTCACAGAACTAGAGCAAAAAATTTCACAATTTGTATGGAAACACAAAAGACCCCGAATAGCCAAAGCAATCTTGAGAACGAAAAATGGAGCTGGAGGAATCAGGCTCCCTGACTTCAGACTATACTACAAAGCTACAGTAACCAAGACAGTATAGTACTGGCACAAAAACAGAAAGATAGATCAATGGAATAGGATAGAAAGCCCAGAGTTAAACCCACGTACATATGGTCACCTTATCTTTGATAAAGGAGGCAGGAATGTACAGTGGAGAAAGGACAGTCTCTTCAATAAGTGGTGCTGGGAAAACTGGATAGGGACATGTAAAAGTATGAGATTAGATCATTCCCTAACACCATACACAAAAATAAGCTTAAAATGGATTAAAGACCTAAATGTAAGGCCAGACACTATCAAATTCTTAGAGGAAAACATAGGCAGAACACTCTATGACATAAATCACAGCAAGATCCTTTTGGACCCACCTCCTAGAGAAATGGAAATAAAGACAAAAATAAACACATGGGACCTAATGAAACTTCAAAGCTTTTGCACAGCAAAGGAAACCATAAACAAGACCAAAAGACAACCCTCAGAATGGGAGAAAACATTTGCAAATGAAGCAACTGACAAAGGATTAATCTCCAAAATTTATAAGCAGCTCATGCAGCTCAATAACAAAAAAACAAACAACCCAATCCAAAAATGGGCAGAAGACCTAAATAGACATTTCTCCACAGAAGATATACAGACTGCCAACAAACACATGAAAGGATGCTCAACATCTTTACTCATTAGAGAAATGCAAATCAAAACTAACATGAAATATCATCTCACACCAGTCAGAATGTCCATCATCAAAATCTCTAGAAACAATAAATGCTGGAGAGGGTGTGGAAAAAAGGGAACACTCTTGCACTGCTGGTGGGAATGTGAATTGGTACAGCCGCTATGGAGAACGGTATGGAGGTTCCTTAAAAAACTACAAATAGAACTACCATATGAGCCAGCAATCCCACTACTGGGCATATACCCTGAGAAAACCATAATTCAAAAAGAGACATGTACCAAAATGTTCATAGCAGCCCTATTTACAATAGCCCGGAGATGGAAACAACCTAAGTGTCCATCATCGGATGAAAGGATAAAGAAGATGTGGCACATATATACAATGGAATATTACTCAGCCATAAAAAGAAATGAAATTGAGCTATTTGTAATGAGGTGGATAGACCTAGAGTCTGTCATACAGAGTGAAGTAAGTCAGAAAGAGAAAGACAAATACTGTATGCTAACACATATATATGGAATTTAAGAAAAAAAATGTCATGAAGAACATAGGGGTAAGACAGGAATAAAGACACAGACCTACTAGAGAATGGACTTGAGGATATGGGGAGGGGGAAGGGTAAGCTGTGACAAAGTGAAAGAGCGGCATGGACATATATACACTACCAAACGTGAGGTAAATAGCTAGTGGGAAGCAGCCGCATAGCACAGGGAGATCAGCTCGATACATTGTGACTGCCTGGAGGGGTGGGATAGGGAGGGTGGGAGGGAGATGCAAAAGGGAGGGGATATGGAAACATATGTATATGTATAACTGATTAAATTTGTTATAAAGCAAAAAAATAAAATTAAATTAAATTAAAAAAAAAGTTCATGGAGCTTTGTGGTTACAAAGGTCACAGAGCCCTGTGATGTCGTGGGCATGGACCATTGTGATGACAAACATTATGAAGCATTGGGATGAATGGAGTCACAGAGCATTGTGATGACAGTGGTCATGAAGCATTGTGATGACAAGTGCATGGAGCATTGTGTTGACAGGGGCATGGAGCATTGGTCTGACTAGTTTCATAGATTACTGTGATGACAGTTTGCATGGTTAATTGTGATGACCAGGGCATGGAGCATTGTGATGAGAAGGTCATGGAGTATTGTGAAGACACGTGTCAGGGAGCATTGTGATGACATATGTCATGGTCCATTGCAATGACAATGGCATGGAGCATTGTGATGCCATATGTAATGGAGGATGTGATGACAAATATAATGGAGTATTGTGATGATTAGGGCTTGGAGCATTATGAGGACAAGGGCCATTGAAAATTTTCATGACAAAGTCATGAAGCATTGTGATGACAAGGTCCTGGAGCATTGTGATGACAAAACCATGGAGCATTGTGATGACAAGTCTCATGGAGCATACTGATGAAAAGGGGCATGGAGCATTGTGATTACAGGGGTCTTGGATCATTGTGATGACAAGGGCATGGAGCATTGTGAGGAGAAAACCAAGGAGCATTCTGATGGCATGCGTCATTGGGCTTTGTGATGACAATGGCATGGAGCATTGAGATTACATGGGTCTTGGAGCATTGTGATGAAAAGGGCATGGATCATTGTGACAAAAAAGGCATGGAGCCTTGTCATGACAGGGTTCA
The DNA here is from genome assembly GCF_964341445.2 of Mesoplodon mirus. Classification (NCBI taxonomy): domain Eukaryota; kingdom Metazoa; phylum Chordata; class Mammalia; order Artiodactyla; family Ziphiidae; genus Mesoplodon; species Mesoplodon mirus. The sequence goes on from NW_028295598.1 coordinate 154,188, forward strand.
AGGAGCATACAGACAACAAGTGTCAGGGAGCATTTTGATGACAAGTGTATTGAGCATTGTGATGACAAAGGTCATGGAGCATTGTGATGAGAAGACCATTGATAATTGTGATGACGAGCGTCATGGGGCATTGTGATGACCAGTGATATGGAATATTGTGATCACAAGGGTTTGGAGAATTGTTATGACAGAGGTCATGGAGCATTTTGATTTCATTGTGATGACAATAGCATGAAGCATTATGATGATGGGCATGGTGCACTGTGATGACAGGGTTCATGGAACATTGAGATGGAAAGGGGCATAGAGCATTGTGATTACAGGGTTCTTGGAGCATTGTGATGAGAAGGGTCATGGAGCTTTGTGATGACAAGGCCATGGAACATCGTGATGGCAGGGGTCATGGATCATTGTTATGACAGGGGTAATGGAGCATTGTGATGACAAGGGCATGAAGCAATGTGATCCCAAGGTTCATGGAGGATTGTGATGACAATGGAAATGGAGTATTGTGATGACAAGTGTATAGAGCATTGTAATGACAAGGTCATGTAGCATTTTGCTGACAAAGGCATGGAGCATTGTGATGACGTGTCACGGAGGATTGTGAATACGGGGGTCATGGAGCATTGGGATGACAAGGGCATGGATCATTGTGATGACAAGGGTCATGGAGCACTGGGCTGAAAATATTCATGGAGTGTTGTGATGACAGGGGTCATGGAGCATTGTGATGACTAGGGAATGGAGCATTGTGTTGACAAGAGTCCCGGATAATTGTGTTGTCAGGTGTCATGGAGTGTTTTGATGACAGTGGTCATGGAGCATTGTGATGATATTGACCATGGAGCATTGTGATGAGTAGGTCGTGGAGCATTGGGCTTAAAATGTTCATGGATTATTGTGATGACAGTGGTCATGGAGCATTGTGATGACAAGGGAATGGAGCATGGTGATGACAAGGTCCTGGAGCATTGTGATGAGAAGACTATGGAGACTTGTGATGACAAGTCTCATGGAGAATTCTGATGAAAAGGGGCATGGAGCATTGTGATTACAGGGATCTTGGAGCATTGTGATGACTAGGGCATAGAACATTGTGATGAGAAGGCCATGGAGAATTCTGATGACATGTGTCATGGAGTTTTTTGATGACAATGGCATGGAGCATTGTGATTACAGGGGTCTTGGAATACTGTGATGACAACGGCATGGAGCATTGTGAGGAGAACACCAAGGAGCATTCTGATGGCATGTGTCATTGAGCTTTGTGATGACAAGGGCATGGAGCATTGAGATTACATGGGTCTTGGAGCATTGTGATGAAAAGGGCATGGATCATTGTGATGAAAAAGGCATGGATCCTTGTCATGACAGGGTTAAAGGAGCATACAAACAACAGGTGTCAGGGAGCATTGTGATGACAAGTGTATTGAGCACTGTGGTGACAAAGCTCATGGAGCATTGTGTTGAGAAAGCCACTGATAATTGTAATGACGAGCGTCATGGGGCATTGTGATGAAAAGTGTAATGGAATAATGTGATCACAAGGGTTTGGAGCATTGTTAAGACAGAGGTCATGGAGCATTTTGATTTCATTGTGATGACAATAGCATAAAGCATTATGATGATGGGCATGGTGCATTGTGATCACAGGGTTCATGGATCATTGAGCTGGAAAGGGGCATAGAGCATTGTGATTACAGGGTTCTTGGAGCATTGTGATGAGAAGGGTCATGGAGCTTTGTGATGACAAGGCCGTGGAACATCGTGATGGCAGGGGTCTTGGAGCATTGTTATGAATGGCATAATGGAGCTTTGTGATGGCAAGGGCATGGAGCATTGTGATGAGAAGGCCAAGGAGCATTCTGATGACATGTGTCATGGAGCTTTGTGAAGACAAGGGCATGGAGCAATGTGATGAGAGCATTCATGGTGCATTGTGATGACAATGACATGGAGCATTGTGATGCCAAGGGTCATGGATCTTTGTGATGACAAAGGTCATGGAGCATTTTCATGGCAAGTACGTTGTGCTTTGTGATGAGAAGGGCAGGGAACATTCTGATGACAGGGTCATGGAGCAATTTGATGAAAAGTGTCATGGAACATTTTGATGACAGGAGTTATGGAACATTGTGATGTCAGGGGTCATCGAACATTGTGATGATAAGTGCATGTAGCATTTTGATGACAGGAGTCATGGAACATTGTGATGACAGGGGTGAGGGAGTATTGTGACAAATAGTGATGTAGCACTGTGATATCAGTTGTGAGAGAGCATTTCGATGAGAAGTGCATGGAGCATTGTGATGACAAGTTTTATGGAGCATTGTGATGACAAGATGGTGGAGCACTGTGATGACAAGTGCATGGTGCATTGTGATGGCATGTGTCATGGAGCATTGTGCTGACAAGTGCATGGAGCATGGTGATGACAAGGGTCATGGAGCATTGTGCTGAGAATGTCATAGAGCATTATGATGACAAGGGGCAAAGAGCAATGTGATGAAAAGTTCATGGAGCATTGTGGTTAAAAAGGTCACAGAGATTGTTGATGACGATGACATGGACCATTGTGATGACAAAGGTCATGAAGCATTGTGATGACTGTAGTCACGGAGCATTGTGATGACAGGGGTCATGGAGCATTGTGATAACAAGGGCATGGAGCATTGTGATGACAAGGACATGGAACATTGGTCTAACAAGTTTCATGAATTATTGCGATGACATTTGGAATGTCGCATTGTGATGACAAGGGCGTAGAGCATTGTGATGACCAGGTCATGCCGTATTGTGAAGACAGGTGTCAGGGAGCATTGTGATGACATATGTAATGGCCCATTGTGATGACCATGGCATGGAGCATTGTGATGCCAAGTGTCATGGAGGATTCTGATGACAAAGGTAATGGAGCATTGTGATGACAATGGCTTGGAGCATTGTGATGACAAGGGTCAGGGAGCATTGTGCTGACAAGTGCATGGAGATTTGTGATGACAAGGGTCATGGAACATTCTGATGACAAGCTTGTGGAGTATTTTGATGACAATGGCATGGAGCATTGTGATGTAAACGGCATGGGGCATTGTGATGAAAAAGCATGGAGCCTTTTCGTGACAGGGATCAAGGAGCATTCTGACGACAAGTGTCAGGGAGCATTGTGATGACAATTGTATTGAGAATTGTGATGACAAATATCATGGAGCATTGTCATGAAAAGGGCATGGAGTATTGTGACGACAGGCATCATGGAGAGTTATGAGGACAAGTGTTATGGAACACTGTGATCACAAGGGCTTGGAGCATTGTGATGGCAGTGGTCATGGATCATTTTGATTTCAAGGAGCATGGAGCATTGTGATGACAAGGGAATGAAGCAATGTGATCCCAAACTTCATAGAGGATTGTGATGACAATGGTAATGGAGTATTGTGATGACAAGCACATAGAGCATTGTAATGATAAGGTCATGTAGCATTTTGCTGACAAAGGCATGCAACATTGTGATGACAGGTGTCATGGAGCACTGTGATGACAAGCGTCATGGAGCATTGTGAATACAGTGTTTATGGAGCATTGGCATGTCAAGGGCATGGATCTTTGTGATGACAAGTGTCCTGGAGCATTGTGATGACTAGGGAATGGAGCATTGTGATGACAAGAGTCCCGGATAATTGTGTTGTCAGGTCTCATGGATTGTTGTGATGACATTGGTCATGGAGAATTGTCATGATATTGGTCATGGAGCATTGCGATGACAAGGGAATGGAGCATTTTGATGAAAATGCCATGGAACATTCTGATGACATGTGTCATGGAGCTTTGTGATGACAAGGGCATGGAGCATTGTGATTACAGGGGTCTTGGAGCATTGTGATTACAAGAGTCCCGGATCATTGTGTTGTCAGGTGTCATGGAGTGTTGTGATGACAGTGGTCATGGAGAATTGTGATGATATTGGTCATGGAGCATTGCGATGACAAGGGAATGGAGCATGATGATGACAATGTCCTGGAGCATTGTGATGAGAAGACCATGGAGACTTTTGATGAGAAGTCTCATGGAGCATTCTGTTGAAAAGGGGCATGGATCATTGTGATTACAGGGGTCATGGAGCATTGTGATGACAAGGGCATGGATCATGGTGATGAGAAGGGCATGGAGCATTCTGATGATATCCCTCATGGAGCTTTGTGATGACAAGGGCATGGAGCATTTTGATTACAGGGGTCTTGGGGCACTGTTATAAAAAGGGCATGGAACATTGTGATGAAAAAGGCACGCAGCCTTGTCATGACAGGGTTCAGGAGCACACTGACGACAAGTGTCAGGGATCATTGTGATGACAACTGTATTGAGCATTGTGATGACAAAGATCGTGGAATATTGTGATGAGAAGACCATGGATAATTGTGATGACGAGCGTCATGGGGCACTGTGATGACAACTGTCATGAGGCCATGTGATGACAAGGCCGTGGAACATTGTGATGGCAGGGGTCATGGAGCATTGTTATGACAGGGGTAATGGAGCATTTTGATAAGAAGGGCATGGAGCATTGGTCTGAAATATTTCATGGATTATTTTAATGAGAGTGGCATGGTGCATTGTGAGGACAAGGGCACGGAACACTTTGATACATGGGTCATGGGTCATGGAGCTTTGTGAGGACAAGTCAAGGAGCATTGTGATGACAATGGCATGGAGCACTGTGAAGAGAAGGTCATGGATTATTGTGAAGACAGGTGTCAGGGAGCATTGTGATGACATATGTCAGGGTCCATTGCGATGACAATGGCATGGAGTATTGTGATGCCAAATATAATGGAGGATTGTGATGACAAATATAATGGAGCATTGTGATGACTAGGGCTTGGAGCATTGTGATTACAGTGGTCTTGAAGCATTGTGATGAAAAGGGCATGGATCATTGTGATGAAAAAGGCATGGAGGCTTGTCATGACAGGTTTCAAGAGCATACAGAAAACAAGTGTCAGGGAGAATTTTGATGACAAGTGTATTCAGCATTGTGATGACAATGTTCATGGAACACTGTGATGAGAAGACCATGGATAATTGTGATGAGGAACGTCATGGTTCATTGTGAGGACATGTGTTATGGAATATTGTGATCACAAGGGTTTTGAGCATTGTTATGACAGAGGTCATGGAGCATTTTGATTTCATTTTGATGACAATATCATGAAGCATTATGATGATGGGCATGGTGCATTGTGATGACAGAGTTCATGGATCATTGAAATGAAAATGGGCATAGAGCATTGTGATTACAGGGTTCTTGGAGCATTGTGATGAGAAGGGTCATGGAGCCTTGTGATGACAAGGCCATGGAATATCGTGATGGCAGGGGTCTTGGAGCATTGTGATGACAGGGGTAATGGAGCATTGTGATGGCAAGGGCATGGAGCATTGTGATGAGAAGGCCATGGAGCATTCTGATGACATGTGTCATGGAGCTTTGTGAAGATTAGTGCATGGAGCAATGTGATGAGAACGTTCATGGAGCATTGTGATGACAATGACATGGAGCATTGTGATGAGAAGGCCATGAAGCATTCTGATGACATGCGTCATGGAGCTTTTTGATGACAATGGCATGGAGCATTGTGATTAGAGGGATCTTGGAGTATTGTGATGAAAAGGGCATGGATTATTGTGATAAAAATGGCATGGAGCCTTGTCATGACAGGGTTCAAGGAGCATTCTGACGACAAGTGTCAGGGAGCATTGTGATGACAAGTGTATTGAGCATTGTGATGACAAAGGTTATGGAGCATAGTGAAGAGAAGACCATGGATAACTGTGATGATGAGCGTCATGGGGTGTTGTGATGATAAGTGTTATGGAACATTGTGATCACAAGGTTTTGGAGCATTATGATGACAGAGGTCATGAAGAATATTGATTTCATTGTGATGACAATAGCCTGAAGCATTATGATGATGGACATGGTGCATTGTGATGACAGGGTTCATGGAGCATTGAGATGAAAAGGGGCATGGAGCATTGTGTTTACAGGGGTCTTGGAGCATTGTGATGACAAGGGCATGGACCATTGTGATGAGAAGGCCATGGAACATTCTGATGAAATGCGTCATGGAGCTTTTTGATGACAAGGGCATGGAGCATTGTGATTACAGGGGCCTTCAGCATTGTGATAACAAGTGTCATGGAGCCTTGTGATGAAAAGGCCGTGGAACATTGTCATGGCAGGGGTCGTGGTGCATTGTTATGACAAAGGTAATGGAGCATTGTGATGAGAAGGGCATGGAACATTGGTCTGAAATGTTTCATGGATTATTGTGATGAGAGTGGGCATGGAGCATTGTGATGACATGGGTACGGAACACTATGATATATGGGTCATACAGTGTTTTTAATGACAAGGGCATGGAGCATTGTGATGAGAAGGGCATCGAGCATTGTGATGAGAAATGTCATGGAGCTTTGTGATGACAAGGGCATTGAGCAATGTTATGAGAGGGTTTATGGAGCATTGTGATGACAATGACATGGAGCATTGTGATGCCAAGGGTCATGGAGGTTTGTGATGATAAGTCATGGAGCATTTTGATGACAAGGGCATGTTGCATTGTGATGAGAAGGGCAGGGAGCATTTTGATGACTGGGTCATGCAGCAATTTGATGAAAAGTGTAATGGAACATTTTGATGACAGGGGTTATAAAACATTGTGATGTCAGGGGTCTTGGAGCTTTGGGATGAAAAGTGTCATGGAGCATTTTGATGACAGGGATTATGGAACATTGTGATGTCAGGGGTCATGGAACATTGTGATGATAAGGGGATGTAGCAGTGTGATGACAGGGTCATGGAATATTGTAATTACAGGGGTGAGGGAGTATTGTGATGACTAGTGATGGAACACTGTGATATCTCTGGTGAGAGAGCATTTTGATGAGAAGTGCATGGAGCATTGTGATTACAATGTTTATGGAGCTTTGCAATGACAAGGTTGTTGACCGTTGTGATGAAATGCGCGTGGCACATTGTGATGACAGTTGTCATAGAGCATTGTGATGACAAAGGCATGCAGAATTGTGATGATAAGGTCATGGAGTATTGTGAAGACAGGTGTCAGGGAGCATTGGGATGACATATGTCATGGGACATTGCGATGACAATGGCATGGAGCATTGTGATGCCAAATGTAATGGAGGATCGTGATGACAAATATAATGGAGCATTGTGATGACTAGGGCTTGGAGCATTGTCATTACAAAACCATGGAGCCTTGTGATGACAAGTATCATGGAGCATACTGATGAAAAGGGGCATTGATGATTTTGATTACAGGGGTCTTGGAACATTGTGATGACAAGGGCATGGAGGATTGTGAGGAGAAGACCAAGGAGCATTCTGATGGCATGCGTCATTGAGCTTTGTGATGACAAGGGCATGGAACTTTATGATTACATGGGTCTTGGAGCATTGTGATGAAAAGGGCATGGATCATTGTGATGAAAAAGGCATGGAGCCTTGTCATGACACGGTTCAAGGAGCATACAGACAACAAGTGTCAGGGAGAATTTTGATGACAAGTGTATTGAGCATTGTGATGACAAAGGTCATGGAGCATTGTGATGTGAAGACCATGGATAATTGTGATGACGAGCGTCATGTGGCATTGTGATGACAATTGTTATGGAATATTTTGATCACAATGATTTGGAGCATTGTTATGACAGAGGTCATGTAGCATTTTGATTTGATTGTGATGAAAATAGCATGAAGCATTATGATGATGGGCATGGTGCATTGTGATGACAGGGTTCTTGGATCAGTGAGATGAAAATGGGCATAGAGCATTCTGATTACAGGGTTCTTGGAGCATTGTGATGAGAAGGCCATGGAACATCGTGATGGCAGGGGTCATGGAGCATTGTTATGACAGTGGTAATGGAGCATTGTGATGGCAAGGGCATGGAACATTGTGATGAGAAGGCCATGGAGCATTCTGATGACATGTGTCATGGAGCTTTATGATGACAAGGGCATGGAGCAATGTGATGAGAGCGTTCATGGAGCACTGTGATGACAATGACATGGAGCATTGTGATGCCAAATGTCATGGATCTTTGTGATGAAAAAGGTCATGGAGCATTTTGATGGCAACGGCGTTGTGCATTGTGATGAGAAGGGCAGGAAGCATTGTGATGACAGGGTCATGGAGCACTTGGATGAAATGTGTCATGGAACATTTTGATGACAGGTGTTATGGAACATTGTGATGTCAGGGGTCTTGGAGCATTTTGTTGAAAAGGGTCATGGAGCATTTTGATGACAGGTGTTATGGAACATTGTGATGTCAGGGGTCATCGAACATTGTGATGATAAGTGCATGGAGCATTGTGATGACAAGATTGTGGAGCACTGTGATGACAAGCGCATGGGGCATTGTGATGACCTCTGTCATGGAGCATTGTGCTGAGAAGCGCATGGAGCATTGTGATGACAAGGGTCATGGAGCATTGTGCTGAGAAGGCATAGAGCATTTTGATGACAAGGGTCAAAGAGCATTGTGATGAAAATTCATGGAGCACTGTGGTTAAAAATGTCACAGAGACAGTTGATGATGAGGACATGGACCATTGTGATGACAAAGGTCATGAAGCATTGTTATGACTGGAGTCACGGAGCATTGTGATGACAGGGGTCATGGAGCATTGTGATAACAAGGACATGGAGCATTGTGATGACAAGGGCATGGAACATTGGTCTAATAAGTTACATGAATTATTGTGATGACAGTTGGAATGGCGCATTGTGATGACAAGGGCATGGAGCATCGTGATGACCAGTTCATGCAGTATTGTGAAGACAGGTGTCAGGGAGCACTGTGATGACATATGTAATGGCCCATTGTGATGACAATGGCATGGAGCATTGTGATGACAAGTGTTCTGGAGGATTCTGATGACAAAGGTAATGGAGCATTGTGATGACAATGGCTTGGAGCATTGTGATGACAAGGGTCAGGGAGTATTGTGCTGATAAGTGCATGGAGATTTGTGATGACAAGGGTCATGGAACATTCTGATGACAAGCTTGTGGAGTATTTTGATGACAATGGCATGAAACATTGTGATGTGAAGGGCATGGAACATTGATCTGAAATGTTTCATGCATGATTGTGATGAGAGTGGGCATGGAGCATTGTGATGACAAGGGCACGGAACACTGTGATACATGGGTCATGGGTCATGCAGCTTTGTGACGAAAATTCATTGAGCATTGTGATGACAAGGGCATGGAGCATTGTGATGACAGGGGCATGGAGCATTGGTCTGACAATTTTCAGAGATAATTGTGATGACATTGGACATGGTCCATTGTGATGGCAAGGGCATTGATCATTGTGAAGAGAAGGTCATGGAATATTGTGAAGACAGGTGTCAGGGAGCATTGTGATGACATATGTCATGGTCCATTGCGATGACAATGGCAGGGAGTATTGTGATACCAACTGTAATGGAGGATTGTGATGACAAATATAAAGGAGCATTGTGATGACTAGGGCTTGGAGCATTATGATGACAAGGGCTATTGAGAATTTTCATGACAAGGTCGTGAAGCATTGTGATGACAAGATTCTGGAGCATTGTGATGAGAAAACCATGGAGCCTTGTGATGACAAGTCTCATGGAGCATACTGATGAAAAGGGGCATTTAGCATTGTGATTACAGGGGTCTTGCCACATTGTGATGACAAGGACATGGAGCATTTTGAGCAGAAGGCCAAGGAGCATTCTGATGACATGTGTCATTGAGCTTTGTGATGACAAGGGCATGGAGCACTGTGATTACAGGGGTCTTGAAGCATTGTGATGAAAAGGGCATGGATCATTGTGATGAAAAAGGCATGGAGACTTGTCATGACATGTTTCAAGGAGCATACAGAAAACAAATGTCGGGGAGAATTTTGATGACAAGTGTATTGAGCATTGTGATGTCAAAGGTCATGGGACATTGTGATGAGAAGAGCATGGATAATTGTGATGATGAGCGTCATGGGACATTGTGATGACAAGTGTTATGGAATATTGTGATCACAAGGGTTTTGAGCATTGTTATGACAGAGTTCATGGAGCATTTTGATTTCATTGTGGTGACAATAGCATGAAGCATTATGATGAGGGGCATGGTGCATTGTGATGACAGGGTTCATGGATCATTGAAATGAAAAGGGGCATAGAGCATTGTGATTACAGGGTTCTTGGAGCATTGTGATGAGAAGGGTGATGGAGCCTTGTGATGACATGTCCATGGAATATCGTGATGGCAGGGGTCATGGAGCATTGTTATGACAGGGGTAATAGAGCATTGTGATGGCCAGGGCATGGAGCATTGTGATGAGAAGGCCATGGAGCATTCTGATGACATGTGTCATGGAGTTTTGTGAAGATAAGTGCATGGAGCAATGTGATGAGAGGGTTCATGGAGCATTGTGATGACAATGACATGGAGCATTGTGATGAGAAGGCCATGAAGCATTCTGATGACATGTGTCATGGAGCTTTTTGATGACAAGGGCATGGAGCATTGTGATTACAGGGACCTTGGAGCATTGTGATGAAAAGGGCATGGATTATTGTGATGAAAAAGGCATGGAGCCTTGTCATGACAGTGTACAAGGAGCATTCTGACGACAAGTGTCAGGGAGCATTGTGATGACAAGTGTATTGAGCATTGTGATGACAAAGATCATGGAGCATTGTGATGAGAAGGCCATGGATAATTGTGATGATGAGCGTCATGGGGTGTTGTGATGATAAGTGTTATGGAACATTGTGGTCACAAGGGTTTGGAGCATTATGATGACACAGGTCATGGAAAATATTGATTACTTTGTGATGACAGTAGCCTGAAGCATTATGATGATGGGCATGGTGCATTGTGATGACAGGGTTCATGGAGCACTGAGATAAAAAGGGGCATGCAGCATTGTGTTTACAGGGGTCTTGGAGCTTTGTGATGAAAAGGGCATGGAGCATTGTGATGTGAATGCCAAGGAACATTCTGATGACATGCGTCATGGAGCTTTGTGATGACAAGGGCATGGAACATTGTGATTACCGGGGTCTTCAGCCTTGTGATGACAAGTGTCATGGAGCCTTGTGATGACTAGGCCATGGAACATTGTGATGTCAGGGGTCATGGTGCATTGTTATGACAGAGGTAATGGAGCATTGTGATGAGAAGGGCATGGAACATTGGTCTGAAATGTTTCATAGATTATTGTGATGAGAGTGGGCATGGATCATTGTGATGACAAGGGTACGGAACACTATGATACATGGGTCATGCAGGTTTGTAATGGCAAGGGCATGGAGCATTGTGATGAGAAGGGCATCGAGCATTGTGATGACAAGTGTCATGGAGCTTTGTGATGACAAATGCATTGAGCAATGTTATGAGAGGGTTCATGGAGCATTGTGATGACAAGAGTCCCGGATCATTGTGTTGTCAGGTGTCATGGAGTGTTGTGATGACAGTGGTCATGGAGCATTGTGATGATATTGGCCAAGGAACATTGAGATGAGTACGTCGTGGAGCATTGGGCTGAAAATGTTCATGGATTATTGTGATGACAGTGGTCATGGAGCATTGTGATGACAAGGGAATGGAGCATGGTGCTGATAAGGTCCTGGAGCATTGTGAATAGAAGACCATGGAGACTTGTGATGACAAGTCTCATGGAGAATTCTGATGAAAAGGGGCATGGAGCATTGTGATTACAGGGATATTGGAGCATTGTGATTACTAGGCCATGGAACATTGTGATGAGAAGGCCATGGAGCATTCTGATGACATGCATCATGGAGTTTTTTGATGACAACGGCATGGAGCATTGTGATTACAGCGGTCTTGGAATATTGTGATGACAGGGGCAAGAAGCATTGGTCTGACAAGTTTCATATATTATTGTGATGACAGTGGGCATGGTGCATTGTGATGACAAGGGCATGGAGCATTGTGATGAGAATGTCATGGAGTATTGTGAAGACAGGTGTCAGGGTGCATTGTGATGAAATATGTCATGGTCCATTGCGATGGCAATGGCATGGAGCATTGTGGTGCCAAATGTAATGGAGGATTGTGATGACAAATATAATGGAACATTGTGATGGTTAGGGCTTGGAGCATTATGATGACAAGGGTCATTGAAAATTTTCATGACAATGTCGTGAAGCATTGTGATGACAAGGTCCTGGAGCATTGTGTTTAGAAAACCATGGAGATATGTGATGAAAGTCTCATGGAGCATTCTGATGAAAAGGGGCATGGAGCATTGTGATTACAGGGGTCTTGGAATATTGTGATGACAAGGGCATGGAGCATTGTGAGGAGAAGACCAAGGAGCATTCGGATGCCATGCGTCATGGAGTTTTTGATGACAATGGCATGGAGCATTGTGATTACAAGGATCTTGGAGCATTGTGATGAAAAGGGCATGGAATATTTTGATGAAAAATGCACGGAGACTTTTCATGAAAGGGATCAAGGAGCATACTGACGACAAGTGTCAGGGAGCATTGTGATGACTAGTATATTGAGAATTGTGATGACAAAGGTCATGGAGCATTGTGATGAGAAGACCATGGATATTTGTGATGATGAGCGTCATGGGGTGTTGTGATGATAAGTGTTATGGAACATTGTGATCACAAGTGTTTGGAGCATTATGATGACAGAGGTCATGGAGAATATTGATTTCATTGTGATGACAATAGCCTGAAGCATGATGATGATGTGCATGGTGCATTGTGATGACAGGGTTCATGGAGCATTGAGATGAAAAGGGGCATGGAGAATTGTGTTTACAGGGTTCTTGGAGCATTGTGATGACAAGGGCATGGAGCACTGTGATGAGAAGGCCATGGAATATTCTGACGACATGCGTCATGGAGCTTTCTGATGACAAGGGCATGGAGCATTGTGATTACAGGGGTCTTCAGCATTGTGAGGACAAGTGTCATGGAACCTTGTGATGGCTAAGCCGTTGAACATTTTTATGGCAAGGTTCATGGTGCATTGTTATGACAGGGGTAATGGAGCATTGTGAGGACAAGGGCACGGAATATTGTGATACATGTGTCATGCAGGATTGTAATGAACAAGGCATGGAACATTGTGATGAGAAGGGCATCGAGCATTGTGATGACAAGTGTCATGGAGCTTTGTGATGACAAGGGCATGGAACAATGTGATGAGAAGTTTCATGGAGCATTGTGATGACAATAACATGGAGCATTGTGATGCCAAGGGTCATGGAGCTTTGTGCTTACAAGTCATGGAGCATTCTGATGACATGCGTCATGTAGTTTTTTGATGACAATGGCATGGAGCATTGTGATTACAGGGGTCTTGGATTATTGTGATGACAAGCGCATGGAGCATTGTGAGGGGAACACAAAGGAGCATTCTGATGGCATGCGTCATTGAGGTTTGTGATGACAATGGCATGGAACATTTAGATTACATGGGTCTTGGAGCATTGTGATGAAAAGGGCATGGATCATTGTGATGAAAAAGGCATGGAGCTTTGTTATGACAATGTTCAAGGAGCATCCAGACAACAAGTGTCAGGGAGCATTGTGATGACAAGTGTATTGAGCATTTTGATGACAAAGGTCATGCAGCATTGTGTTGAGAAGGCCACTGATAATTGTAATGACGACCGTCATGTGGCATTGTGATGAAAAGTGTACTGGAACAATGTGATCACAACGGTTTGGAGCATTGTTATGACAGAGGTCATGGAGCATTTTGATTTCATTGTGATGACAATAGCATGAAGCATTATGATGATGGGCATGGTGCATTGTGATGACAGGGTTCATGGATCATTGAGATGGAAAGGGGCATAGAGCATTGTGATTACAGGGTTCTTGGAGCATTGTGATGAGAAGGGTCATGGAGCTTTGTGATGACAAGGCCATGGAACATCGTGATGTTAGGGGTCATGGAGCATTGTTATGACAGGCGTAATGGAGCATTGTGATGGCAAGGTCATGGATCATTGTGATGAGAAGGCCATGGAGCATTCTGATGACATGTGTCATGGAGCTTTGTGAAGACAAGGGCATGGAGCAATGTGATGAGAGCATTCATGGAACACTGTGATGACAATGACATGGAGCATTGTGATGTCAAGTGTCATGGATCTTTGTGATGACAAAGGTCATGGAGCATTTTGATGGCAAGTACGTTGTGCTTTGTGATGAGAAGGGAAGGGAGCATTCTGATGACAGGGTCATGGAGCAATTTGATGAAAAGTGTCATGGAACATTTTGATGACAGGTGTTATGGAACATTGTGATGTCAGGGGTCATCGAACATTGTGATGATAAGTGCATATAGCATTGTGATGACAGGAGTCATGGAACATTGTGATGACAGTGGTGAGGGAGTATTGTGACAAATAGTGATGTAGCACTGTGATATCAGTGGTGAGAGAGCATTTTGATGAGAAGTGCATGGAGCATTGTGATGACAAGTTTTATGGAGCATTGTGATGACAAGTTGGTGGAGCACGGTGATGACAATCGCATGGTGCATTGTGATGACATGTGTCATGGAGCATTGTGCTGACAAGTGCATGCAGCACTGTGATGACAAGGGTCATGGAGCATTGTGCTGAGAACGTCTTAGAGCATTATTATGACAAGTGTCAAAGAGCTTTGTGATGAAAAGTTCATGGAGCATTGTGTTTAAAAATGTCACAGAGACTTGTGTTTAAAAATGTCACAGAGACTGTTGATGACGAGGACATGGATCATTGTAATGACAAAGGTCATGAAGCATTGTGATGACTGGAGTCACGGAGCATTGTGATGACAGGGGTCATTGAGCATTGTGATAACAAGGGCATGGAGCATTGTGATGACAAGGGCATGGAACATTGGTCTAATAAGTTTCATGAATTATTGTGATGACAGTTGGAATGGCGCATTGTGATGACAAGGGCATGGAGCATTGTGATGAGCAGGTCATGCCGTATTGTGAAGACAGGTGTCAGGGAGCATTGTGATGACATATGTAATGGCCCATTGTGATGACAATGTCATGGAGCATTGTGATGCCAAGTGTCATTGAGGATTCTGATGACAAAGGTAATGGAGCACTGTGATGACAATGGCTTGGAGCATTGTGATGACAAGGGTCAGGGAGCATTGTGCTGACAAGTGCATGGAGATTTGTGATGACAAGGGTCATGGAACATTCTGATGACAAGCTTGTGGAGTGTTTTGATGACAATGGCAAGGAGCATTGTGATGTAAAAGGCATGGGGCATTGTGATGAAAAAGCATGGAGCCTTTTCGTGACAGGGTTCAAGGAGCATTCTGACGACAAGTGTCAGGGAGCATTGTGATGACAAGTGTATTGAGCATTGTGATGACAAAGGTCATGGAGCATTGTGATGAAAAGGGCATGGAGTATTGTGATGACAGGCATCATGGAGCGTTGTGATGACAAGTCTTATGGAACATTGTGATCACAAGGGCTTGGAGCATTGTGATGACAGTGGTCATGGATTATTTTGATTTCAAGGAGCATGGAGCATTGTGATGACAAGGGAATGAAGCAATGTGATCCCAAGGTTCATAAAGGATTGTGATGACAATGGTAATGGAGTATAGTGATGACAAGCACATAGAGCATTGTAATGACAGGGTCATGTAGCATTTTGCTGACAAAGGCATGGAGCATTGTGTTGACAGGTGTCATGGAGCACTGTGATGACAAGCGTCATGGAGCATTGTGAATACAGGGTTCATGGAGCATTGGGATGACAAGGGCATGGAGCATTGTGATGACAAGTGTCCTGGAGCATTGTGATGACTAGGGAATGGATCATTGTGATGACAAGTGTCCCGGATCATTGTGTTGTCAGGTGTCATGGAGTGTTGTGATGACATTGGTCATGGAGAATTGTGATGATATTGGTCATGGATCATTGTGATGACAAGGGAATGGAGCATGGTGATGACAAGGTCCTGGAGCATTGTGATGAGAAGACCATGGAGACTTTTGATGAGAAGTCTCATGGAGCATTCTGTTGAAAAGGGGCATGGATCATTGTGATTACAGGGGTCTTGGAGCATTGTGATGACAAGGGCATGGATCATGGTGATGAGAACACAATGGAACATTCTGATGACATGCGTCATTCAGCTTTGTGAAGACAAGGGCATGGAGCATTGTGATTACAGAGGTCTTGGAGCATTGTTATGAAAAGGGCGTGGAACATTGTGATGAAAAAGGCATGCAGCCTTGTCATGACAGGGTTCAGGAGCATACTGACGACAAGTGTCAGGGATCATTGTGATGACAAGTGTATTGAGCATTGTGATGACAAAGATCATGGAGCATTGTGATGAGAAGACCATGGATAATTGTGATGACGACCGTCATGGGGCATTGTGATGACAAGTGTCATGAGGCCTTTTGATGACAAGGCCGTGGAACATTGTGATGACAGGGGTAATGGAGCATTTTGATGAGAAGCCCATGGAGCATTGGTCTGAAATATTTCATGGATTATTGTGATGAGAGTGGCATGGTGCATTGTGATGACAAGGGCACGGAACACTGTGATACATGGGTCATGGTTCATGGAGCTTTATGATGACAGGTAATGGAGCATTGTGATGACAAGGGCATGGAGCATTGTGATGACAGGGGCATGGAGCATTGGTCAGACAAGTTTCATAGATTATTGTGATGACAGTGGACATAGTGCATTGTGATGACAATGGCACGGAGCATTGTGAATAGAAGGTCATGGAGTATTGTGAAGACAGGTGTCAGGGAGCATTGTGATGACATATGTCATGGTCCATTGCGATGACAATGGCAGGGAGTATTGTGATGCCAAATATAATGGAGGGTTGTGATGACAAATATAATGGAGCATTGTGATGACTAGGGCTTGGAGCATTATGATGACAAGGGCCATTGAGAATTTTCATGACAAGTTCATGAAGAACTGTGATGACAAGTTCCTGGAGCACTGTGATGAGAAAACCATGGAGCTTTGTGATGACAAGTCTCATGGAGCATACTGAAGAAAAGGGGCATGGAGAATTCTGATTACAGGGGTCTTGCCACATTGTGATGACAAGGGAATGGAGCATTGTGATGAGAAGGCCAAGGAGCATTCTGATGACATGTGTCATTGAGCTTTGTGATGACAAGTGCATGGAGCTTTGTGATTACAGGGGTCTTGAAGCATTGTGATGAAAAGGACATGGATAATTGTGATGAAAATGTCATGGAGCCTTGTCATGACAGGTTTCAAGGAGCATACAGAAAACAAGTGTCAGGGAGAATTTTGATGACAAGTGTATTGAGCATTGTGATGACAAATGTCATGGAACATTGTGATGAGAAGACCATGGATAATTGTGATGACGAGCGTCATGGGTCATTGTGATGAGAAGTGTTATGGAATATTGTGATCAGAAGGGTTTGGAGGATTGTTATGACAGAGGTCATGGAGCATTTTGATTTTATTGTGATGACAATAGCATGAAGCATTATGATGATGGGCATGGTGCATTGTGATGACAGGGTTCATGGATCATTGAAATGAAAAGAGGCATAGAGCTTTGTGATTACAGTGTTCTTGGAGCATTGCGATGAGAAG
This sequence comes from Mesoplodon mirus, assembly GCF_964341445.2. Classification (NCBI taxonomy): domain Eukaryota; kingdom Metazoa; phylum Chordata; class Mammalia; order Artiodactyla; family Ziphiidae; genus Mesoplodon; species Mesoplodon mirus. The sequence continues at coordinate 171,887 of NW_028295598.1, forward strand.
GGTGATGGAGCCTTGTGATGACAAGGCCATGGAATATCGTGATGGAAGGGGTCCTGGAGCATTGTTATTACAGGGGTAATGGAGCATTGTGATGGCAAGGCCATGGAGCATTGTGATGAGAAGGCCATGAAGCATTCTGATGACATGCGTCATGGAGATTTTTGATGATAAGGGCATGGAGCTTTGTGATTACAGGGATCTTGGAGCATTGTGATGAAAAGGGCATGGATTATTGTGATGAAAAAGGCATGGAGCCTTGTCATGACAGGTTTCAAGGAACATTCTGACGACAATTTTCAGGGAGCATTGTGATGACAAGTGTATTGAGCATTGTGATGACAAAGATCATGGAGCTTTGTGATGTGAAGGCCATGGATAATTGTGATGATGAGCGTCATGGGGTGTTGTGATGATAAGTGTTATGGAACATTGTGATCACAAGGATTTGGAGCATTGTTATGACAGAGGTCATGGAAAATATTGATTACATTGTGATGACAATAGCCTGAAGCATTATGATGATGGGCATGGTGCATTGTGATGACAGGGTTCATGGAGTATTGAGATGAAAAGGGGCATGGAGCATTGTGTTTACAGGTGTCTTGGAGCATTGTGATGAGAAGGCCATGGAACATTCTGATGACATGCGTCATGGAGCTTTGTGATGACAAGGGCATGGAGCATTGTGATTTAAGGGGCCTTCAGCATTGTGATGACAAGTGTCATGGAGCCTTGTAATGACAAGGCCGTGGAACATTGTGATGGCAGGGGTCATGGTGCATTGTTATGACAGAGGTAATGGAGCATTGTGATGAGAAGGGCATGGGACATTGGTCTGAAATGTTTCATAGATTATTGTGATGAGAGTGGGCATGGAGCATTGGAATGACAAGGGTACGGAACACTATGATACATGGGTCATGGAGGATTGTAATGACAAGGGCATGGAGCATTGTAATGAGAAGGCCATGGAGCATTCTGATGACATGTGTCATGGAGCTTTGTGATGACAAGCACATGGAGCAATGTGATGAGAGCATTCATGGAGCACTGTGATGACAATGACATGGAGCATTGTGATGCCAAGGGTCATGGCGATTTGTGATGACAAATGTCATGGAGCATTTTCATGGCAAGGTCGTTGTGCATTGTGATGAGAAGGTCAGGGATCATTGTGAGGACAGGGTCATGGAGCAATTGGATGAAATGTGTCATGGAATATTTTGATGACAGGTGTTATGGAACCTTGTGATGTCAGGGGTCTTGGAGCCTTTTGATGAAAAGGGTCATGGAGCATTTTGATGACAGGTGTTATGGAACATTGTGATGTCAGTGGTCATCGAAAATTGTGATGATAATTGCATGTAGCATTGTGATGACAGGAGTCACAGAACATTGTGATGACAGGGATGAGGGAGTACTGTGACAAATAGTGATGTAGCATTGTGATATCAGTGGTGAGAGAGCATTTTGATGAGAAGTGCATGGAGCATTGTGATGCGAATATTGTGGAGGACTGTGATGACAAGCGCATGGTGCATTGTGATGACTTGTGTCATGGAGCATTGTGCTGACTAGCGCATGGAGCATTGTGATGACAGGGTCATGGAGCATTGTGCTGAGAATGGCATAGAGCATTTTGATAACAAGGGTCAAAGAGCATTGTGATGAAAATTCTTGGAGCATTGTGGTTAAAAAGTTCACAGAGACAGTTGATGATGAGGACATGGACTACTGTGATGACAAATGTTATGAAGCATTGTTATGACTGGAGTCACGGAGCATTGTGATGACAGGGGTCATGGAGCATTGTGATAACAAGAGCATGGAGCATTGTGAGGACAAGGGCATGGAACATTGGTCTAATAAGTTACATGAATTATTGTGATGACAGTTTGAATGGCGCATTGTGATGACAAGGGCATGGAGCATTGTGATGACAAGTTCATGCAGTATTGTGAAGACAGGTGTCAGGGAGAATTGTGATGACATATGTAATGGCCCATTGTGATGACAATGGCATGGAGCATTGTGATGCCAAGTGTCATGGAGGATTCTGATGACAAAGGTAATGGAGCATTGTGATGACAATGGCTTGGAGCATTGTGATGACAAGGGTCACGGAGCATTGTGCTGACAATTTCATGGAGATTTGTGATGACAAGGGTCATGAAGCATTCTGATGACAAGCTTGTGGAGTATTTTGATGACAATGGCATGGAGCATTGTGATGAGAAGGGCATGGAACATTGGTCTGAAATGTTTCATTGATGATTGTGATGAGAGAGGGCATGGAGCATAGTGATGAAAAGGGCACGGAATACTTTGATACATGGGTCATGGGTCATGCAGCTTTGTGATGAAAATTCATGGAACATTGTGATGACAAGGGCATGAAGCATTGTGATGACAGGCATAATGGATCGTTGTGATGACAAGTGTTATGGAACATTGTGATCACAAGGGCTTGGAGCATTGTGATGACAGAGGTCATGGATCATGTTGATTTCAACGAGCATGGAGCATTGTGATGACTAGGGCATGAAGCAATGTGATCCCAAGGTTCATGGAGGGTTGTGATGACAATGGTAATGGAGTATTGTGATGAGAAGCACATAGAGCATTGTAATGACAAGGTCATGTAGCCTTTTGCTGACAAAGGCATGGAGCATTGTGATGGCAGGTGTCATGGAGCACTGTGATGACAAGCGCCATGGAGCATTGTGAATACAGGGGTTATGGAGCATTGGGATGACAAGGGCATGGATCATTGTGATGACAAGTGTCCTGGAGCATTGTTATGACTAGGGAATGGAGCATTGTGATGAAAAGAGTCCCGGATCATTGTGCTGTCAGGTGTCATGGAGTGTTGTGATGACAGTGGTCATGGAGAATTGTGATGATATTGGTCATGGAGCATTGCGATGACAAGCGAATGGAGCATGGTGATGACAAAGTCCTGGAATATTGTGATGAGAATACCATGGAGACTTTTGATGAGAAGTCTCATGGAGCATTCTGTTGAAAAGGGGCATGGATCATTGTGATTACAGGGGTCTTGGAGCATTGTGATGACAAGGGCATGGATTATGTTCATGAGAAGGCCATGGAGCATTCTGATGACATGCGTCCTGGAGATTTGTGATGACAAGGGCATGGATCATTGTGATTACAGGGGTCATGGAGCATTGTGAGGAGAAAGCCATGGATCATTGTGATGAATAAGGCATGGAGCCTTGTCATGACAGGGTACAAGGAGCATACTGAAGACAAGTGTCAGGGAGCATTGTGATGACAAGTGTATTGAGCATTGTGATGACAAAGGTCATAGAGCACTGTGATGAGAAAGCCATGGATTATTGTGATGATGAGCGTCATGGGGTGTTGTGATGATAAGTGTTATGGAACATTGTGATCACAAGGGTTCGGAGTATTATGATGACACAGGTCATGGAGCATTTTGATTTCATTGTGATGACAATAGCCTGAAGCATTATGATGATGGGCATGGTGTATAGTGATGACAGGGTTCATGGACCATTGAGATGAAAAGGGGCATGGAGCATTGTGATTACAAGGGTCTTGGAGCATTGTGATGATAAGGGCATGGAGCATTGAGATGAGAAGGCCATGGAACATTCTGATGACATGCGTCATGGAGCTTTGTGATGACAAGGGCATGGAGCATTGTGATTTCAGGCGTCTTGAGCATTGTGATGACAATTGTCATGGAACCATGTGATTACTAGGCCGTGTAACATTGTGATGGCGGTGGTCATGGTGCATTGTTATGAAAGGGTAATGGAGCATTGTGATGAGAAGAGCATGGAATATAGGTCTGAAATGTTTCATGGATTATTGTGATGAGAGTGGGCATGGAGCATTGTGATGACAAGGGTACGGAACACTATGATACATGGGTCATGCAGGATTGTAATGACAAGGGCATGGAGCATTGTGATGAGAAGGGCGTCGAGCATTGTAATGACAAGTGTAATGGAGCTTTGTGATGAAAAGGGCATGGAGCAATGTTATGACAGGGTTCATGGAACATTCTGATGACAATGGCATGGAGCATTGTGATGCCAAGAGTCATGGAGATTTGTGATGACAAGTCATGGAGCATTTTGATAACAAAGTCATGGTGCATTGTGATGAGAAGAGCAGGAAGCATTTTGATGTCTGGGTCATGCAGCAATTTGATGAAAAGTGTAATGGAACATTTTGATGGCACAGGTTATAGAACATTGTGATGTTAAGGGTCTTGGAGCTTTGGGATGAAAAGGGTCATGGAGCATTTTGATGACAGGGGTTATGGAACATTGTGATGGTAAGTGGATGTAGCATTGTGATGACAGGGTCATGGAACATTGTGATTACAGGGGTGAGGGATTATTGTGATGAATAGTGATGGAACACTGTGATATCTCTGGTGAGAGAGCATTTTGATGAGAAGTGCATGGAGCATTGTGATTACAAAGTTTATGGAGCATTGCAATGACAAGGTTGTGGACCGTTGTGATGAACTGCGCATGGCACATTGTGATGACAATGGTCATGGAGCATTGTTCTGACAAAGACATGGAGCATTGTGATGACAAGTGTCACAGAGAATTTTGATGAAAAGTTCATGGAGCATTGTGGTTACAAAAGTCACAGAGCCTTGTGATGATTCGTGCATGGAACATTGTGATGCCAAACGTTATGAAGCATTGTGATGACTGGAGTCACGGAGCGTTGTGATGACAGGGGTCATGGAGCATTGTGAGGACAAGGGCATGGAGCATTGTAATGACAGGGGCATGGAGCGTTGGTCTGACAAGTTTCATATATTATTGTGATGACAGTGGGCATGGTGCATTGTGATGACAAGGGCATGGAGCATTGTGATGAGAAGGTCATGGAGTATTGTGAAGACAGGTGTCAGGGAGCATTGTGATGACATATGTCATGGTCCATTGCGATGACAATGGCAGGGATCATTGTGATGCCAAATGTAATGGAGGATTGTGATGACAAATATAATGGAGCATTGTGATGACTAGGGCTTGGACCATTATGATGACAAGGGCCAGTGAAAATTTTCATGACAAGGTCGTGAAGCATTGTGATGACAAGGTCCTGGAGCATTGTGATGAGAAAACCATGGAGCCTTGTGATGAGAAGTCTCATGGTGCATACTTATGAAAAGGGGCATGGAGCATTGTGATTACAGGGGTCTTGGAACATTATGATGACAAGGGCATGGAACATTGTGAGGAGAAGTCCAAGGAGCATTCTGATGGCATGCGTCATTCAGCTTTATGATGAAAAGGGCATGGAGCATTGTGATTACATTGGTCTTGGAGCATTGTGATGAAAAGGGCATTCATCATTGTGATGAAAAAGGCATGGAGCCTTGTCATGACAGGGTTCAAGGAGCATACAGAAAACAAGTGTCAGGGAGCACTTTGATGACAAGTGTATTGAGCACTGTGATGACAAAGGTCATGGAGCATTGTGATGAGAAGACCATGGATAATTGTGATGACGAGCGTCATGGGGCATTTTGATGACAAGTGTTATGGAATATTGTGATCACAAGGGTTTGGAGCATTTTTATGACAGAGGTCATGGAGCATTTTGATTTCATTGTGATGACAATAGCATGAAGCATTATGATGATGGGCATGGTGCATTTTGATGACAGCGTTCATGGATCATTGAGATGAAAAGGGGCATAGAGCATTGTGATTACAGGGTTCTTGGAGCATTGTGATGAGAAGGGTCATGGAGCCTTGTGATGACAAGGCCATGGAACATCGTGATGGCAGGTGTCATGGAGCATTGTTATGACAGTGGTAATGGAGCATTGTGATGGCAAGGGCATGGAACATTCTGATGAGAAGGCCATGGAGCATTCTGATGTCATGTGTTATGGAGCTTGGTGATGAAAAGGGCATGGAGCAATGTGATGAGAGTGTTCATGGAGCATTGTGATGACAATGATATGGAGCATTGTGATGCCAAGTGTCATGGATATTTGTGATGACAAATGTTATGGAGCATTTTGATGGCAAGTGTGTTGTGCATTGTGATGAGAAGGGCAGGGAGCATTGTGATGACAGTGTCATGGAGCAATTTGATGAAATGTGTCATGGAACATTTTGATGACATGTGGTATGGATCATTGTGATGTCAGTGGTCATGGAGCATTTTGAAGACAGATGTTATGGAACATTGTGATGTCAGGGGTCATCGAACATTGTGATGATAAGTGCATGTAGCATTGTGATGACAGGAGTCATGGAAAATTGTGATGAGAGGGATGAGGGAGTACTGTGATAAATAGTGATGTGGCATTGTGATATCAGTGGTGAGAGAGCATTTTGATGAGAAGTGCATGCAGCATTGTGATGACAAGATTGTGGAGCACTGTGATGATAAGCACATGGTTCATTTTGATGACGTGTCATGGAGCATTTTGGTGACAAGCGCATGGAGCATTGTGATGACAAGGGTCATGGAGCACTGTGCTGAGAAAGGCATAGAGCACTTTGATGACAAGGGTCAAAGAGAATTGTGATGAAAATTCATGGAGCATTGTGGTTAAAAATGTCACAGAGACAGTTGATGACGGGGACATGGACCATTGTGATGACAAAGGTCATGAAGTATTTTGATGACTGTAGGCATGGAGCATTGTAATGACAAGGGCATGGAACATTGGTCTAATAAGTTTCATGAATTATTGCGATGAGAGTTGGAATGGCGCATTGTGATGACAAGGGCATTGATCATTGTGATGATCAGGTCATGCAGTATTGTGAAGACAGGTGTCAGGGAGCATTGTGATGACATATGTCATGGCCCATTGTGATGACAATGGTGTGGAGCATTGTGATGCCAAGTGTCATGGAGGATTCTGATGACAAAAGTAATGGAGCATTGTGATGACAATAGCTTGGAGCATTGTGATGACAAGTGTCAGGGTGCATTGTGCTGACAAGTGCATGGAGATTTGTGATGACAAGGGTCATGGAACTTTCTCATGACAAGCTTGTGGAGTATTTTGATGACAATGGCATGGCGCATTGTGATGTAAACGGCATGGGGTATTGTGATGAATAAGGCAAGGTGCCTTTTCGTGACAGTGTTCAAGGAGCATTCTGACGACAAGTGTCAGGGAGCATTGTGATGACAAGTGAATTGAGAGTTGTGATGAGAAAGGTCATGGAGCATTGTGATGAAAAAGTCATGGAGTATTGTGATGACTGGCATCATGGAGCATTGTGATGACAAGTGTTATGGAACATTGTGATCACAAGGGCTTGGAGCATTGTGATGATATAGGTCATGGATCATTTTGATTTAAAGGAGCATGGAGCATTGTGATGACAAGGGCATGAAGCAATGTGATCCCAAGGTTCATGGAGGGTTGTGATGAAAATGGTAATGGAGTATTGTGATGACAAGCACATAGAGCATTGTAATGACAAGTTTATGTAGCATTTTGCTGACAAAGGCATGGAGCATTGTGATGACAGGTGTCAAGGAGCACTGTGATGACAAGCGTCATGGAGGAGTCTGATGACAAAGGTAATGGAGCATTGTGATGACAATGGCTTGGAGCATTGTGATTACTAGGGTCAGGGAGCATTGTGCTGGCTAGTGCATGGAGAATTGTGTTGACAAAGGTCATGGAGCATTTTGATGACAGGGTTTATGGAACATTGTGATGGCAGGGGTCATGGAACATTGTGATGATAAGTGGATGTAGCACTGTGATGACAGGGTCATGGAACATTGTGATTCCAGGGGTGAGGGAGTATTGTGATGACTAGTGATGGAACACTGTGATATCTCTGGTGAGAGAGCATTTTGATGAGAGGTGCATGGAGCATTATGATTACAAAGTTTATGGAGCATTGCAATAATAAGGTTGTGGACCGTTGTGATGAAATGCACGTGGCACATTGTGATGACAATGGTTATGGAGCATTGTTCTGACAAAGACATGGAGCATTGAGATGAGAAGGGTCACAGAGAATTGTGATGAAATGTTCATGGAGCATTGTGGTTACAAAGGTCCCAGAGCCTTGTGATGACGCTGGCATGGACCATTGTGATGACAAACGTTATGAAGCATTGTGATGACTGGAGTTACTGAGCATTGTGATGACAGGGGTCATGGAGCTTTGTAATGACAAGCGCATGGAGCATTGTTATGACAGGAGAATGGAACATTGGTCTAACAAATTTCATAGATTATTGTTATGGCATTGGGCATGGTGCATTGTGATGACCAGGGCATGGAGCATTGTGATGAGAAGGTCATGGAGTATTGTGAAGACAGGTGTCAGGGAGCATTGTGATGACATATGTCATGGTCCATTTTGATGACAATGGCATGGAGCATTGTGATGCCGAATGTAATGGAGGATTGTGATGACAAATATAATGGAGCATTGTTATGATTAGCGCTTGGAGCATTATGATGACAAGGGCCATTGATAATTTTCATGATAAGGTCGTGAAGCATTGTGATGACAAGGTCCTGGAACATTGTGATGACAAAACTATGGAGCCTTGTGATGACAAGTCTCATGGAGCATACTGATGAAAAGGGGCATGGAGCATTGTGATTACAGGGGTCTTGGAACATTGTGATGACAAGGGCATGGAACATTGTGAGGAGAAGACCAAGGAGCATTCTGATGGCATGCGTCATTGAGCTTTGTGATGACAAGGGCAAGGAACATTGTGATTACATGGGTCTTGGAGCATCGTGATGAAAAGGGCATGGATCATTGTGATGAAAAAGGCATGGAGCCTTGTCATGACAGGGTTCAAGGAGCATACAGACAACAACTATCGAGGAGCATTTTCATGACAAATGTATTGAGCATTGTGATGACAAAGGTCATGGAGCATTGTGTTGAGAAGTCCATGGATAACTGTGATGACGGTCATCATGGGGCATTGTTATGAAAAGTGTTATGTAATATTGTGATCACAAGGGTTTTGAGCATTGCTATGACAGAGGTCATTGAGCATTTTGATTTTATTGTGATGACAATAGCATGAAGCATTATGATGATGGGCATGGTGCATTGTGATGACAGGGTTCATGGATCATTGAGATGAAAAGGGGCATGGAGTATTGTGATTACAGAGTTCTTGGAGCATTGTGACGAGAAGGGTCTTGGAGGTTTCTGATGACAAGACCATGGAGCATTTTGATGGCAAGTTTGTTGTGCATTGTGATGAGAAAGGCAGGGAGCATTGTGATGAGAGTGTCATGGAGCAAATGGATGAAAAGTGTCATGGAACATTTTGATGACAGGTGTTATGGAACATTGTGATGTCAGGGGTCATCGAACATTGTGATGATAACTGCATGTAGCATTGTGATGACAGGAGTCATGGAACATTGTGATGACAGGGGTGAGGGAGTATTGTGACAAATAGTGAGGTAGCATTTTGATATAATTGGTGAGAGAGCATTTTGATGAGAAGTGCATGGGGCATTTTGATGACAATGTTTATGGAGCACTGCGATTACAAGTTTGTGGGGCACTGTGATGACAAGCGCATAGTGCATTGTGATGACATGCGTCATGGAGCATTGTGCTGACAAGCGCATGGAGCATTGTGATGACAACGGTCATGGAGCACTGTGCTGAGAAAGGCATAGAGCACTGTGATGACAAGGGTCAAAGAGCATTGTGATGAAAAGTTCATGGAGCATTTTGGTTCAAATGGTCACAGAGACTGTTGATGACGAGGGCATGGACAATTGTGATGACAAACGACATGAAGCATTGTGATGACTGGAGTCACGGAGCATTCTGTTGACAGGGGTCATGGAGCATTGTGATAACAAGGGCATGGAACATTGTGATGACAAGGGCATGGAACATTGGTCTAATAAGTTTCATGGATTGTTGCAATGACAGTTGGAATGGCGCATTTTGATGACAAGTGCATGGAGCATAGTGATGACCAGGTCATGCAGTATTGTGAAGAGAGGTGTCAAGGAGCATTGTGATGACATATGTAATGGCCCATTGTGATGACAATGGCATGGAACATTGTGATGCCAAGTGTCATGGAGGATTCTGATGACAAATGTAATGGAGTATTGTGATGACAATGGCTTGGGGCATTGTGATGACAAGGGTCAGGGAGCATTGTGCTGACAAGTGCATGGAGAATTGTGATGACAAGGGTCATGGAGCATTCTGATGACACGCTTGTGGAGTATTTTGATGACAATGGCATGGAGCATTGTGATGAAAACGGTATGGGGTATTGTGATGAAAAAGACATAGAGCCTTTTCGTGACAGGGTTCAAGGAGCATTTTGATGACAAGTGTCAGGGAGCATTGTGATGACAAGTGTATTGAGAATTGTGATGACAAAGGTCATGGAGTATTGTGATGAAAAGCGCATGGAATATTGTGATGACAGGCATCATGGAGCGTTGTGATGACAAGTGTTATGGAACATTGTGATCACATGGGTTTGGAGCATTGTGATGACAGAGATCATGGATCATTTTGATTTCAAGGAGCATGGAGCATTGTGATGACAAGGGCATGAGGCAATGTGATCCCAAGTTTCATGGAGGATGGTGATGACAATGGAAAAGGAGTATTGTGATGACAAGTGCATAGAGCATTGTAATGGCAAGGTCATGTAGCATTTTGCTGACAAAGGCATGGACCATTGTGATGACATGTGTCATGGAGCACTGTGATGACAGGTGTCACGGAGCATTGTGAATACAGGGGTCATGGAGCTTTGGGATGACAAGGGCATGGATCATTGTGATGACAAGGGTCATGGTGCACTGGGCTGAAATGTTCATGGAGTGTTGTGATAACAGGGGTCATGGAGCATTGTGATGACTAGGGAATGGAGCATTGTGATGACAAGAGTCCCGGATCATTGTGTTGTCAGGATTCATGGCGTGTTCTGATGACAGTGATCATGGAGCATTTTGATGATATTGGCCATGGTGCACTGTGATGTGTAGGTCGTGCAGCATTGGGCTGAATATGTTCATGGATTATTGTGATCATACGGGTCATGTAGCATTGTGATGACAAGGGAATGGAGAATGGTGATGACAATGTCCTGGAGCATTGTGATGCGAAGACCATGGAGAGTTGTGATGACAAGTCTCATGGAGCATTCTGATGAAAAGGGGCATGGAGCATTGTGATTACAGGGGTCTTGGAGCACTGTGATGACTAGGGCATTGAGCATTGTGATGAGAAGGCAATGGAGCATTCTGATGACATGTGTCATGGAGTTTTGTGATGACAAGGGCATGGAGCATTGTGATTACAGGGATCTTGGAGCATTGTGATGAAAACGGCATGGATCATTGTTATGAAAAATGTATGGAGCCTTGTCATGACAGGGTTCAAGGAGCATATTGACGACTAGTGTCAGGGAGCATTGTGATGAAAAGTGTATTGAGAATTGTGATAACAAAGCTCATGGAGCATTGTGATAAAAAGACCATGGTTAATTGTTATGATGAGCGTCATGGGGTGTTGTGATGATAAGTGTTATGGGACATTGTGATCACAAGGGTTTGGAGCATTATGATGACACAGGTCATGGAGATTATTGATTTCATTGTGATGACAGTAGCCTGAAGCATTATGATGATGGGCATGCTGCACTGTGATGACAGTGTTCATGGAGCATTGAGATGAAAAGTGGCATGGAGCATTTTGTTTACAGGGGTCTTGGAGCATTGTGATGACAAGGGCATGGAGCATTGTGATGAGAAGGCCATGGAACATTCTGATGACATGCGTCATGGAACTTTTTAATGACAAGGGCATGGAGCATGTGATTACAAGGGTCTTCAGCATTGTGATATCAAGTGTTATGGAACATTGTTATGACTAGGCCGTGGAACATTGTGATGGCAGGGGTCATGGTGCATTGTTATGACAGAGGTAATGGAGCATTGTGATGAGAAGGGCATGGAACATTGGTCTAAAATGTTTCATGGATTATTGTGATGAGAGTGGGCATAGAGCATTGTGATGACAAGGGTACGGAACACTATGATGCATGAGTCATGCAGGATTGTAATGAAAAGGGCATGGAGCATTGTGATGACAATGGATATGAAGCATTGTGATGACTGGAGTCCCGGAGCATTGTGATGACAAGGGCATGGAGCATTGTGATGACAAGGGCATGGGGTATTGTGAAGAGAGCTGTCACAGAGCATTGTGATGACATATGTCATGGTCCCTTGCGAAGACAATGGCATGGAGCATTTTGATGCCAAATGTAATGGAGGATTGTGATGACAAATATAATGGAACATTGTGATGACTAGGGCTTGGAGCATTATGATGAAAAGGGCCATTGAGTATTTTCATGACAATGTCGTGAAGCATTGTGATGACAAGTTCCTGGAGCATTGTGATGAGAATATCATGGAGCCTTGAGATGACAAGTCTCATGGAGCATACTGATGAAAAGGGGCATGGAGCATTCTGATTACAGGGGTCTAGGAACATTGTGATAACAAGGGCATGGAGCATTGTGATGACAAGGGCATGGAGTATTGTGATGACAGGCATCATGGACCGTTGTGATGAAAAGAGTTATGGAACATTGTGATCACAAGGGTTTGGAGCATTGCGATGACAGAGGTCATGGATCATTTTCATTTCAAGGAGCATGGAGTACTGTGATGACAAAGGAATGAAGCAATGTGATCCCAAGGTTCATGGAGGACTGTGATGACAATGGAAATGGAGTATTGTGATGACAAGCGCACAGAGCATTGTAATGACAAGGTCATGTAACATTTTGCTGACAAAGGCATGGAGAATTGTGATGACAGGTGTCATGGAGCACTGTGATGACAAGGGCATGGAGCATTGGTCTGACAATTTTCATAGATTATTGTGATGAGAGTGGGCATGGTGCATTATGAACACAACGGCATGGAGCATTGTGATGCCAAATGTAATGGAGGATTGTGATGACAAAGGTAATGGAGCATTGTGATGACAAGGGCTTGGAGCATTGTGATGACAAGGGTCAGGGAGCATTGTGATGAAAAGTTCATGGAGCATTGTGGTTACAAAGGTCACAGAGCCTTGTGATGACGTGGGCATGGACCATTTTGATGACAAACGTTATGAAACATTGAGATGACTGGAGTCACGGAGCATTGTGATGACAGGGGTCATTGAACATTGTGATGACCAGGGCATGGAGCATTGTGTTGACAGAGGAATGGAGCATTGGTCTGACATGTTTCATAGATTACTGTGATGACAGTGGGCATGGTGCATTGTGATGACAAGGGCATGGAGCATTGTGATGAGAAGGTCATGGAGTATTGTGAAGACAGGTGTCAGGGAGCATTGTGAAGACATATGTCATAGTCCACTGCGATGACAATGGCATGGAGCACTGTGATGCCGAATGTAATGGAGGATTGTGATGACAAATATAATGGAGCATTGTGATGGTTACGGCTTGGAGCATTATGATGATAAGGGCCATTGAAAATTTTCATGACAAGGTCGTGAAGCATTGTGATGAAAAATTCCTGGAGCATTGTGATGACAAATCCATGGAGCCTTGTGATGACAAGTCTCTTGGAGCATACTGATGAAAATGGGCATGGAGTATTGTGATTACAGGGGTCTTGGAACATTGTGATGACAAGGGCATGGAGCATTGTGAAGAGAAGACCAAGGAGCATTCTGATGGCATGCATCATTGTGCTTTGTGATGACAAGGGCATGGAGCACTGTGATTACATGGGTCTTGGAGCATTGTGATGAAATGTGCATGGAAATTTGAGATGAAAAAAGCATGGAGCCTTGTCATGACAGGATTCAAGGAGCATACAGACAACAAGTGTCAGGGAGCATTTTGATGACAAGTGTATTGAGCATTGTAATGACAAAGGTCATGGAGCATTGTGATGAGAAGTCCATGGATAATTGTGATGACGAGCGTCATGGGGCATTGTGATGACAAGTGATATGGAATATTGTGATCACAAGGGTTTGGAGCATTGTTATGACAGAGGTCATGGAGCATTTTGATTTCATTGTGATGACAATAGCATGAAGCATTATGATGATGGGCATGGTGCATTGTGATGATAGGGTTCATGGAACATTGAGACGAAAAGGGGCATAGAGCATTGTGATTTCAGGGTTCTTGGCGCATTGTAATGAGAAGGGTCATGGAGCTTTGTGATGACAGGGCCATGGAATATCGTGATGGCAGGGGTCATGGAGCATTGTTATGAAAGTGGTAATGGAGCATTGTGATGAGAAGGCCATGGAGCATTGTGATGACATGCGTCATGGAGCTTTGTGAAGACAAGGGCATGGAGCAATGTGATGTGAGCGTTCATGGACCATTTTGATGACAATGATATGGAGCATTGTGATGCCAAGGGTCTTGGATAGTTTTGATGAAATATGTCATGGAGCATTTTGATAGCAAGGGTGTTGTGCATTGTGATGAGAAGGGCAGGGAGCATTGTGATGACAGGGTCATGGAACAATTTGATGAAAAGTGTCATGGAACATTTTGATGACAGTTGTTATGGAACATTGTGATGTCAGGGGTCATCGAACATTGTGATGATAAGTGCATGTAGCATTGTGATGAGAGGAATCATGGAACATTGTGATGACAGGGGTGAGGGAGTATTGTGACAAATAGTGATGTAGCTTTGTGATATCAGTGGTGAGAGAGCATTTTGATGAGATGTGCAAGGAACATTGTGATGACAAATTTTATGGAGCATTGTGATGACAAAATTGTGGAGCACTGTGATGACAAGCGCATGGAGCATTGTGATGACAAGTGTCAAAAAGCATTGTGATGAAAAGTTCATGGAGCATTGTGGTTAAAAGTGTCAGAGAGCCTTGTGATGACGCGGGCATGGACCATTATGATGACAAATGTTATGAAGCATTGAGATGACTGGAATCATGGAGCATGGTGATGACCGGGGTCATGGAGCATTGTGATAAAAAGGGCATGGAGCATTGTGATGAGAGGGGCATGGAACATTGGTCTAATAAGTTTCATGGATTATTACGATGACAGTTGGAATGGTGCATTGTGATGACAAGGGCATGGAGCATTGTGATGACCAGGTCATGCAGTATTGTGAAGACAGGTGTCCGGGAGCATTGGGATGACATATGTAATGGCCCATTGCGATGACAATGGCATGGAGCATTGTGATGCCAAATGTCATGGATCATTGTGATGACAATGGCTTGCAACATTGTTATGACAAGTGTCAGGGAGCATTGTGCTGACAAGTGCATGGAGAATTGTGATGACAAGGGTCATGGAGCATTCTGATGACAAGCTTGTGGAGTATTTTGTTGACAATGGCATGGAGCATTGTGATGAAAACGGCATGGGACATTGTGATGAAAAAGGCATTGAGCCTTTTCGTGACAGGGTTCAAGGAGCATTCTGATGACAAGTGTCAGGGAGCATTGTGATGACAAGTGTATTGAGAATTGTGATGACAAAGGTCATGGAGCATTGTGATGAAAAGGGCATGGAGTATTGTGATGACAGGCATCATGGAGCGTTTTGATGACAAGTGTTATGGAACATTGTGATCACAAGTGTTTGGATCATTGTTATGACAAAGGTCATGGATCATTTTGATTTCAAGGAGCATGGAGCATTGTGATGACAAGGGCATGAAGCAATGTGATCCCAAAGTTCATGGAGGATTGTGATGACAATGGATATGGAGTATTGCGATGACAAACGCATAGAGCATTGTAATGACAAGGTCATGTAGCATTTTGCTGACAAAGGCATGGAGCATTGTGATGACAGGTGTCATGGAGCACTGTGATGACAAGCGTCATGGAGCATTGTGAATACAGGGGTCATGGAGCATTGTGAAGAAAAGGTCATGGATCATTTTGATGAAAACGGCATGGAGCCTTGTCATGATAGGGTTCAAGGAGCATACTGATGACAAGTGTCAGGGAGCATTGTGATGACAATTGTATTGAGCATTGTGATGACAAAGATCATGGAGCACTGTGATGAGAAGGCCATGGAGCATTCTGATGACATGCGTCATGGAGTTTTGTGATGACAAGGGCATGGAGCATTGTGATTACAGGGATCTTGGAGCATTGTGAAGAAAAGGTCATGGATCATTTTTTTGAAAACTGCATGGAGCCTTGTCATGATAGGTTTCAAGGAGCATACTGATGACAAGTGTCAGGGAGCATTGTGATGACAAGTGTATTGAGCATTGTGATGACAAAGATCATGGAGCATTGTGATAAGAAGACCATGGATAATTGTGATGATGAGCGTCATGGGGTGTTTTGATGATAAGTGTTATGCAACATTGTGATCACAAGGGTTTGGAGCATTATGATGACAGAGGTCATGCAGAATATTGATTTCACTGTGATGACAATAGCTTGAAGCATTATGATGATGGGCATGGTGCATTGTGATGACAGGTTTCATGGAGCATTGAGATGAAAAGCGGCAAGGAGCATTGTGATTACAATGGTCTTGGAGCATTGTGATGACAAGGGCATGGAGCATTGTCATGAGAAGGTCATGGAACTTTCTGATGACATGCGTCATGGAGCTATGTGATGACAAGGGAATGGATCATTGTGATTTCAGGGGTGTTGAGCATTGTGATGAGAAGTGTCATGGAACCCTCTGATGACAAGGCAGTGGAACATTGTGATGGCGGTGGTCATGGTGCATTGTTATGACAGGGGTAATGGAGCGTTGTGATGAGAAGGGTATGGAATATTGGTCTGAAATGTTTCATGGATTATTGTGAGGAGAGTGGGCATGGAGCATTGTGATGACAAGTGCATGGAACACTGTGATACATGTGTCATGCAGGACTGTAATGAAAAGGGCATGGAACATTGTGATGAGAAGGGCATCGAGCATTGTGATGACAAGTGTCATGGAGCTTTGTGATGACAAGGGCATGGAGCAATGTGATGAGAGGGTTCATGGAGCATTGTGAGGACAATGTCATGGAGCATTGAGATTCTAAGGGTCATGGAGCTTTGTGATGACAAGTCATGGAACATTTTGATGACAAGGGCTTGGTGCATTGTGATGAGAAGGGCAGGGAGCATTTTGATGACCGGGTCATGCAGCAATTTGATAAAAAGTGTAATGGAATATTTTTATGGCAGGGGTTATAGAACATTGTGATGTCAGGGGTCTTGGAGCTTTGGGATGAAAAGTGTCATGGAGCATTTTGATGACAGGGTTTATGGAACATTGTGATGTCAGGGGTCATGGTACATTGTGATGATAAAGGGATGTAGCATTGTGATGACAGGGTCATGGAACACTGTGATTACAGGGGTGAGGACGTATTGTGATGACTAGTGATGGAACATTGTGATATCTCTTGTGAGAGAGCATTTTGATGAGAAGAGCATGGACCATTGTGATTACAAGATTTATGGAGCATTGCAATGACAAAGTTGTGATACGTTGTGAGAAAATGCACGTGGCACATTGTGATGACAATGGTCATGGAGCATTGTTCTGACAAAGACATGGAGCATTGTGATGACAAGGGTCACAGAGAATTGTGATGAAATGTTCATGGAGCATTGTGGTTACAAAGGTCACAGAGCCTTGTGATGACGTGGGCATGGACCATTTTGATGACAAACGTTATGAAGCATTGAGATGACTGGAGTCACAGAGCATAGTGATGACAGGGGTCATTGAACATTGTGATGACAAGGGCATGGAGCATTGTGTTGACAGGGGAATGGAGCATTGGTCTGACAAGTTTCATAGATTATTGTGATGAGAGTGGGCATGGTGCATTGTGATGACAAGGGCATGGAGCATTGTGATGAGAAGGTCATGGATTATTGTGAAGACAGGTGTCAGGGAGCATTGTGATGACATATGTCATAGTCCACTGCGATGACAATGGCATGGAGCACTGTGATGCCAAATGTAATGGAGGATTGTGATGACAAATATAATGGAGCATTGTGATGGTTATGGCTTGGAGAATTATGATGATAAAGGCCATTGAAAATTTTCATGACAAGGTCGTGAAGCATTGTGATGAAAAATTCCTGGAGCATTGTGATGACAAATCCATGGAGCCTTGTGATGACAAGTCTCTTGGAGCATACTGATGAAAAGGGGCATGGAGCATTGTGATGAGAAGGCCATAGAGCCTTCTGATGACATGCATCATGGAGTGTTTTGATGACAAGGGCATGGAGCATTGTGATTACAGGGGTCTTGGAACATTGTGATGACAAGGGCATGAAGCATTGTGAGGAGAAGACCAAGGAGCATTCTGATCGCCTGCGTCATTGAGCTTTGTGATGACAAGGGCATCGGGCATTGAGATTACATGTGTCTTGGAGCATTGTGATGAAAAGGACATGGATTATTATGATGAAAAAGGCATGGAGCCTTGTCATGACAGGATTCAAGGAGCATACAGACAACAAGTGTCAGGGAGCATGTTGATGACAAGGGTATTGAGCATTGTGAGGACAAAGGTCATGGAGCATTGTGATGAGAAGACCATTGATAATTGTGATGACGAGCATCATGGGACATTGTGATGACAAGTGATATGTAATATTGTGATCACAAGGGGTTGGAGCATTGTTATGACAGAGGTCATGGGGCATTTTGATTTCATTGTTATGACAATAGCATGAAGCATTATGATGATGGGCATGGTGCATTGTGATGACAGGGTTCATGGATCATTGAGACGAAAAGGGGCATAGAGCATTGTGATTACAGGGTTCCTGGAGCATTGTGATGAGTTGGGTCATGGAGCTTTGTGATGAAAAATCCATGGAACATCGTGATGGCAGGGGTCATGGAGCATTGTTATGTCAGGTGTAATGGAGCATTCTGATGGCAAGGGCGTGGAGCATTGTGATGAGAAGGCCATGGAGCTTTCCTGATGACATGTGTCATGGAGCTTTGTGAAGACAAGGGCTTGGAGCAATGTGATGAGAGCGTTCATGCAGCATTGTGATGACAATGACATGGAGCATTGTGATGTCAAGGGTCATGGATCATTGTGATGAAAAAAGTCATGGAGCATTTTGATAGCAAGGGCGTTGTGCATTGTGATGAGAAGGGCCGGGAGCATTGTGATAACAGGGTCATGGAGCAATTTGATGAAAATTGTCATTGAACATTGTGATGACAGGTGTTATGGAACATTGTGATGTCAGGGGTCATCGAACATTGTGATGATAAGTGCATATAGCATTGTGATGACAGGAGTCATGGAACATTGTGATGACAGGGGTGAGGGAGTATTGTGACAAATAGTGATGTAGCATTGTGATATCAGTGGTGAGAGAGCATTTTGATGAGAAGTGCATGCAGCATTGTGATGAAAAATTTTAAGGAGAATATGATGACAAGATTGTGGAGCACTGTGATGACAAGCGCATGGTGCATTTTGATGACATGTGTCATGGAGCATTGTGCTGACAAGCACATGGAGCATTGTGATGACAAGGGTCAAAGAGCATTGTGATGAAAAGTTCATGGAGCATTGTGGTTAAAAAGGTAACAGAGACTGTTGATGACACGGGTCATGGAGCATTGTGATGACTGGTGTCACAGAGCATTGTGATGACAGGGGTCATGGAGCATTGTGATAACAAGGGCATGGAGCATTGTGATGACAAGGGCATGGATCATTGGTCTAATAAGTTTCATGGATTATTGCGATGACAGTTGGAATTGCACATTGTGATGACAAGGACATGGAGCATTGTGATGACCAGGTCATGCAGTATTGTGAAGACAGGTGTCAGGGCGCATTGAGATGACATATGTAATGGCCCATTGCGATGACAATGGCATGGAGCATTGTGATGCCAAGTGTGATGGAGGATTTTGATGACAAAGATAATGGAGCTTTGTGATGACAATGGCTAGGAGCATTGTGATGACAAGGGTCAGGTAGCATTGTGCTGACAAGTGCATGGAAAATTGTGATGCCAAGGGTCATGGAGCATTCTGATGACAAGCTTGTGGAGTATTTTGATGACAATGACATGGAGCATAGTGATGAAAACGGCATGGGGCATTGTGATGAAAATTTCATGGAGACTTTTCGTGACAGGGGTCAAGGAGCATTCTGATGACAAGTGTCAGGGAGAATTGTGATGACAAGTGTATTGAGCATTGTGATGACAAAGGTCATGGAGCATTGTGATGAAAAGGGCATGGAATATTGTGATGACAGGCATCATGGAGCGTTGTGATGACAAGTGTTATGCTACATTGTGATCACAAGAATTTGGAGTATTGTGATAACAGAGGTCATGGATCATTTTGATTTCAAGGAGCATGTAGCACTGTGATGACAAGGGCATGAAGCAATGTGATCCCAAGGTTCATGGAGGATTGTGATGACAATGGAAATGGAGTATTCTGATGACAAGCACATAGAGCATTGTAATGACAAGGTCATGTAGCATTTTGTTGAAAAAGGCATGGAGCATTGTGATGACAGGTGTCATGGAGCACTGTTATGACAAGCGTCACGGAGCATTGTGAATACAGGGGTCATGGAGCCTTGGGATGACATGGGCATGGATCATTGTGATGACAAGGGTCATGGAACACTGCGCTGAAAATGTTCATGAAATGTTGTGATGACAGGGGTCATGGAGCATTGTGATGACTAGGGAATGGAGCACTGTGATGACAAGAGTTCCAGATCATTGTGTTGTCAGTTGTCATGGAGTGTTGTGATAACAGTGGCCATGGAGCATTGTGATGATATTGGCCATGTAGCATTGTGATGAGTAGATCGTGGAGCATTGGGCTGCAAATGTTCATGGATTATTGTGATGACAGTGTCATGGAGCATTGTGATGACAAGGGAATGGAGCATGGTGATGAAAAGGTCCTGGAGCATTGTGATGAGAAGTCCATTGCGACTTGTGATGACAAGTCTCATGGAGCATTCTGATGAAAAGGTGCATGGAGCATTGTGATTACAGGGGTCTTGGAGCATTGTGATGACTAGAGCATGGAGCATTGTGATGAGAAGTTCATGGAGCATTCTAATGACCTGCGTCATGGAGTATTGTGATGACACGGGTCATGGAGCATTGTGATGACTAGGGAATGGAGCATTGTGATGACAAGAGTCCCGGATCATTGTGTTGTCAGGTGTCATGGAGTGTTGTGATGACAGTGGTCATGGAGCACTGTGATGACAAGGGAATGGAGCATGGTGATGACAAGGTCCTGCAGCACTGTGATGAGAAGACCATGAAGAGTTGTGATGACAAGTCTCACGGAGCATTCTGATGAAAAGGGGCCTGGAGCATTGTGATTTCAGGGGTCTTGGAGCATTGTGATGACTAGGGCATGGAGCATTATGATGAGAATGCCATGGAAGATTCTGATGACATGCGTCATGGAGTTATTTGATTACATGGGCATGGAGCATTGTGATTACAGGGGTCTTGGAAAATTGTGATAACAAGGGCATGGAGCATTGTGATGACAAGGGCATGGAACATTGGTCTAATAAGTTGCATGGATTATTGCGATGACAGTTGGAATGGCACATTGTGATGACAATGGCATGGAGCATTGTGATGACCATGTCATGCAATATTGTGAAGACAGGTGTCAGGGAGCATTGTGATGACATATGTAATGGCCCATTGTGATGACAATGGCATGGAGCATTGTGATGCCAAGTGTCATGGAGGATTCTGATGACAAAGGTAATGGAGCATTGTGATGACAATGGCTTGGAGTATTGTGATGAAAATGGTCAGGGAGCATTGTGCTGACAAGTGCATGGAGAAGTGTGATGACAAGGGTCATAGAACATTCTGATGAGAAGCTTGTGGAGTATTTTGATGACAATGACATGGAGCATTGTGATGAAAACGGCATGGGGCATTGTGCTTAAAAAGGCAGGGAGCCTTTTCGTGACAGGTTTCAAGGAGCATTCTGATGACAAGTGTTAGGGAGCATTGTGATGACAAGTGTCAGGGAGCATTGTGATGACAAATGTCATGGAGCATTGGGATGAAAAGGGCATGGAGTATTGTGATGACAGGCATCATGGAGCGTTGTGATGACAAGTGTTATGGAACAATGTGATCACAAGCGTTTGGAGCATTGTGATGACAGTGGTCATGGATCATTTTGATTTAAAGGAGCATGGAGCATTGTGATGACAAGGGCATGAAGCAATGTGATCACAAGGTTCATGGAGGATTGTGATGAGAATGGTGAAGGAGTATTGAGATGACAAGCGCATAGAGCATTATAATGACAAGGTCATGTAGCATTTTGCTGACAAAGGCATGGAGCATTGTGATGACGTGTCATGGAGCACTGTGATGACAAGCGTCACGGAGCATTGTGAATACACGGGTCATGGAGCATTGGGATAACAAGGGCATGGATCATTGTGATGACAAGGGTCATGGAGCACTGGGCTGAAAATGTTCATGGAGTGTTGTGATGACACGGGTCATGGAGCATTGTGATGACTAGGAAATGGAGCATTGTGATGACAAGAGTCCCGGATCATTGTGTTGTCAGGTGTCATGGAGTGTTGTGATGACAGTGGTCATGGAGCATTTTGATGACCAGGGAATGGAGCATGGGGATGACAAGTTCCTGGAGCATTGTGATGAGAAGGCCATGAAGACTTGTGATGACAAGTCTCATGGAACATTCTGATGAAAAGGGCATGGAGCATTGTGATTACAGGGGTCTTGGAGCATTGTGATGACTAGGGCATGGATCATTGTGATGAGAAGGCCATGGAGCATTCTGGTGACATGCGTCATTGAGCTTTGTGATGACAATGGCATGGAGCATTGAGATTACATGGGTCTTGGAGCATTGTGATGAATAGGACATGGATCATTGTGATGAAAAAGTCATGGATCCTTGTCATGACAGGTTTCAAGGTGGATACAGACAACAAGTGTCAGGGAGGATTTTGATGACAAGTGTATTGAGCATTGTGATGACAAAGGTCATGTAGCATTGTGAAGAAAAGTGCATGGAGTATTGTGATGACAGGCATCATGGAGCGATGTGATGACAAGTGTTATAGAACACTGTGATCACAAGGATTTGGAGCATTGTGATGAGAGAGGTCATGGATCATTTTGATTTGCAGGAGCATGGAGCATTGTGATGAAAAGGGCATGAAGCAATGTGATCCCAATGTTCATGGAGGATTGTGATGACAATGGAAATAGAGTATTGTAATGACAAGCACATAGAGCATTGTAATGACAAGGTCATGTAGCATTTTGCTGACAAAGGCATGGAGCATTGTGATGACAGGTGTCATGGAGCACTGTGATGACAACCGTCACGCATCATTGTGAATACAGGGGTCATGGAGCATTGGGATGACAAGGGAATGGAGCATGGTAATGAGAAGGTGCTGGAGCACTGGGCTGAAAATGTTCATGGAGTGTTGTGATGACAGGGGTCATGGAGCATTGTGATGACTAGGGAATGGAGCACTGTGATGACAAGAATCCTGGATCATTGTGTTGTCAGGTGTCATGGAGTGTTGTGATGACAGTGGTCATGGAGCATTGTGATGATATTGGCCATGGAGCATTGTGATTAGGTCGTGGATCATTGGGCTGAAAATGTTCATGGATTATTGTGATGACAGGGGTCATTGAGCATTGTGAAGACTAGGGAATGGAGCATGGTAATGAGAAGGTCCTGGAGCATTGTGATAAGAAGACGATGGAGACTTGTGATGACAAGTCTCATTGAGCTTTCTGATGAAAATGAAAATGGAACATTGTGATTACAGGGGTCTTGTCGCATTGTGATGACTAGGGCAAGGAGCATTGTGATGAGAAGTCCATGGAACATTTTGATGACATACGTCATGGAGTTTTTTGATGACAGGGGCAAGGAGCATTGTGATAACAGGGGTCTTGTAACATTGTGATGACAAGGACATGGAGCATTGAGATTACATGTGTCTTGGAGCATTGTGATGAAAAGGACATGGATCATTGTGATGAAAAAGTCATGGAGCCTTGTTATGACAGGATTCAAGGAGCATACAGACAACAAGTGTCAAGGAGAATTTTGATGACAAGTGTATTGAGCATTGTGATGACAAAAGTCATGGAGCATTGTGAAGAGAAGACCACTGATAATTGTGATGACGAGCGTCATGGGGCATTTTGATGAAAAGTGTTATGGAATATTGTGATCACAAGGTTTGGAGCATTGTTATGACAGAGGTCATGGAGCATTTTGATTTCATTGTGATGACAATAGCATGAAGCATTATGATGATGGGCATGGTGCATTGTGATGACAGGGTTCATGGATCATTGAGATGAAAAGGGGCATAGAGCATTGTGATTACAGGGTTCTTGGAGCATTGTGATGAGAAGGGTCATGGAGCGTTGTGATGACAAGGCCATGGAACATCGTGATGGCAGGGGTCATGGAGCATTGTTATGAATGGGGTAATGGAGCATTGTGATGGCAAGGGCACGGAGCAATGGGATGAGAAAGCCATGGAGCATTCTGATGACATGTGTCATAGAGCTTTGTGAAGACAAGGGCATGGAGCAATGTGATGAGAGCGTTCATGAAGCATTGAGATGACAATGACATGGAGCATTGTGATTACAAGGGCATGGAGCATTGTGATGACAAGTGCATGGAACATTGGTCTAATAAGTTGCATGGATTATTGCAATGACAGTTGGAATGGCGCATTGTGATGACAAGGGCATGGAGCATTGTGATGACCAGGTCATGCAGTATTGTGAAGAGAGGTGTCAGGGAGCATTGTGATGACATATGTAATCGCCCATTGTGATGACAATGGCATGGAGCATTGTGATGCCAAGTGTCATGGAGGATTCTGATGACAAAGGTAATGGAGCATTGTGATGACAATGGCTTGGAGCATTGTGATGACAAGTGTCAGGGAGCATTGTGATGACAAGTGCATGGAGAATTGAGATGACAAGGGTCATGGATCATTCTGATGACAAGCTTGTGGAGTATTTTGATGACAATGGCATGGAGCATTGTGATGAAAACGGCATGGGGCATTGTGATGAAAAAGGCATTGAGCCTTTTCCTGACAGGGTTCAAGGAGCATTCTGATGACAAGTGTCAGGGAGCATTGTGATGACAAGTGTATTGAGAATTGTGATGACAAAGGTCATGGAGCATTGTGATGAAAAGGGCATGGAGTATTGTGATGACAGGCATCATGGAGCAATGTGATGACAAGTGTTATGGAATATTGTGATCACAAGTGTTTGGAGCATTGTGATGACAGAGGTCATGGATCATTTTGATTTCAAGGAGCATGGAGCATTGTGATGAAATGGGCATGAAGCAATGTGATCCCAATATTCATGGAGGATTGTGATGACAATGGAAATGGAGTATTGTGATGACAAGCGCATAGAGCATTGTAATGATAAGTTAATGTAGCATTTTGCTGACAAAGGCATGGAGCATTGTGATGACAGGTGTCATGGAGCACTGTGATGACAAGCGTCACGGAGCATTGTGAATACACGGGTCATGGAGCATTGGGATAACAAGGGCATGGATCATTGTGATGACAAGGGTCATGGAGCACTGGGCTGAAAATGTTCATGGAGTGTTGTGATGACAGGGGTCATGGAGCATTGTGGTGACTAGGGAATGGGGCATTGCGATGACAAGAGTCCCAGATCATTTTGTTGTCAGTTGTCATGGAGTGTTGTGATAACAGTGGTCATGGAGCATTGTGAAGATATTGGCCATGGAGCATTGTGATGTGTAGGTCGTGGAGCATTGGGCTGAAAATGTTCATGGACTATTGTGATGACAGGGGTCATGGAGCATTGTGATGACAAGGGAATGGAGCATGGTGATGAGAAGTTCCTGGAGCACTGTGAGGAGAAGACCATGGAGACTTGTGATGAGAAATCTCATGGAGCATTCTGATGAAAAGGGGGATGGAGCATTGTGATTACAGGCGTCTTGGAGCATTGTGATGACAAGGGCATGGAGCATTATTATGAGAAGGCCATGAAGCATTCTGATGACATGCGTCATGGAGCTTTTTGATGACAAGTGCATGGATCATTGTGATTAAAGGGATCTTGGAGCATTGTGATGAAAAGGGCATGGATTATTGTGATGACAAAGGCATGGATCCTTGTCATGACAGGGGTCAAGGAGCATACTGACGACAAGTGTCAGGGAGCATTGTGATGACAAGTGTATTGAGCATTGTGATGACAAAGATCATGGAGCATTGTGAAGAGAAGACCATGGATAATTGTGATGATGAGCGTCATGGGGTGTTGTGATGATAAGTGTTATGGAACATTGTGATCCAAGTGTTTGGAGCATTATGATGACAGAGGTCATAGAGAATATTGATTTCATTGTGATGAAAATAGCCTGAAGCATTATGATGATGGGCATGGTGCATTGTGATGGCAGGGTTCTTGGAGCATTGAGATGAAAAGTGGCATGGAGCATTGTGATTACAAGGGTCGTGGAGCATTGTGATGACAAGGGCAAGGAGCATTGTGTTGAGAATGCCATGGAACATTCTGATGACATGCGTCATGGATCTTGTTGATGACAAGGGCATGGAGCATTGTAATTTCAGGGGTCTTGAGCCTTGTGATGACAAGTGTCATGGAACATTGTGATGACTAGGCCGTGGAACATTTTGATGGCAAGGGTCATGGTGCATTTTTATGACAGGGGTAATGGAGCATTTTGATGAGAAGTGCATGGAACATTTGTCTGAAATGTTTCATGAATTATTGTGATGAGTGTTGGCATGGAGCATTGTGATGACAAGGGCACAGAACACTGTGATACATGGGTCATGCAGGATTCTAATGACAAGGGCATGGAGCATTGTGATGAGAAGGGCATCGAGCATTGTGATGAAAAGTGTCTTGGAGATTTGTGATGACAAGGGCATGGAGCAATGTGATGAGAATGTTCATGGATCATTGTGATGACAATGACATTGAGCATTGTGATGCCAAGGGTCATGGAGATTTGTGATGACATGTCATGGAGCATTTTGATTAAAAGGGCATGGTGCATTGTGATGAGAATGGCAGGGAGCATTTTGAGAACCGTGTCATGCAGCAATTTGATGAAAAGTGTAATGGAACATTTTGATCGCATGGGTTATAGAACATTGTGATGTCAGGGTTCTTGGAGCTTTGGGATGAAAAGGGTCATGGAGAATTTTGTTGACAGGGGTCATGGAACATTGTGATTGTAAGGGGATGTAGCAGTGTGATGACAGGGTCATGGAACATTGTGATTACAGGGGTGAGGGAGTATTGTGATGACTAGTGATGGAACATTGTGGTATCTCTGGTGAGAGAGCATTTTGATGAGAAGTGCATGGAGCATTGTGATTACAAGGCTTATGGAGCATTGCAATGACAAGGTTGTGAACCGTTGTGATGAAATGCGAGTGGCACATTGTGAAGACTATGGTCATGGAGCACTGTTCTGACAATGACATGGAGCATTGTAATGAAAAAGGTCACAGAGAATTGTGATGAAAAGTTTATGGATGATTGTGGTTAAAAAGGTCACAAAGCCTTGTGGTGTCGCGGGCATGGACCATTGTGATGACAAACGTTATGAAGCATTGAGATGACTGGAGTCACGGAGCATAGTGATGACAGGGGTCATGGAGCATTGTGATAACATGTGTCAAGGAGCATTGTGCTTACAAGAGCATAGAGCATTGTGATGACAAAGGTCATGGAGCATTGTGCTGAGAAAGGCATAGAGCATTGTGAGGACAACGGTCAAAGAGCATTGTGATGAAAAGTTCATGGAGCATTGTCGTTAAAAAGGTCACAGAGACTGCTGATGACGAGGGCATGGACCATTGTGATGACAATCGTCATGAAGCATTGTGATGACTGGAGTCACGGAGCATTGTGATGACAGGGGTCATGGAGCATTGTGATAACAAGGGCATGGAGCATTGTGATGACAAGGGCATGGAACATTGGTCTAATAAGTTTCATGGATTATTGTGATGACTGTTGGAATGGCGCATTGTGATGACAAGGGCATGGAGCATTGTGATGACCAGGTCATGCAGTATTGTGAAGACAGGTGTCAGGGAGCATTGTGATGACATATGTAACGGTCCATTGTGATGACAAGGGCATGGATCATTGTGATGACAAGGGTCATGGAGCACTGGGCTGAAAATGTTCATGGAGTGTTGTGATGACAGGGGTCATGGAGCAATGTGATGACTAGGGAATGGAGCATTGTGATGACAAGAGTCCCAGATCATTGTGTTTTCAGGTGTCATGGAGTGTGGTGATGACAGTGGTCATGGAGCATTGTGATGATACTGGCCATGGGGCATTGTGATGAGTAGGTCGTGGAGCATTTGGCTGAAAATATTCATGGTTTATTGTGATGACAGGGTTCATGGAGCATTGTGATGACAAGGGAATGGAGCATGGTGATGACAAGTTCCTGGAGCATTGTGATGAGAAACCATGGAGAATTGTGATGACAAGTCTCATGGAGCATTCTGATGAAAAGGGACATGGAACATTGTGATTACAGGGGTCTTGGAGCATTGTGATGACTAGGGCATGGAGCATTGTGATGAGAAAGGCATGGAGCATTCTGATGACATGCATCATGGAGTTTTTTGATGACAAGGGCATGGAGCATTGTGATTACAGGGGTCTTGGAACATTGTGATGACAAGGGCATTGAGCATTGTGATGATAAAGGCATGAAGCCTTGTCATGACAGGGTTCAAGGAGCATACAGACAACATGTGTCAGGGAGCATTTTGATGACATGTGCATTGAGCATTGTGATGACTAAAGTCATGTAGCATTGTGATGAGAAGACCATTGATAATTGTGATGACGAGTGTCATGTGTCATTGTGATGACAAGTGTTATGGAATATTGTGATCACAAGGGTGTTGAGCATTGTTATGACAGATGTCATGGAGCATTTTGATTTCATTGTGATGACAATAGCATGAATCATTATGATGATGGGCATGGTCCATTGTGATGACAGTGTTCATGGATCATTGAGATGAATAGTGGCATAGAGCATTGTGATAACAGGGTTCTTGGAGCATTGTGATGAGAAGGGTCATGGAGCTTTGTGATGACAAGGCCATGGAACATCGTGATGGCAGGGGTCATGGAGCATTGTTATGACTGTGGTAATGGAGCATTGTGATGGCAAGGTCATGGAGCACTGTGATGAGAAGTCCATGGAGCATTCTGATGACATGTGTCATGGAGCTTTGTGATGACAAAAGTCATGGAGCAGTCTGATGGCAAGGGCGTTGTGCATTGTGATTTGAAGGGCAGGGAGCATTCTGATGACAGGGTCATGGAGCAATTTGATGAAAAGTGTCATGGAACATTTTGATGACAGGTGTTATGGAACATTGTGATGTCAGGGGTCATCGAACATTGTGATGATAAGTGCATGTAGCATTGTGATGACAGGAGTCATGGAATATTGTGATGACAGGGGTGAGGGTGTATTTTGACAAATACTGATGTAGCATTGTGATATCAGTGGTGAGAGAGCATTTTGTTGTGAAGTGCATGGCGCATTGTGATGACAAATTTTAAGGAGCATTGTGATGACAAGATATTGGAGCACTGTGATGACAATCACATGGTCCATTGTGATGACATGTATCATGGAGCATTGTGCTGAGAGGGGAATGGAGCATTGTGATGATAACGGTCAAAGAGCATTATGATGGAAAGTTCATGGAGCATTGTGGTTAAACTGGTCACAGAGACTGTTGATGACGAGGTCATGGACCATTGTGATGACAAAGGTCATGAAGCATTGTGATGACTGGAGTCACGGAGCATTGTCATGACAGGAGTCATGGAGCATTGTGATAACAAGGGCATGGAGCGTTGTGAGGACAAGGGCATGGAATTTTGGTCTAATAAGATTCATGAATTATTGCGATGACATTTGGAATGGCGCATTGTGATGACAAGGGCATGGAGCATTGTGATGACCAGGTCATGCAGTATTGAGAAGAGAGGTGTCAGGGATCATTGTGATGACATATATAATGGCCCGCTGTGATGACAATGGCATGGAACATTGTGATGCCAAGTGTCATGGAGGATTCTGATGACAAAGTTAATGGAGCATTGTGATGACAAGGGCTTGGAGCATTGTGATGACACGGGTCAGGGAGCATTGTGCTGACAAGTGCATGGAGAATTGTGATGACAAGGGTCATGGAGCATTCTGATGACAAGCTTGTGGAGTATTTTGATGACAATGGCATGGAGCATTGTGATGAAAACGGCATGGGACATTGTGATGAAAAAGGCATGGAGCCTTTTCGTGACAGGTTTCAAGGAGCATTCTGATGACAAGTGTCAGGGAGCATTGTGATGACAGATGTCATGGAGCATTGGGATGAAAAGTGCATGGAGTATTGTGATGACAGGCATCATGGAGCATTGTGATGACAAGTGTTATGGAACATTGTGATCACAAGGGTTTGGAGCATTGTGATGAGAGAGGTCATGGATCATTTTGATTTCAAGGAGCATGGAGCATTGTGATGACAATGTTATGAAGCAATGTGATCCCAATGTTCATGGAGGATTGTGATAACAATGGAAATGGAGTATTGTAATGACAAGCACATAGAGCATTGTAATGGTACGGTCATGTAGCATTTTGCTGACAAAGGCATGGAGCATTGTGATGACATGTGTCATGGAGCACTGTGATGACAAGCGTCACGGAGCATTGTGAATACAGGGGTCATGGAGCATTGGGATGACAAGGGCATGGATCATTGTGATGACAAGGGTCATGGAGCACTGGGCTGAAAATGTTCATGGAGTGTTGTGATGACAGTGGTCATGGAGCATTGTGATGATATTGGCCATGGAACATTCTGATGAGTAGGTCGTGGAGCATTGGGCTGAAATTGTTCATGGATTATTGTGATGACAGGGGTCATGGAGCATATTGATGACTAGGGAATGAAGCATGGTGATGACAAGGTCCTGGAGCATTGTGATGAGAAGACCATGGAGAGTTGGGAATACAATTCTCATGGAGAATTCTGATGAAAAGGGGGCATGGAGCATTGTGATTACAGGGGTTTTGGAGCACTGTGATGACTAGGGCATGGAGCATTGTGATGAGATGCCATGGAGCATTCTGATGACATGCGTCCTGGAGTTTTTTGATCACAAGGGCATGGAGCATTGTGATTACAGGTTTCTTGGAACATTGTGATGACAAGAGCATGGAGCATTGAGAGGAGAAGACCAAGGAGCATTCTGATGGCATATATCATTGAGTTTTCTGATGACAAGTGCATGGAGCATTGAGATTACATCGTTCATGGAGCATTGTGAAGAAAAGGACATCGATCATTTTGATGAAAAAGGCATGGAGCCTTGTCATGACAGGATTCAAGGAGCATACAGACAAGAAGTGTCAGGGAGCATTTTGATGACAAGTGTATTGAGCATTGTGATGACAAAGGTCATGGAGAACTGTGATGAGAAGACCATTGATAATACTGATGACGAGCGTCATGGGGCATTGTGATGACAAGTGTTATGGAATACA
Source organism: Mesoplodon mirus (assembly GCF_964341445.2). NCBI lineage: Eukaryota > Metazoa > Chordata > Mammalia > Artiodactyla > Ziphiidae > Mesoplodon > Mesoplodon mirus. The sequence goes on from NW_028295598.1 coordinate 203,606, forward strand.
GTGATCACAAGGGTTTGGAGCATTGTTATGACAGAGGTCATGGAACATTTTTATTTCAAGGAGCATGGAGCATTGTAATGACAAGGGCATGAAGCAATGTGATCCCAATGTTCATGGAGGATTGTGATGACAATGGAAATGGAGTATTGTGATGACAAGCGCATAGAGCAATGTAATGACAAGGTCATGTAGCATTTTGCGGACAATGGCATGGAACATTGTGATGACATGTGTCATGGAGCACTGTGATGACAAGCGTCACGGAGCTTTGTGAATATAGGGGTCATGGACCATTGGGATGACAAGGGCATGGAATACTGTGATGACAAGGGTCATGGAGCCCTGGGCTGAAAATGTTCATGGAGTGTTGTGATGACACGGGTCATGCAGCATTGTGATGACTAGGGAATGGAGAATTGTGATGACAAGTGTCAAGGATCATTGTGTTGTCAGGTGTCATGGAGTGTTGTGATGACAGTGGTCATGGAGCATTATGATGACAAGGGAATGGAGCATGGTGATGACAAGGTCCTGGAGTATTTTGATGAAAAGACCATGGAGACTTTTGATGACAAATCTCTTGGAGCATTGTGATTAAAAGAGGCATGGAGCATTGTGATTACAGGGTTCTTGGAGCAATGTGATGACTAGGGCATGGAGCAATGTGATGAGAAAGCCATGGAGCATTCTGATGAAATGCGTCATGGAGTTTTGTGATGACAAGGGCATGGAGCATTGTGATGACAAGGGCATGGAACATTGGTCTAATAATTTCATGGATTATTGTGATGACAGTTGGAATTTCGCATTGTGATGACAAGGGCATGGAGCATTGTGATGACCAGGTCATGCAGTATTGTGAAGACAGGTGTCAGGGAGCATTGTGATGACATATGTAATGGCCCAATGTGATGACAATGGCATGGAGCATTGTGATGCCAAGTGTCATGGAAGATTCTGATGACAAAGGTAATGGAGCATTGTGATGACAATGGCTTGGAGCATTGTGATGACAAGGGTCAGGGAACATTTTGCTGACAAGTGCAAGTAGAACTGTGATGACAAAGGTCATGGAGCATTCTGATGACAAGCTTGTGGAGTATTTTGATGACAATGGCATGGAGCATTGTGATGAAAATGGCATGGGGCATTGTGATGAAAAAGGAATGGAGCCTTTTGGTGACAGGGTTCAAGGAGCATTTGATGACACGTGTCAGGGAGCTTTGTGATGACAAGTGTATTGAGAATTGTGATGACAAAGGTCATGGAGCATTGGGATGAAAAGTGCATGGAGTATTGTGATGACAGGTATCATGGAGCATTGTGATGACTAGTGTTATGGAACATTGTGATCACGAGGGTTTGGAGCATTGTGATGACAGACGTCATGGATCATTTTGATTTCAAGGAGCATGGAGCATTTTGATGACAGGGGTATGAAGCAATGTGATCCCAAGGTTCATGGAGGATTGTGAAGACAATGGAAATAGAGTACTGTGATGACAAGTGCATAGAGCATTGTAATGAAAATGTCATGTAGCATTTTGCTGACAAAGACATGGAGCATTGTGATGACATGTGTCATGGAGCACTGTGATGACAAGCGTAACGGAGCATTGTGATGACAAGGGTCATGGAGCACTGGGCTGAGAAAGTTCATGGAGTGTTGTGATGACAGAGGTCATGAAGCATTGTGATGACTAGGGAATGGAGCATTGTGATGACAAGAGTCCCAGATCATTGTGTTGTCATGTGTCATGGAGTGTTGTGATGACAGTGGTCATGGAGCATTGTGATGATATTGGCCATGGAGCATTGTGATGAGTAGGGCAAGGAGCATTGTGATGAGAAGGCCATGGAGCATACTGATGACATGTGTCATGGAGTTTTGTGATGACAACGGCATGGAGCCTTGTGATTACAGGCATCTTGGAGCATTGTGATGAAAAGGGCATGGATCATTGTTATGAAAAATGCATGGAGCCTTGTCATGACAGGGTTCAAGGTGCATACTGACGACAAGTGTCAGGGAGCATTGTGATGACAAGTGTATTGAGCATTGTGATGACAAAGATCATGGAGCATTGTGATGAGAAGACCATGGATAATTGTGATGATGAGCATCATGGGGTGTTGTGATGATAAGTATTATGGAACATTGTGATCACAAGGGTTTGGAGCATTATGATGACAGAGTTCATGGAGAATATTGATTTCATTGTGATAACAATAGCCTGAAGCATTATGATGATGGGCATGGTGAATTGTGATGACAGGTTTCATGGAGCATTGAGATGTAAAGGGGCATGGAGCATTGTGATTACAACAGTCATGGAGCATTGTGATGACAAGGGCATGGAGCATTGTGATGAGAAAGCCATGGAACATTCTGATGACATGCGTCATGGAGCTTTGTAATGACAAGGGCATGGAGCATTGTGATTTCAGTGGTCTTAAACATTGTGATGACAAGTGTCATGGAACCTTGTGATGACTAGGCCTTGGAACATTTTGATGGCAAAGGTCATGGTGCATTTTTATGACAGGGGTAATGCAAGATTTTGGTGAGAAGGGCATGGAACATTGGTCTGAAATATTTCATGGATTATTGTGATGAGAGTGGGCATGGAGTATTGTGATGACTAGGGCCCGGAGCACTGTGATACATGGGTCATGCAGGATTGTAATGACAAAGGCATGGAGCATTGTGATGAGAAGGGCATCGAGCATTGTGATGACAAGTATCAGGGAGCTTTGTGATGACAAGGGCATGGAGCAATGTGATAAGACGGTTCATGGAGCATTGTGATGACAATGACATGGAGCATTGTGATGACAAGGGTCGTGGAGTTTGTGATGACAAGTCATGGAGCATTTTGATGACAAGGGCATGGTGCATTGTGATGAGAAAGGCAGGGAGCATTTTGATGGCCGTGTCAAGCAGCAATTTGATGAAAAGTGTAAAGGAATATTTTGATGGCAGGGGTTATAAAACATTGTGATGTCAGGGTTCTTGGAACTTTGGGAAGAAAAGGGTCATGGAGCATTTTGATGACAGGGGTTATGGAACATTGTGATGTCAGGGGTCATGGAACATTGTGCTGATAAGGGGATGTAGCAGTGTGATGACAGGGTCATGGAACATTGCGATTACAGGGGTGAGGGAGTATTGTGATGACTAGTGATGGAACATTGTGATATCTCTGGTGAGAGAGCATTTTGATTAGATGTGCATGGAGCATTGTGATTACAGGGATCTTGGAGCATTGTGATGAAAAGGGCATTGATCATTGTTATGAAAAAGGCATGGAACCATGTCATGACAGGGTTCAAGGAGCATACTGATGACAAGTGTCAGGGAGCATTGTGACGACAAGTGTATTGAGCATTGTGATGACAAAGATCATGGAGCACTGTGATGAGAAGACCATGGATAATGGTGATGATGAGCGTCATGGGGTGTTGTGATGATAAGTGTTATGGAACATTGTGATCACAAGTGTTTGGAGCATTATGATGACAGAGGTCATGGAGAATATTGATTTCATTGTGATGACAATAGCCTGAAGCATTATGATGATGGGCATGGTGCATTGTGATGACAGGGTTCAGGGAGCATTGAGATGAAAAGGGGCATGGAGCATTGTGATTACAACAGTCATGGAGCATTGTGATGACAACGGCATGGAGCATTGTGATGAAAAGGCCATGAAAAATTCTGATGACATGCGTCATGGAGCTTTGTGATGACAAGGTCATGGAGCATTGTGATTTAAGGGGTCTTAAGCATTGTGATGACAAGTGTCATGGAACCTTGTGATGACTAGGCCGTGGATCATTTTGTTGGCAAGTGTCATGGTGCATTGTTATGACAGGGTTAATGGAGCATTTTGATGAGAAGGGCATGGAACATTGGTCTGAAATATTTCATGGATTATTGTGATGAGAGTGGGCATTGAGCATTGTGATGACAAGGGCACGGAGCACTGTGATACATGGGTCATTCAGGATGGTAATGACAAGGGCATGGAGCATTATAATGAGAAGGGCAGGGAGCATTTTGATGACCTGGTCATGCAGCAATTTGATGAAAAGTGTAATGGAACATTTTGATGGCAGGGGTTATAGAACATTGTGATGTCAGGGGTCTTGGAGCTTTGGGATGAAAAGCGTCATGGAGCATTTTGATGACAGGTGTTATGGAACATTGTGATGTCAGGGGTAATGGAACATTGTGATGACAAGGGCATGGAGCATTGTGAGGAGAAGACCAAGGAGCATTCTGATGGCATGCGTCATTGAGCTCTGTGATGACAAGGGCATGGAGCATTGTGATTACATGGGTTTTGGAGAATTGTGATGAAAAGGGCATGGATCATTGTGATGAAAAAGGCATGGAGCCTTGTCATGAGAGGGTTCAAGGAGCATACAGACAACAAGTGTCCGGGAGCATTTTGATGACAAGTGTATTGAGCATTTTGATGAGAAGACCATTGATAATTGTGATGACGAGTGTCATGGGGCATTGTGATGACAAGTGATAGGGAATATTGTGATAAAAAGGGTTTGGAGCATTGTTATGACAGAGGTCATGGAGCATTTTGATTTCATTGTGATGACAATAGCATGAAGCATTATGATGATGGTCATGGTGCATTGTGATGACAGTGTTCATGGATAATTGAGATGAAAAGGGGCATACAGCATTGTGATTACAGGGTTCTTGGAGCATTGTGATGAGAAGTGTCATGGAGCTTTGTGATGACAAGGCCATGAAACATCGTGATGGCAGGGGTCATGGAGCATTGTGATGACTGGTGTAATTGAGCATTGTGATGGCAAGGGCATGGAGCATTGTGATGAGAAGGACATGGAGCATTCTGATGACATGTGTCATGGAGCTTTGTGAAGACAAGGGCATGGAGCAATGTGATGAGAGCGTTCATTGGGCATTGTGATGACAATGACATGGAGCATTGTGATGCCAAGGGTCATGGATCTTTGTGATGACAAAAGTCAGGGAACATTTTGATGGCAAGGTTGTTGTGCATTGTGATGAGAAGGGCTTGGAGCATTCTGATGACAGGGTCATGGAGCAATTTGATGAAAAGTGTCATGGAACATTTTGATGACAGGTGTTATGGAACATTGTGATGTCATGGGTCAACGAACACTGTGATGATAAGTGCATGTAGCATTGGGATGACAGGAGTCATGGAACATTGTGATGACAGGGGTGAGGGAGTAATGTGACAAATAGTGATGTAGCATTGTGATATCAGTGGTGAGAGAGCATTTTGATGAGAAGTGCATGGAGCATTGTGATGACAAGGGTCAAAGAGCTCTGTGATGAAAATTTCATGGAGCATTGTGGTTAAAATGGTCAGAGATTGTTGATGACGACGGCATGGACCATTGTGATGACAAAGGTCATGAAGCATTGTGATGACGGGAGTCACGGAGCATTGTGATGACAGGGGTCATGGAGCATTGTGATAACAAGGGCATGGAGCATTGTGATGACAAGGGCATGGAACATTGGTCTAATATGTTTCATGGATTATTGCAATGACATTTGGAATGGCCCATTGTGATGACAATGGCATGGAGCATTGTGAAGCCAAGTGTCATGGATAATTCTGATGACAAATGTAATGGAGCATTGTGATGACAAGGGCTTGGAGCATTGTGATGATAAGGGTCAGGGAGCATTGTGCTGACAAGTGCATGGAGCATTGTGATGACAAGGGTCATGGAGCATTCTGATGACAAGCTTGTGGAGGATTTTGATGCAAATGGCCTGGACCATTGTGATAAAAACGGCATGGGGCATTGTGATGAAAACGGCATGGAGCCTTTTCGTGACAGGTTTCAAGGAGCATTCTGATGACAAGTGTCAGGGAGCATTTTGATGACAAGTGTATTGAGAATTGTGATGCCAAAGTCATGGAGCCTTGTGATGAAAAGGGCATGGAGTATTGTGATGACAGGCATCATGGAGCGTTGGGATGACAAGTGTTATGGAACATTGTGATCACAAGGTTTTGGAGCATTCTGATGAAAATGTGCAGGGATCATTTTGATTACAGGGGTCTTGGAGCATTGTGATGACAAGGGCATGGAACATTATGATGAGAAGGCCATGGAGCATTCTGATGACATCCGTCATGGAGCTTTGTGATGGCAAGTGCAAGGAGCATTGTGATCACAGGTGTCTTGGAACATTTTGATGAAAAGGGCATGGATCATTGTGATGAAATAGGCATGGAGCCTTGCCATGAAAGAGTGCACGTTGCATACTGAGGTCAATAGTCAGAGAGCATTGTGTTGACAAGGGTATTGAACATTGTGTTGACAAAAGTCATGGTGCATTGTGATGAGAAGCCCATGGATAACTGTGGTGACCACCGTCATGGGGCATTGTGATGACAAGTGTTATGGGACATTGTGATCACAAGGGTTTGCAGCATTGTGGTGACAGATGTCATGGAGCTTTTTGATTTCATTGTGATGACAATAGCATGAAGCATTATGATGATGGGCATGGTGCATTTTGATGACAGCGTTCATGGAGCATTGTGATGAAAAGTGTCATGGAGCATTCGTCTGACAAGTTTCTTGGATTATTGTGATAAGAATGGGCATGGCACATTGTGATGACAAGGTCATGGAGCACTGTGATGACAAGGTCATGGATTATTGTGAAGAAAGGTGTCAGGGAACATTGTGATGAAATATGTCATGTTCCAGTATGATGACAATATCATGGAGCATTGTGATGCCAATTGTTATGGAGGATTGTTGTGACAAAGTAAAGGAGCATTGTGATGACAAGGGCATGGAGCATTGTGATATCAAGGGCCATTGAGAATTTTAATGCCCTGGTCGTGAAGCATTTTGATGAAAAGCGCATGGAGCTTCCTATGACAGGGTTCATGGAGCACTGAAATGACAAGTGCATGGAGTATTGTGATGAAAAGAGCATATAACATTGTGATGTGAAGTGCCATGGAGCATTGTAATGACAAGGACGTTGAGAATTGTGAGGACAAGGGACATTGAGATTTGAGATGACAAGGCATGGAGCATGGTGATGGCAAAACCGTGGAGCATGGTGATGAGAAGACCTTGGGTAATTGTGATGTCGAACATCATGGAGCACTGTAATGACAAGGGGCATGAAGCATTGTGATGACAGGTGTCATGGAGCAATGTGATCACAGGGGTCATGGAGCAATGTGATGACAATGGCATGGAGCATTGTGATGACAAGGGCATGGAGCATTGCAATGTCAAGAGAATGGAGAATTGTGATGACAAGAGCATGTAACATTTTGATGAGAAGTGTCATGTAGCATTGTGATGACAAGTACGTGGAGAATTTTGATGACAAGGGACATGGAGCATTTTGATAACCAGGGCATGGATCATTGTGATGACAGGGGTCATGAAGCATTATTATGACAAGGGCCATGGTGCATTCTGACATAATATATCACTTATGAAGGGAATGTAAACATGGCTACATATGAACTGATTTAGGGAAGAGAACAGAGTCTCAGATTTAGAAAACACTCTAACGCTTGCTTAAGGGGAAAGACAGGTGGGGAGATGCACAAAACAAAAGATTGATATTAGCAAATGCACCGTTCCATAATCCAAAAACAAAAGCGACAAGCCCTACTCCTTCCTCAGTGAATGGAACTCAACATCCCTATTCCCCCCAGATAAATATATCTGACTAGTAAGAATTATAAAACCTATGTATTGATATGTCTCCGTAAGGTAACTAAGTGTGTCTAGTATGACATAAACATGGCAGGGAGAATCAGCTCAAACCCAATATAAAAATGAAATTCAAAACAAAACATAAAAACAGAACAATTCTTACACAATACCTTCAGGGTTGCTGATGAAACCTGGAATGACCCTATCTAAAATGACAGCTTGATGTGGCATAAGGCTGGACACTTGGGACTGAGAGGATTGGTGAGATTGGGTGAACAATTGCAGACCCTTTAAAGCAATAATGCATGGCACCCATTCCATGGGTTCCAAGTCTCCAGGTTGAAGGGATTATTACTACAGCTATAACATGTACGGGAAACCTAGAGAATGGACACACTGTGAATACGAAAGGTTTCTAAAACTCAACGAATAGTCCCTCTCCTGGTTCTCCGGTTTGACTTTCCAACTGCTTTACTATCAATCTCCCAAATTGTAGAGACAGCCCCTTTAACCTCCTGGTTCTCACAGTTTGACAATTTGGGAGAGGATGAAAGGGAAGAGGGAGAACCAATGAGAGAGTAGCTGTTAGGCACTTGGACGAGCATATGTCACTCTAATTTCCCGGCAGGAAGAAGAATTAACCAAAGTCTCAACCACACACTGGGAACCAGTATAGCTCCTGAAACAAAACTTTGGACTTGCATTCAGCTCACAAAAAACGAGTTGAAAAATGGAGCTCAGCGGCAGAGCAATTCACAATTAGGCATAGTAATAAAAGCCAACTATCGTCCAGAAATCTGTTGAGGGAAGGCAACGAAGCGGACTTGAAAGTGAGGCCAAATAGCAGGAAACAGATTTCAAGAGGTACGTTGGAATCGTCTGTAAAGCACAGGAAGAGGGGCACAACTTCGACAATGATGCACTTGGCCATAAAGGGCGTATGCATTTTCTCCTGAATATATGCAGGAGAAAACGCATACGCCCTTTCTGGCCAAGCAAGCAAGCGGGCAATGCAAATCTGCACTACAAAGAATTATCACTTCCCACTGGTCAAAAGGGACATCCAGAAAACGTGTAAATACCAGAGAGGAAAGACAGGCCCTGGAGAACAGGGAGCCTTGTTATGCTGATGGGCGGGATGTAAATTGCCAACTGCCTCACTGGAGGAGTGCATTGTGTTCCCTAAAACAAGTAAACAACAGAGCTACAGAGCCAAGGGCACTTCCAGTCTACGGAATATACCTTGGGAAAACTGAAAATCAATAAGACAGAGCCACCCCCAAATTTAGGGCTGCACTGCTTACAAGAACCTCAACTTGGGTACACCTTAAATATCCCAGGAAATATAAAAATGGTTCCAAAAATTGAGGTACTTACGTACGATGGAATATCCCTCAGCCATGAAATCAATGTCATAAGACCAGTAGCATCAATATGAGAGGATTCAGGTACGGTGATTCTAAATAAAATAAGTCACACAGAAAAAGAAGCTTATCATAAGATATCACTTATGAAGATCCTGTAAACATGGCTACACATGAACTGAGTTACGAAAGAAAACAGAGTCTCACATTTAGAAAACACTCTTATGCCTGCTTAAGGGGGAAGGAGAGGTGGGGTGATGCATAAAACCAGAGTTTGATATAAGCACAGGTACCGTTCCAAAAACCAACTATGGAATAGACAAGACCTACCTATACCTTCCTCAGTGAAAGGGATTCAAAACCCCATATTTCCCGCAGAGGAATATATCTGACTAGTAAGAAACTAAAAACCTATGTATTGATATGTCTACGTAAGGGAATCAAGTGTGTCTAGACTGGCATAAACATGGCAGCGAGAATCAGCTCAAACACACTATAAAAAGGAATTTCAAAAACAAAACAAAAAAAGAGGGACATTCTTTACAATTCCTTCAGGGTCTCTGATGAAACCTGGAATGACCCTGTCTACAATGACAGCTGGATGTGGCATAAGGCTAGACACTTGGGACTGAAAGGATTGGTGAGATTGGGTGAGCAAATGCAGACGCTTGAAAGCAATAATGCATGGCACCCATTCCATGGGTCAGAACTCTCCAGGTTCAAGGGAATATTACTACAGCTATAACATGTACGGGAAACCTAGAGAATGGACACACTGTGAATACGAAAGGTTTCTAAAACTCAACGAATAGTCCCTCTCCTGGTGCTCCGGTTTTACTTTCCAAGTGCTTTACTATCAATCTCCCAACTTGGAGAGACAGGGCCTTTAACCTCCTGGTTCTCACAGTTTGCCAATTTGGCAGAGGATGAAAGGGAATAGGGAGAACCAATGAGAGAGATGCTGTTAGGCATTTGGACGGGCATATGTCACTCTTATTTCCCGGCAGGAAGAAGAATTAACCAAATTTGCAACCACCCTCCGGGAACCAGTATAGGTCCTGAACCAAAATTTTGCACATGCGTTCAGCTCACAAAACATGAGTTGAAATATGGAGCTCAAGGGCACAGCAATTCACAAACGGGCAAAGTAATAAAGGACAACTCTCATCCAAAAATCTGTTGAGGGAAGGCAACGAGGCGGACTTGAAAGCTAGGCAGAATAGCAGGAAACTGATTTTAAGAGGTACGTTGGAATCACCTGTAAGGCACAGGAAGAGGGGCACAACTTCGACAATGATGCACTTGGCCAAAAAGGGCGTATGCATTTTCTCCTGAATATATGCAGGAGAAAACGCATACGCCCTTTTTGGCCAAGCAAGCAAGCAAGCAATGCAAATCTGCACTACAAAGAAGTATCACTTCCCACCAGTCAAAAGAGACATCCACAAAATGTGTAAATACCAGAAAGGCAAGACAGTCCCTGGAGAACAGGGAGCCTTGTTATGCTGATGGGCCGGATGTAAATTGCCAACTGCCTCTCTGGAGGAGTGCATTGTGTTTCCAAAAACATGTAAACAACAGAGCTACAGAGCCAAGGGCACTTCCAGTCTAGGGAATATACCTTGGGAAAATTGAAAATCAATAAAACACAGCCACCGTCAAATTCAGGGCTGCACTGCTTACAAGAACCTCAACTTGGGTATACCTTAAATATCCCAGGAAAGATAAAAATGGTTCAAAAAATTGTGGTACTTACGTACGATGGAATATCCCTCAGCCATGAAATCAATGTCATAAGACCATTAGTAGCAAAATGAGTGGATTCAGGTACGATGATTCTAAGTGAAATAAGTCACACAGAAAAAGAAGCTTATCATAAGATATCACTTATGAAGATCCTGTAAACATGGCTACATATGAACTGAGTTAGGAAAGATAACCGAGTCCCAAATCTTATCATAAGATATCACTATTTTGGGAATGTACACTTGGCTACGAATGAACTGAATTACAAACACAACAGAGTCACACACTTAGAAAACAATATTCTGCCTTCTTAACGGGAAAGGTGAGGTGAGTTGATGCATAAAACCACAGTTTTAAATTAGCACAGATACCGTTACATAAACCAAGTATGTAATAGACATCACCTACTCCCCGCACCATGAACTCGACTCAACACCCCCTATTCATTGCAGAGGAATATATCTGACTCCAAGAATTTTAAAATATATGTATTATCATGTCTCCATAAAGGTGTCATGTGTGTGTATAACGGCATGAACACAGCACTGAAATTCAGCTAAATACCCTTATAAAAATAAATTTCAAAAGCAAAATGCAAAAACAGCGAAACAGAGGGAAAGCCTTAAGAATTACGTTCAGGGCCTGTGATGCAACATGGATTGTCCACCTTTACACCCACAGCTGGATGAGACATAAAACTGGACACTTGGGGCTGACAAGATTGTTGAGTTTGTGTGAGCAAAAGAACACCACTTAGAGCAATACTGTGTACTACCCATTCTAGTGGTCCAAACTCTCCAAATTTAAGGGAATCTTCCTACAGTTAAAGCATTCATGGGAAACCCAGTGGATGGTACACTGTGTAATTGGGAAAGTTTTCTAAAAGGTACCTCATTTTTCCTTTTGTCATGCTCGGCTTTGCCATTCCATCTGCATTACTAAAAATCCTCCCACTTGGAGTGTCAGCGCCTTTACCCTCCTGTTATGCACAGTTTGCAAATTGTGCAGAGGATGAACAGGAAGAGGGGAAACAAATGAGAGATTAGCTGTAGGTGTTTGGATGGGCACATGTCACTCTAGGTTCCCATCAGCAATAAGAATTAACCAAAGGCTCAGCCTGACACCCCAGAACCAGACTAGGGCCTACAGCCATGCTGCGGTATTGCAGCCAGCTCACAAATAGGCGAGTTGAAAAATGGAAATCAGGGGCACAGCAATTCACAAACTTGCAGAGTTATAAAGGACAACTATCATCCAGAAATATATTGAGGTAAGGCAGTGAAGAGGATTTGAATGCAAGGCAGAATTGAAGGAAACAGATTTCAAGAGGTAGATTGGAGTTGTCTTTAAAGCACATGAAAAGTGACAGAACTTCGACAATTTTGCCCTAGGCCGAAAGGGAGTATGTGTATTTTCTTGAATATATTCGGGAAAAAATGCAGACGCCCTTTTTGGGCAAGCAAGCCATCAGGCATTGCAAATCCACACTACAGAGAAGTGTCCCTTACATCCATTCAAAAGGGCCATCCACAAATAGTGTAAAAACCACAAATGCAGGACAGGCCATGGAGAAAAGGGAGTCTGGTTTTGACGATGGACAGGATGTAAATTGCCAACAGCCTCTCTGGAGAACTGTATGTTGTTTTCTAAAACAGAGCTATAGAGCATAGCACACTTCCACTCAAGAACGTGTATTTTGGGAAAACTAAAAATCCACCACACACAGCCAGCCCAAAGTTTAGGGCTGCTCTGTTTACAAGAACCTCGACTTTGGTACACTTTAAATATCCCAGGAAAGGGAAAAAAATGGATATAGATGTTGTGGTACTTATATACAATGGAATGTCACTCAGACATAAAATCAATGTCATAAGGCCAATAGCAGCATAATGAGTGGCTTTAGGTATGATGATGCTAAGTGAAATGAGCCACAAAGAAAAAAAAAATTATTGTAATATATCACTTATAGAGGGAATGTAAACATGGCTACACATGAACTGAATTTCAAATGTGAACAGAGTTACACATTTAGAAAACACACTTATTCCTCCTTAAGGGGAAAGGTGACGTGGGGTGATGTGTAAAAGCAGAGTTTGAAATTAGCACAGATCCCATTCCATATACCAAATATGTAATAGACAAGACCTACTCCTTTCTCAATGAACTGGACACAAAACACCCTATTCACTGAAGAAGAATATATCTGACTGGTAATAAACTTGAAACCTATGTATTTATATGTCTGCATAATGGAATCAAGTGTATGTAGATTGGCATAAACACAGATCAATGGAACAGGACAGAAAGCCCAGAGATAAACCTACATACCTATGGCTATCTCATCTATGACAAAGGAGCTAAGGATATACAATGGAGAAAAGACAGTCTCTTCAGTAATTGGTGCTGGATAAACTGGACCCCTACACATAAAAGAATGAAATTAGAACACTCCATAACACTATACACAAAAATAAACTCTAAATTGATTAGAGATCTAAATATAAGACCACACACTATAAAACACTTAGAGGAAACCATAGGCAGAACACTCTATGACATAAATCACAGCAAGATCCTATTGGACCCACCTCCTAGAGAAATGGAAATAAAAACAGAAATCAACAAATGGGACCTAATGAAACTTACAAGCTTTTACACAGTACAGGAAAACATAAACAAGATGCAAAAACAACCCTCAGAATGGGAGAAAATATTTTCAAATGAAGCAATTGACAACGGATTAATCTCCAAACTTTACAAGCACCTCATGTAGCTCAATATCACAAAAACAAACAACCCAATCCAAAAACGGGCAGAAGACCTAAAAAGACATTTATCCAAAGAAGATATACAGATTACCAACAAACACATGAAAGGATGTAGAACATTACTAATCATTAGAGAAATGCAAATCAAAACTACCGTGAGGTATCACCTCACAGCAGTCAGATTGGCAATCATCAAAAAAATCTACAAAACAATAAATGCTGGAGAGGCCTTTATTGGAGAATAGGGAACACACTTGCACTGTGGGTGGGAATGTAAATTGATATGGGCACTAGGGAGAACAGTATGGAGGTTCCTTTAAATAACTCACAATAGAAGTACCATATGACACAACAATCCAACTACTGGGCATTTGCCTTGTGAAAACCATAATTCAAAAAGAGTTATGTAGAAAAATATTCATTGCAGATCTATTTACAATAGTCAGCACATGGAAGCAACCTAAGTGTCCATCGACAGATGAAAGTTTAAAGAAGATCTGGCACATATATACAATGGTGTATTACTCAGCCATAAAAAGAAGCAAAACTGAGTTAGTTGTACTGAGGTGGATGGACTTAGAATCTGTCCTACACAGTGAAGTCAGAAAGGGAAAAACAAATACTGTATGTTAACGGAGATATATGGAATCTAATGAAGAAAAAAAAAAGATTTTGAAGAACCTAGTGGCAGGACAGGTTTAAGGACACAGACATAGAGAAAGGACTTGAGGACACCGGAAGGGGGATGGGTAAGCTCGGACGAAGTGAGAGAGTGGCATGGACATAAATACATTACCAAATGTAACACCAATAGCTACTGGGAAGCAGCCACATAGAACAGGGAGATCAGCTTGGTGTTTTGTGACCACATAAAGGGGTGGGATATGGGGTGTGAGAGGGAGATGCAAGAGGGAGGGGATCTGGTGATATTTGTATATGTATAGCTGATTCACTTTGTTATACAGCAGAAACGAACACTCCATTGTAAAGCAAATACACTCCAATAAACGTGTAAAAGGAAAAAAAAAAGAAAGCACAGGGATAAACCTACACATCTATGGTCACCTAATCTATGAAAAAGGAGGCAAGACTATACAATGGAGATAAGACAGTCTCTTCAATCATTGGTGCTGGGAAATATGGACAGCTACATGTAAAAGAATGAAATTAGAACACTCCGCAACACCATACATAAAAATATATTCAAAATGGATTAGAGACCTTAATGTAAGACCGGATAGTATAAAACTCTGAGAGGAAAACATACGAAGGATACTCTGACGTAAATCACAGCAAGATCTTTTTCGATCCACCTCTTATAGTAATGAAATAAAAAAGAAAACTAAACAGATGGGACCTAAGGGAACGTAAAAGCTTTTGCAAAGCAAAGGAAACTACAAACAAGATGAAAAGACAACCCTCAGAATGGCAGAAAATATTTGCAAACGAATCAATGGACAAATGATTAATCTCCAATATATATAAACAGCTCATGCAGCTCAATATTAATAAAACAAACAATGCAATACAAAAATGGAAGAAGATATAAATAGACATTTCTTCCAAGAAGACATAGAGGTGGCCGGTACGCACATGAAAATCTGCTCAACATCACTAATTATTAGAGAAATGGAAATGGAAACTACAATGAGGTGTCATGTCACACCTGTTAGAATGGGCATCAACAGAGAATCTACAAACAACAAATGCTGGAGAGGGTATGGAGGAAAGGAACCTTCTTCCACTATTGTTGGGAATGTAAATTGATACAGTCTCTATGGGGAACAGTATGGAGGTTCCTTAAAAAAGTAAAAATAGAATTACCATATAATCCAGCAATCCCACTACTGGGCATATACCCAGAGAAAACCATAAATCAAAAAGACACATTCACCACAATGTTCATTGCAGCACTATTTACAATAGCCAGGTAATGAAAGCAACCTAAGTGCCCACAGACAGACGAATGGATAAAGATGTGGTACATATATACAATGGAATATTACTCAGCCATACATAGGAATGAAATTGGGTCATTTGTAGAGACCTTGATGGATCTAGAGACTGTCATACGGAGTGAAGTAAGTCAGAAAGAGAAAAACAAATATTGTATATTAATGCATATATGTGGAACCTAGAAAAATGGTACAGATGAACCGGTTTGCAGGGCAGATATAGAGACACAGATGTAGAGAACAAACATATGGACACCAAGGGGGAAACGCCATGTGAGGGTGGTGGTGGGATGAATTGGGAGACTGGGATTCACATGTGCACACTTATATGGATAAAATACATATCTAATAAGAACCTGCTGTATAAAAGAAATAAATTTAAAAAAATTAAAAATAAATAAATAACATTTAATAAAATAAAACAGAAAAAATGTTTTTCCCTTCACATAGACGTCTTTATATTAATGCATTATTTCCATGTTTATATCTCCAAATTTAAAAAAAAGAGGAATAAATAAAATCTACCTTGAACCAAAAAGAAAAAAAGAAAAAAAAAAAAAAAACAGAACCCACCAGTTATACAGAGGAAAATCGTATCAGGGCACTTGCTCCAGTGGTAAAAAATTCTTAAGTTGGTCAGAGGTGGGAAATCGTCTCGCATGGAGTCAGCAGCGCTCCCCCCAACAAGGAGCATCCTCATTGCAAAGCTGGGGGGACTGTGTTGAGGCGTCTGTGAGTAAATGTGAGCTGATCCCCAGTCCTGCTGCAGGTGAACTCTTCCCACCCTTTCCAGGTAAAACACCTGAATATGTACAAGCACTTGCAAGCCTAGAGGAAGGGCTGTGGAGCCACACCAGCGACGGCACGCAGGCCGACTTGGTGCCTGCAGGCCAGTCAGGATGGTCCTGGCCCCAGATGCTCTTCTGGAAGCTTTCCATTTCCCTGCCTGAGATACCCCTCCTGCCACGGCACCCACTGCTTTTTTATTTCCTCACCTCTGCCTGGGGAGAAATTCCAGCGGTAGGTATGGATGACACATCCTCTTCTTTAGCAGGTGGCAGCCTAGCAACTCCTGTGGAAAGTCCAGCAGAGCCCCACTCACACTGGGCCACCCACAAAGCCACGGCCCCTCACTCCCTACCACCACCCCAGCCCCGACACTGTTGACGGGCAGAGAATATGGCATCAGGCACAGCTAAAGGGGCTCTAGCTGCCTGGAGAGTTGTTTATATTGACCTCAACCCAGGCACACCTGGGGAGGGCTGGTAGGCAGTGTCAGGCTGCCCAAATCAGCCAATCCTCACCCCTCAGGCGCTCACAGTAGCAGAAAATGAACCTTGCTAAACGGGCCAGGCCCAAGGAACAGGTGTGGGCCCTTGAGAGTCAGGCTAGACAAGGGGCTGCAGCTGCCGCTTGTTTTCTTATCATTTTATCTGGTCCATGAGTGGCAAACAACTTCAAGAAGACCCTATGCTAATGAGAGGAACCCAGGAGTAAGGGAGAGGAGTGATGGTGGGTGGAGACAGAGGCCTGGTGCCCTGGCTGCAGTGGAAGTGTCTGGAAGACCAGGCAGAGAGAGGCTGCACAGAGTGAGAGCCAGGGTCACAGACCTGTCAGAGCTGCTGTTTGTTAGTTCAAGTCCTGCTCTGAGGTATTCTGTGTCAGCTGTGAGCGACAGGTGAGCTGGGGGTTCTCTGCAAGGTGGGCTATGTGCACAGTTCCTGTGTGTCCAGCCCTGCTTGGTTACCTGCCCATGGTAGCTCTGTATCCTGGGAAGGGCCTGACTATGAGAGCCCCATGGGCTGCTGGGTAGCTGCACAGGTGAGCTCCATACCCTGGGAGGGACTTGAACACGAGAGCCCCGTGGGCTGTGGGGATGGGTGGTGCAGCCCAGGTGAGCTCCATATACTGGGATTGGCCTGACCACGAGAGCCCCATGGGCTGCTGGAGACCTGGTAAAGGATATCAGGCCAGTCAGTGAAGCCACCGAGGATATACATCCAGTAGCTCCTATTTCCTACACCCTGCTGGAAATTCTACCATCCACCAGGCCATGGCATTCTGTATTACACTTCAATGATGCCTTCTTCTGTATTCCATTCATCTCAGAGTCACAAGAATTTTTGGCTTGTGAGTGGCAGGACACAACATGCAACAAAAGCAATAATGCTGGGCCGTCCTGCCACAACGGTACAAAAATTCCCACACCATCATTGGGGAAATGTCCTCTAAAGAGCTAAACGTTCTACCTCTGTAAAAGGGAACCCTCCTTCAATATGCAGATGACATTCTGATCGCCAGGCCTACTAAAGACGCCTCTAAACTACCTAGCCAAGGAAGGATAGAAGGTGTCCAAGAAAAAGGCTCAAATATCCCAGTCTCAGGTGACATGCCTGGGCTTCATTCTCACAGATATTCGGAGAAACGCATCCCAGGATACGGAAGAAGCCATTTGCAGCCTTACCTCTTCTAAAACTAGAAGACAGCTTAGGGGTTCCTGGGGAGTCCAAGGTTTTCTGCATCTGGATCCCTAACTACAGTCTAATAGCTGGGCCTCTACATGAAACACTGACACGAAAAGATGATGATCTTTTTGTATAGAATCCAGAAGCGGACTTTCAAGAATGGAAAGAGCAGTCAATTCAGACCCTTGCCCAGGAACTCCCAAATTTAGCTAAACCCTTTGACCTTTACATAACCGGTCAAAGGTTAATTGCCCTTGGAGCCTTAGTGCAAAAACTGGGACCACTTGAAATGGAGCAACACAAGAATGCCCTTCAGGTATGATAAACTATGGTCACCAAGGGCTTTGCCCACCGACTCATCAGGTCAGGATACTGGGGTATCTAAAAAGCTAGAAATCAGCAGCCCACAAGGCCAGCTACCTCCTAAGGGAAAAGGACCCCACGTCGTGATCCTAACCACCCATCATGCCCTGATGTTGCAGGGGTCGCTCTGTGGACACACTGACCTCGAGTGAGGAGGCCCTCCAACTCCAACCTCCAGAGAGACAAACGGGGGAAACGGGCCCCCAAGATGACTCGTGTGACCATCACTTGACCTGGAGTTTCTCTCAGAAAACAACAAGACTGTGCCCCGAAAGAGCAGACTACTGCTTGCAGGACTTACTGCACCCAGAGGGGAGCTAATAAGCTTGGCGGGGGAAACGTATATCACGCTTTCACCATAGAAAACCCTACAGACACCGCGGTGATGGTGGCCAATATGACCGGCTGGACTGCTGGCTACTTCTAAAGGCCGTTGACTCAGTGGACGTCATGGTCCTGGATCACCACTGACCCTGAACTGTCTGGGAGTTGTGCGGGCAGGGTTCTGACACATGGTGCTGTTTGTACATTTATTCAGGGACCTAATTAAAGAAAGCACAGACTACTGGTCAGAGCATCTAGGCTGGCAAAAACCGTCAGCCTAAGGTCGCCAAACAAATGTGGGGTGGGGTGAAACCTGCCACCTCAGCATCTCTGCACATCTCTTTCCTGGACCCTTAAAGGTCATTAGAATCTATAACACTTCCAATGCTGGTGCTCAGGCGGACGAGAAGTGAGGCAGGAGGCCTTGGGACAATCAACCTCACCTGGAGGCTGGTGGGGAGACGTTTTGCCCCTCCCCCCATGTATGAGGGCTCCCACCACAGCATGAAGCAGTTACAAAAGAGGGGTCTGCACCCTCAGCACCCCAAGAATGAGGAACGGAACAAAAAGCAGAGGAGGGGTTCGTCTCCGGCAACGTTCATTAAAAATTCCTGGGAGATAAAAAGAGAATCTGGGCAATAAAATAAAGTCTAACCTGTTTTTCCTTTGTGCTTTGTCTAATTTCACGTGCTCCTAGGGTTCCGCATGCAGAGGTCCCACACCCGGCACTTCAGACCCGATTTCGTAGTGCAGAATGGCTGGGTCGACACCTCAGCTAGCGGAGTCCCATGCAGACTCCACGGCATAGAGCCTGAGCTGCAGCCAACCCAGCCCTCGAGAGCTCCATCCCCTCCCTCCCACTGACTCTGCCGGGATCCCTACACAGCAGCCCAGCCCACAGCCCATGGGGGACTGCACGCTCTCACCTCTCCATTCTGTTTTCAAAATAATGTTTCCTTTGCTTCTGAAGCAAACTCAGTCTTGATCTCTTGGCTCCAATGACACTGGGCATGGTGAATCCTGTTGGGGTCCACTCTGGAGGATCAGTAACAGAAATTGAGAACATTGTAACTTCAATGAACAGATGTGTGAGCCAAACTGTAGTTAACATAGAGCAGTGTATAATGCTCGGGTAAAATAAGATTTTTCTAAGATTTACATTTGATATTTCCATCACTTTACTATAAGCAAGTTCAGTGAAGACGTCTGTCTTATTTGTCAGGTCAACATTAGAGAAATGAAGTGATTTATTTCCATGTATGTACATCGAATACTCTTGGCTGAAGCTTCAATCTTGTTTAGAATGCTTTTCCATTGAAAAGGATACCTCTCTTTCAGCTCCCCCATTTCTGAGAAGTATAAAATCTTATAATTTATTATTACCAAAGGGGAAAGGTAGGAGAAGGGATAAATTAACAGTTTGGGATTAACACATACACACTGCTATGTATAAAATAGATCATCAACAAGGAACTACTGTATAGCACAGGGAACTACACTGAATATTTTGCAATAACCTATAAGGGGAAATAATCTGAAAAAGAATAGATATTTTTATTGACATCATCTATCAATGACAGATAAAATGTAACCTAAGCAAGGCCCATGGTGAACGCTTCTGACCCTGAAGATTTTAATCCTCTAAATTTTGGGCTCTGCCTATTTCCCAAGGCCCTTAATGGACATACGTGTAGCTGTAGCTTAAAAATTCCCCAGTTTGGGGTACGGGGAGGCACTGATTTGGAAAAATCCCTGGTGTTCTCCTTCCATGCATGGGACCCTTCCTACAGCTAAAACATGCCTGTCACACCTAGAGGATGGTACACCATTTGATCGGAAAGAGTTTGGAAAAGGCACCTCATCTCCTCATCGCCTGGTGCTCGGGTTCACCCGTCCAGCATATTTCCTAACAATCTCCTCACTTGGGGATATCAGCACCGTCAACATCCTGTTGCACACAGTTTGGAATTTGTCCAGAGGATGAAGCGGAAGGATGAGAAAAAATTAGAGACAAGTCTTAGTTTTTTGGACAGGCACATGCCACTCTAATTTCCAATCTGGAAGACAAATTCATCAAAGGCTAGAATTGCCCACGGAAACAGAATAGGTCTAGAGGAAATCCCGCTGTTTTGTGTCGAGTTTCCAAAAACACAAGTTGAAAAATGGAACTCAGGGGCACTAAAATTCATGAAACTGCAGAGTTGAAAAAAAAATATCTATTGTTGAAAAATGTCTTGAGGTAAGTCACAGAAAAGGACTTGTAAGCAAGGGGGTGTGGCAGGAAACAGATTTGAAGAGGTAGAAAGGACTCCCCATTAAAGCACAAGAAAAGGGGCTGAACATCGCCAATGATGCAGTTGGCCCAAAAGGGCGTATGCAATTTTTTCCGAATATATTCAAGTAAAGGCCATACACACTTTTTATCCAACCAAACAGGTGGGCACTGGAAATCAATACTACAAAATGTATCACTTCACATCAGTCAGAAGGGCCATCCACATAAAGTGTAAACACCAGAAATGCAGGACAGGGTGAGGAGAAAAGGGAGCCCTGTGAGGCTGATAGTGGAAATGTAATTTGCCAATGGCCACTCTGGAGAAGTGTATTGTGTTTGCTAAAACATCTGAAAACTGAGCTACAGAGCAAAGGGCACTTGCACTCATGGGCGTATACCTTGGGAAAAACAAAAATGGACAGAAAACAGGCACCCCAACGTTTACCACCTCTCTGATAAAAAGGGCCTCCACTTGGATATAACCTAAATGTCCCTGGAAGGATAAAATGGATAAAAGAGATGGGGTACTTATGTAGAGTGGAATATTACTCATCCAGAAATCAATGAAATAAGGCCAGTTGGAACAACTCTGGAGGAGTTACATACGATCATTCTAAGTGACACATCTCAGAAAGAAAAAGACACATATCATAAGATGTCACTTAAAGTTGGAATCAAACATGGCTACACATGAAATAAACTACAAAACAGAAACATAGTCAAATATATAGAAAATAGACATAAGGCTGCTAAATGGGAATGGTGGGGAATGGTGAGGTATTATCCAGGAGGTTGAAATTAGCAATGATACCATTCCAAGTACCAAACTGAATAACTGACAAGGCCTACACGGTACCTCAAAGAACTGCACTCAGCCCACTCAAGTCACTGGACAATAATACATATGACTCGTAAGCATCTGAAAAATAATTTATTGTTGTCTCACAGTACATGAATCAAGTGGATGTACAGCAGCAAAAAACAGAGCTTTGAAAATCAGCTGTAACCAATATGAAAATAAATTTAAAAATATTTATAAAAACGGTGAGACAGACAAAAATTCTTACAACTTTTGTTGAAGGGCTACGATGTAACATGGATTGAACACATGTAGACCCACAGCAGGATGATATATAAGGCTGGAAGCTATGCATGCTAAGAGATGTTAGAGACGCTGGGCGAGGAAATGCAGACCTTTTAAAGTAATACTGCCTGGTACCCATTCCATGGGTCCCAAATCGGCAGGTTCAAGGGAATCTTCTGACAGCGAAAACATGCCTGCGAAACCGAGATGAATGTACACCGTGTGCTCAGGAAAGGTGTCTAAAATGCACCTCATTTTTGATCTCCTGGTGCTGGGGTTCTCCATTCCAGCCACATTATTAACAATATCCCCTCTTGGAGAATCAGCACCTTTAACCTCCTGTTTCACACAGTTTGCAATTTGTACAGAGGATAAATGGGAAGGGGGGAACCAATGAGAGATAAGCTGTAGGAGTTTTGACAGGCACATGCCACTCTAATTTCCCATTAGGAACAAGAATTAACCAAAGGCTCAGCCTGCCTCCTCAGAACCAGAATAGGGCCAGAAGCAATCCAATGGTTTGGCGGCGAGCTCACAATAAAAGCGAGTTGTAAAATGGAGCTCAGGAGCAGACAATTCAAAGACCTGCAAAGATATAAATGATAACCAACGTCCAAAAATATATTCAGGTAAGGCAACGAAGAGGATCTGAATGAGAGGCAGAATTGCAGGAAACAGATTTCAAAACGTAGATTGTACTCACATTTAAAGCATATGAAAAGCAGCAGAATTTCTAAAATGATGCAGTTGGGCAAAAGGTTGTATGCCTTTTTTTCGTGAATATCTTCAGGAAAAAAACACATACAGAGTTTTTGGCCAACCAAGCAAGCAGGAAATGCAAATCCACACAACAAAGAAGTCTCAATTTCCACTGCTCAGAAAGGCTATCCAAAAAATGTGTACAAACCAGAAATGCTGGAGAGGCCATGGAGAACAGGGAGCCTAGTCACGCTGATGGGAGGGGTATAAATATCCAAGAGCCACTCTGAAGAAGTGTATGCTGTTTCCTAAAACATTTAAATACAAAGCCCCCGAGCAAAGGGGACTTCAACTCATGGACATATAACTTGGGAAGACTAAATATCGACAACACACAGGCACTCCAAAGTTTAGGGCTGCTCTGCATACAAGAACCTAAACTTCGGTACACCTAAAATATCCCAGGAAAAAGAGAAATGCATAAATTACTTGTGGTAATTTTGTACAACGGAATATCACTCAGACGTGAAATCAATGTCATAAGGCCAGTAGCAGCATAAAGAGTGGATTTAGGTATGATGATTCTAAGTGAAATTAGTCACACAGAAAAAGAATCTATTCATAAGATATCACTTACAGAGGGAATGTCAACATCACAACACATGAACTGAATTAAGAAAGAGAACAGAGTCTCACATTTAGAAAACACTCTTATGCCTGTTTAATGGGAAAGGAGAGGTGGGGTGATGCATAAAATCAGAGTTTGATATTAGCACAGGTACCATTCCATAAACCAAATAGAGAACAGACGAGACCTACCCCTTCCTCAGTGAATGGGACTCAAACCCCCTATTACCCGCAGAGGAATATATCTGACTAGTGAGAATCTTAAAACCTATGTATTGATTTGTCTTCATAAGGGAATCAAGTGTGTCTAGACTGGCATAAACACGTCAGTGAAAATCAGCTCAACCCCATTATAAAAATGAATTTCAAAAACAAACAAAAATACAGCGAAATTCTTACACAATTCCTTCAGGGGTTCTGATGAAACCGGGAATGACCCTATCTGTAAAGACAGCTGGATGAGACATAAGGCTGGACACTTGGGACTGAGAGGACTGGTGAGATTGGGAGCGAAAATGCAGACCCTTTAAAGTACTAATGCATGCCACGATTCCATGGATACCAAATCTCCAGGTAGTAGGGAATATCACTACAGTTATAACATGTATGGGAAACCTAGAGAATGGACACCCTGTGATGGTGAAAGGTTTCTAAAAGTCTCCTAAATTTTCCTATCCTTGTGCTCCAGTTTGGCATTCCAACTGCTTTACTATCAATCTCCCAACTTAGGAGAGCCAGCCCCTATAACCTCCTGGTTCGCACAGTTTGCTAATTGTGCAGAGGATGAAAGGGAAGAGGGAGAACCAATCAGAGAGTAGATGTAGGCTTTTGGACGGGCACATGTCACTCTAAATTCCCGTCAGGAAGAAGAATTAACCAAAGCCTCAGCCACCGCAGGGAACAGTATAGCCACCCCTGGAACAAGTATAGGTCCTGAAGCAAAATTGTGGATTTGCAGTCAGCTCCCAAAAATGGGATTTGAAAATTGGAGCTCACGGGCACAGCAATTCACAAACCTACAGTTATAAAGGACTACTGTCTTCCAAAAATCTGTTGAGGGAAGGCAACGAAGCTGACTTGAAAATGAGGCAGAATTGCACAAAACATATTTCATGAGGTAAATAGGAATAGCCTTTAAAGCACAGGAAAAGCATCACAACTTCGACAATGATGCACTTGGCCAAAAAGGGAGTATGCGTTTTCTCCTGAATATATTCAGGAGAAAATGCAAACGATCTTTTTGGACAATCAAGCAAGTGCGCAATGCAAATCCACAAAACAAAGAATTGTCACTTCCCACGGGTCAAAAGGGACATCCGAAAATCAGTAAAAACCAGAAAGGCAAGAGGGAGATGCCAAGGGCATGAAGCAATATGATCCAAAGTGTCATGAAGGATTGTGATGACAAGCGCATGGAGCATTGTGATGACAAGATTATGTAGCATATTGCTGACAAAGGCATGGAGCATTGTGATGACAAGGTTCATGGAGCACTGTGATGACAAGCGTCACGGAGCACTGTGATTACAGGGGTCATGGAGCATTGGGATGACAAGAGCATGGAGCATTTTGATGGCAAGAGTGCCGGATCATTGTGTTGTCAGTGTTCATGGATCGTTGTGATGACAGGGGTCATGGAGCATTGTGATGAGAAGGTCAAGGAGCATTGGGCTGAAAACGTTCATGGAGTATTGTGATGACAGGGGCCATGGAGGCTTGTGATGACAAGGTACTGGAGCACTGTGATGAGAAGACCATGGAGACTTGTGATGAAAAGGGGCATGGAGCATTGGGATAACAGGGGTCTTGGGGCATTGTGATGACAAGGGCATGGATCATTGGGATGAGATGGCCATGGAACGTTCTGATGACATGCATCATGGAGCTTTGTGATGACAAGGGCATGGAACATTGTGATGAAAAAGGCATGGAGCCTTGTCATGACAGGGTTCAAGGAGCATACTGAGGACAAGTGTCAGGGAGCATTGTGATGACAAGTGTATTGAGCATTGTGATGAAAAAGGTCATGGAGCATTGTGATGAGAAGACCATGGATAATTGTGATGACGAGCGTTATGGGGCGTTGTGATGATAAGTGTTATGGAATATTTTGGTCACAAGGATTTGGAGCATTGTGATGAGAGAGATCATGGAGCATTTTGATTTCATTGTGATGACAATAGCATGAAGCATTTTGATGATGGGCATGGTGCATTGTGATTACAGAGGTCTTGGAGAATTGTGATTAGAAGTGTCATGGAGCCTTGTGATGACAAGGCCATGGAACATCGTGATGGCAGGGGTCATGGAGCACTGTCATGACAGGGTTAATGGAGAATTGTGATGTCAAGTGCATGGAACATTGTGATGAGAAGGCCATGGAGCCTTCTGATGACATGCGTCATGGAGCTTTGTGATGACAAGGTCATGGAGCAATGTGATGAGAGCGTTCTTGGAGCATTGTGATGACAATAACATTGAGCATTTTGATGAAAAGTTCATGGAGCATTGTGGTGACAAATTTCACAGAGCCTTGTGATGATGAGGGCACTGAATTTGTGGTGACACATGTCATGGAGTCTTGTGATGACGGGACACACGGGACATTGCCATGACAAGTGCATGGAGAATTGTGATGACAAGAGCATGTAACATGGGGATGAGAACTGTCATGGAGCATTGTGATGACAAGGACGTGGAGAATTGTGATGACAAGAGACATGGAGCATTGTGATGACCAGCGCATGGAGCATTGTTATGGCAAGACCGTGGAGCACTGTGATGAGAAGACCATGGATAATTCTGGTGAAGAGCATCATGGAGCACTGTAATGACAAGGGGCATGGAGCATTGTGATGATAGGTCTCATGGAGCACTGTGATGACAGGGGTCATGGATCATTGTGATGACAAGGGTCATGGAGTATTCTGATGACAAGCTTGTGCAGTATTGTGATGACAAAGCATTTAACACTGTGAAGGGAAGTGTCATGGAACATAGTGATGCCAAGAACGTGGAGAATTGTGATGAAAGGGAACATAGAGCATTGTGATGACCAGGGCATGGAGCATTGTGATGGCAAGACCGTGGAGCACTGTGATGAGAAGACCGTAGATAATTGTGATGACGAGCGTCATGGAGTGCTATAATGACAAGCGGCATGGAGCATTGTGATTACAGGGGTCTTGGAGCATTGTGATGAAAAGGGCATGGATCATTGTGATGAAAAAGGCATGGAGCCTTGTCATGACCGTGTTCAAGGAGCATACTGACGACAAGTGTCAGGGAGCATTGTGATGACAAGTGTATTGAGCATTGTGATGACAAAGGTTATGGAGCATAGTGATGAGAAGACCATGGATAATTGTGATTATGAGCATCATGGGTTGTTGTGATGAGAAGTGTTATGGAACATTGTGATCCCAACGGTTTGGAGCATTGTGATGACAGAGGTCATGGAGCATTTTGATTTCATTGTGAGGAAAATAGCCTGAAGCATTATGATAATGGGCATGGTGCATTGTGATGATAGGATTCATGGAGCTTTGAGATGAAAAGGGACATGGAGCATTGTGATAAAAAGTGTCTTGGAGCATTGTGATGAGAAGTCCATGGAACATTCTAATGACATGAGTCATGGAGCTTTGTGATGACAAGGGCATGGAGTATTGTGATTACAGGGGTCTTGGGACATTGTGATGACAAGTGTCATGGAGCCTTGTGAATGACAAGGCCGTGGAACATTGTGATGGCAGGGGTCATGGAACATTGTTATGACAGGTGTAATGGAGCATTGTGATGCGAAGGACAGGAAGCATTGGTGTGAAATGTTTCATGGATTACTGTGATGAGAGTGGGCATGGAGCATTTTGATTACAAGGTTCTTGGAACATTGTGATGGCAAGGGCATGGAGCATTGCGGTGACAGGGCCATGGAACATTCTGATGACATGCGTCATGTAGCTTTTTGATGAAAAGGGCATGGAGTATTTTGATTAGAGGGTTCGTGGAGCATTGTGATGACAAGTGTCATGGAGCCTTGTGATGACAAGGCTGTGGAACATTGTGATGGCAGGTGTCATGGAGCATTGTTATGACAGAGGTAAAGGAGCATTGTGATGAGAAGGGCATGGAGCATTGGTCTGAAATGTTTAATGGATTATTGTGATGAGAGTGGGCATAGAGCATTGGGAAGATAAGGGCATGGAACACTGTGATACATGGGTCATGGAGGATTGTAATGACAAGGTCATGGTGCATTGTGATGAGAAGGGCATCAAGCATTGTGAGGACAAGTGTCATGGAGCGTTGTGATTACAAGGGCATGGAGCAATGTGATGAGAGGCTTCATGAAGCATTTTGATGACAATGACATGGAGCATTGTGATGCCAAGGGTCATGGCGCTTTGTGATGACAAAGGTCATGGAGCATTTTGATGATAAGTGCATGGTGCATTGTGATGAGAAGGGCAGGGAGTATTTTGATGACAGGGTCATGCAGCAATATGATGAAAAGTGTATTGGAACATTTTGATGACAGGGGTTATAGAATATTGTGATGTCAGGGGTCATGGAACATTGTGATGATAAAGGGATGTAGCATTGTGATGACAGGGGTCATGGGACATTGTGATTACAGGGGTGAGGGAGTATTGTGACGACTAGTGATGGAACAATGTGATATCTCTGGTGAAAGAGCATTTTGATGAGAAATGTACGGAGCATTGTGATTACAAGGTTTATGAAGCTTTGCAATGACAATTTTCTGGACCGTTGTGATGAAAAGTGAATGGCACATTGTGATGACAAGGGTCATGGAATATTTTTCAGACAAAGGCATGGAGCATTGTGATGACAACAGTCACGGAGCATTGTGATGAAAACGGAATGGGGCATTGTAATGAAAAAGGCATGGAGCCTTTTCCTGACAGGGTTCAAGGAGCATTGTGATGAAAAGTGTCAGGGAGCATTGTGATGACAAGTGTAATGAGAATTGTGATGACAAAGGTCATGGAGCATTGTGATGAAAAGGGCATGGAATTTTGTGATGACAAGCATCATGGAGCATTGTGATGACAAGCGTTATGGAACATTGGGATCACAAGTGTTTGGAGCATTGTGATGACAGAGGTCATGGATCATTTTGATTTCAAGGAGCATGGAGCATTTTGATGACAAGGGCATGAAGCAATGTGATCCCAAGGTTCATGGAGGATTGTGATGACAATGGAAATGGAGTATTGTGATGACAAGAGCATAGAGCATTGTAATAACAAGGTCATGTAGCATTTTGCTGACAAAGGCATGGAGCATTGTGATGACATGTGTCATGGAGCTCTGTGATGACAAGCATCATGGAGCATTGTGAATAAAGGGGTCATGGAGCATTGGGATGACAAGGGCATGGATCATTGTGATGACAAGTGTCATGGAGCAGTGGTGTGAAAATATTCATGGAGTGTTGTGATGACAGGGGTCATGGAGCATATTGATGTGTAGGGAATGGGGCATTGTGATGAAAAGATCCCGGATCATTGTGTTGTCAGGAGTCATGGAGTGTTGTGATGACAGTGGTCATGGAGCATTGTGATGATATTGGCCATGGAGCATTGTGATGTGTACGTCGTGGAGCATTGGGCTGAATATGTCAATGGATTATTGTGATGACAGGGGTTATGGAGCATTGTGATGAGATGACCATGGAGACCTGTGATGACAAATCTCACGGAGCATTCTGATGAAAAGGGGCATGGAGCATTGTGATTACAGGGGTCTTGGAGCATTGTGATGACTAGGGCATGGAGCATTGTGATGAGAATGCCATGGAGCATTCTGATGACATGCTTCATGGAGTTTTATGATGACAAGGATATGGAGCATTGTGATTACAGTGATCTTGGAGCATTGTGATGAAAAGGGCACGGATCATTGTGATGAAAAAGGCATGGAGCCTTGTCATGACAGGGTTCAAGGAGCATACTGACGACAAGTGTCAGGGAGCATTTTGATGACAAGTGTATTGAGCATTGTGATGACAAAGGTCATGGAGCATTGTGATGAGAATACCATGGATAATTGTGATGATGAGCGTCATGGGGATTTGTGATGATAACTGTTTTGGAACATTGTGATCACAAGGGTTTGGAGCATTATGATGGCAGAGGTCAAGGATAATTTTGATTTCATTGTGATGACAATAGCCTGAAGCATTATGATGATGGGCATTGTGCATTGTGATGACAGGGTTCATGGAGCATTGAGATGCAAATGGTCATGGAGCATTGTGATTACAGGGGTCTTGGAGCATTGTGATGACAAGGGCATGGAGCATTGTGATGAGAAGTCCATGGAACATTCTGATGACATGTGTCATGGAGCTTTGTGATGAAAATGGCATGGAGCATGGTACTTACATGGGTCTTGGAGCATTGTGATGACAAGTGTCATGGAGCCTTGTGATGACAAGGCCATGGAAATTTGTGAGGGCAGGGGTCAAGGAGCATTGTTATGACAGAGGTAATGGAGCATTGTGATGAGAAGGGCATTGAGCATTGGCCTGAAAGGCTTCATGGTTTATTTTGATGAGAGTGGGCATGGAGCATTGTGATGACAAGGGCACGGAACACTGTGATACATGGGTCATGGAGGATTGTGATGAAAAGTGCATGGAGCATTTTGATTAGAAGGGCATCGAGAATTGTGATGACAAATGTCATGGAGCTTTGTGATGACAAGGGCATGGAGCAATGGGATGAGAGGGTTCATGGAGCATTGTGATGACAATGACATGGAGCATTGTGATGCCAAGGGTCATGGAGCTTTGTGATGACAACGGTCATGGAGCATTTTGATGACAAGCGTGTGGTGCATTGTGATGAGAAGGAGAGGGAGCATTTTGATGACAGGGTCATGCAGCAATTTGATGAAAAGTGTAATGTAACATTTTGATGACAGGGGTTACACAACATTGTGATGCCAAGGGTCTTGGAGCTTTGGGATGAAAAGTGTCATGGAGCATTTTGATGACAGTGGTTATGGTATATTGTGATGTCAGGGGTCATGGAACATTTTGATTAAAGGGTTGCGGTAGGATTGTGATGACTAGTGATGGAACATTGTGATATCTCAGGTGAGAGAGCATTTGGATGAGAAGTGCATGGAGCATTGTGAATAAAAGGTTTATGGAGCATAGCGATGACAAGGTTGTGGATCATTGTGATGAAAAGCGCGTGGCACATTGTGATGACAAGGGTCATGGAACATTGTTCTGACAAAGACATGGAGCATTGAGATGAGAAGGGTGACAGAGCATTGTGATGAAAAGTTCATGGAGCATTGTGGTTACAAAGGTCACAGAGCCTTGTGTTGACGCGGGCATGGACCGTTCTGATGACAAACGTTATGAAGCATTGTGATGACTGGAGTCACGGAGCATTGTGATGACAGGGATCGTGGAGCATTGTGATGACTACTGCATGGAGCATTGCTCTAATAAGTTTCAGGGATTATTGTGATGACAGTGGGAATGGCGCATTGTGATGACAAGGGCATGGAGCATTGTGATGACAGGCATCATGGAGCGTTGTGATGACAAGTGTTATGGAACATTTTGATCACAAGGGTTTGAAGAATTGTGATGACAGAGGTCATGGATCATTTTGATTTCAAGAGCATGGAGCATTGTGATGACAAGGGCATGAACCAAAGTGATCCCAAGGTTCATGGAGGATTGTGATGACAATGGTAATGGAGTATTGTGATGACAAGCGCATAGAGCATTGTAATGATAAGGTAATGTAGCATTTTGCTGACAAAGGCATGGCGCATTGTGATGACAGGTGTCATGGAGCACTGTGATGACAAGAGTCACGGAGCATTGTGAATACTGGGGTCATGGAGCATTGGGATGACAAGGGCATGGCATTGTGATGACAAGGGTAATGGAGAATTGGGCTGAAAATGTTCATGGAGCATTGTGATTACAGGGTTCTTGGAGCATTGTGATGATATTGGTCATGGAGCATTGTGATGAGAAGTTCATGGAGCATTGGGCTGAAAATATTCATGGAGTATTGTGATGACAGGGGTCATGGAGGATTGTGAAGACAAGGGAATGTAACGTGGTTATGACAAGGTCCTGGAGCATTGTGATGAGAAGGCCATGGAGACTTGTGATGACAAGTCTCATGGAGCATTCTGATGAAAAGTGGCATGGAGCATTGTGATTACAGGGGTCTTGGAGCATTGTGATGACAAGGGCATGGAGCACTGTGAGGAGAAGGCCATGAAACATTCTGATGACATGCGTCATGGAGCTTTGTGTTGACAAGGGCATGGAGCATTGTGATTAGAGGGATCTTGAAGCATTGTGATGACAAGGGTGATGGAGCCTTGTGATGGCAAGGCCGTGGAACATTGTGATGGCAGGGGTAATGGAGCAATGTTATGACAGAGGTAATGGAGCATTGTGTTGAGAAGGGCATTGAGCATTGGTCTGAAATGTTTCATGGATTACTGTGATGAGAGTGGGCATGGAGAATTGTGATGACAAGGGCACCGTACACGGTGATACATGGGTCATGGGGGATTGTAATGACAAGGGCATGGAGCATTGTGATGAGAAGGGCATCGAGCATTGTGATGACAAGGGTCATGGAGATGTGTGATGACAAGGGCATGGAGCAATGTGATGAGAGGGTTCATGGAGCATTGTGATGACAATGACATGGAGCATTGTGATGCCAAGGGTCATGGAGCTTTGTGATGACAAAGGTCATGGAGCATTTTAATGACAAGGGTGTGGTGCATTGTGATGAGAAAGGCAGGGAGCATTTTGATGACAAGTTCATGCAGTAATTTGATGAAAAGTGTAATGGAATATTTTGATGACAGGTGTTATAGAACATTGTGATGCCAATGGTCATGGAGCTTTAGGATGAAAAGGGTCATGGAGCATTTTGATGACAGGGGTTATGGAACATTGTGATGTCAGGGGTAATGGAACATTGTGCTGATAAGGGGATGTAGCATGGTGAATGACAGGGGTCATGGAACATTGTGATAACAGGGGTGAGGGAGGATTGTGATGACTAGTGATGGAACGTTTTGATATCTCATGTGAGAGAGCATTTGGATGAGAAGTGCATGGAGCATTGTGATTACAAGGTTTATGGAGCATAGCGATGACAAGGTTGTGGATCATTGTGATGAAATGGGCATGGTACATTGTGATGACAAGGGTCATGGAGCATTGTTCTGACAAAGACATGGAGCATTGAGATGAGAAGGGTGACGGAGCATTGTGATGAAAAGTTCATGGAGCATTGTGGATACAAATGTCACAGAGCCTTGTGATGACGCGGGCATGGACCGTTGTGATGACAAACGTTATGAAGCATTGTGATGACTGGAGTCACGGAGTATTGTGATGACAGGGCTCATGGAGCATTGTGATGATAAGGGCATGGAGCCTTGTGATGACAGGGGCATGGAGCATTGGTCTGACAAGTTTCATAGATTATTGTGATGACAGTGGATATGGTGCACTGTGATGACAAGGCCATGGACCATTGTGATGACAAGGGCATGGAGTATTGTGAAGACAGGTGTCAGGGAGCATTGCGATGACATATGTCATGGTCCATTGCGATGACAATGGCATGGAGCATTGTGATGCCAAATGTAATGGAGGATTGTGATGACAAATATAATGGAGCATTGTGATGACTAGGGCTTGGAGCATTATGATGACAAGGGCCATTGAGAATTTTCATGACAATGTCGTGAAGCATTGTGATGACAAAGTCCTGGAGCATTTTGATGAGAAAACCATGGAGCCTTGTGATGACAGGTCTCATGGAGCATACTGATGAAAAGGGGCATGGAGCATTCTGATTACAGGGGTCTTGGAACATTGTGATAACAAGGGCATGGAGCATTGTGATGACAAGGGCATGGAGTATTGTGATGACAGGCATCATGGAGCGTTATGATGACAAGTGATATGGATCATTGTGATCACAAGGGTTTGGAGAATTGCGATGACAGAGGTCATGGATCATTTTGATTTCAAAGAGCATGGAGCATTGTGATGACTAGGGCATGAAGCAATGTGATCCCAAGGTTCTTGGAGGATTGTGATGACAATGGTAATGGAGTATTGTGATGAAAAGCGCATAGAGCATTTTAATGACAAGGTCCTGTAGCATTTTACTGACAAAGGCATGGAGCATTGTGATGACAGGTGTCATGGAGCACTGTGATGACAAGCGTCACAGAGTACTTGGAATACAAGGGTCATGGAGCATTGGGATGACAAGGGCATGGATCATTGTGATGACAATTGTCATGGAGCATTGGGCTGAAAACGTTCATGGAATCTTGTGATGACAGGGGTCAGGGAGCATTGTGATTACACGGGTCTTGGAGCATTGTGATGACAAGAGTCCCGGATCATTGTGTTGTCAGGTGTCATGGAGTCTTGTGATGACAGTGGTCATGGAGCATTGTGATGATATTGGTCATGGAGCATTGTGATGAGAAGATCATGTAGCATATTGCTGAAAATATTCATGGAGTATTGTGATGACATGGGTCATGGAGCATTCTGATGACAAGGAAATGGAGCATGGTGATGAGAATGTCCTGAAGCATTGTGATGAGATGACCATGGAGACTTGTGATGACAAGTCTCATGGAGCATTCTGATGAAAAGGGGCAAGGAGCGTGGTGATTACAGGGATCTTGTAGCATTGTGATGACAAGGGCATGGAGCATTTTGAGGAGAAGGCCATGGAACATTCTGATGGCATGTGTCATGGAGCTTTGTGATGACAAGGGCATGTAGCTTTGTGATTAGAGGGGTCTTGGAGCATTGTGATGACAAGGGTAATGGAGCCTTGTGATGACAAGGCTGTGGAACATTGTGATGGCAGGTATCATGGAGCATTGTTATGACAGATGTAATGGATCATTGTGATGAGAAGGGCATTGAGAATTGGTCTGAAATGTTTCATTGATTATTGTGATGAGAGTGGACATGGAGCATTGTGATGAGAAGGGCACGGTACACTGTGATACATGGGTCATGGGGGATTGTAATGACAAGGGCATGGAGCATTGTGATGAGAAGGGCATCGAGCATTGTGATGACAAGTGTCATGGATCTTTGTGATGACAAGGGCATGGAGCAATGTGATGAGAGGGTTCATGGAGCATAGTGATGACAATGTCATGGAGCATTGTGATGCCAAGGGTCATGGAGCTTTGTGATGACAATGGTCATGGAGCCTTTTGATGACAAGTGTGTGGTGCATTGTGATGAGAAGGGCAGGGAGCATTTTGATGACATGGTCATGCAGCAATTTGATGAAAAGTGTATTGGAATATTTTGATGACAGTGGTTATAGAACATTGTGATGCCAGGGATCATGGAACTTTGCGATGAAAAGGGTGATGGAGCATTTTGATGACAGGGGTTATGGAACATTGTGATGTCAAGGGTCATGGAACATTGTGCTGATAAGGGGATGTAGCATTGTGATGACAGGGATCATGGAACATTGTGATAAACGGGGTGAGGGAGGATTGTGATAACTAGTGATGGAACATTGTGATATCTCATGTGAGAGAGCATTTGGATGAGAAGTGCATGGAACATTGTGATTACAAGGTTTATGGAGCATAGCGATGACAAGGTTGTGGATCATTGTGATGAAAACACATGGCACATTGAGATGATAAAGGTCATGGACCATTGTTCTGAAAAAGACATGGAGCATTGTGATGACAAGGTTCACGGAGCATTGTGATGAAATGTTCATGGAGCATTGTGGTTACAAATGTCACAGAGCCTTGTGTTGAGGCGGGCATGGACCGTTCTGATGACAAACGTTATGAAGCAGTGTGATGACTGGAGTCACGGAGCATAGTGATGACAGGTGTCATGGAGCATTGTGATAAAAAGGGCATGGAGCATTGTGATGACAAGGGCATGGAACATTGGTCTAATATGTTTCATGGATTATTGCGATGACATTTGGAATGGCGCATTGTGATGACAAGGGCATGGAGCATTGTGATGACCAGGACATGCAGTATTGTGAAGACAGGTGTCAGGGAGCATTGTGATGACATATAAATGGCCCATTGTGATGACAATGGCAGGGAGCATTGTGATATCAAGTGTCATTGAGGATTCTGATGACAAAGGTCATGGAGCATTGTGATGACAAGGGTCATGGAGCATTGTTCTGACAAAGACATGGAGCATTGTGATGACAAGGTTCACGGAGCATTGTGTTGAAACGTTCATGGAGCATTGTGGTTACAAATGTCACAGAGCCTTGTGTTGAGGCGGGCATGGACCGTTCTGATGACAAACGTTATTAAGCATTGTGATGACTGGACTCACGGAGCATTGTGATGACAGGAGTCATGGAGCATTGTGATGACAAGCGCATGGAGCATTGCTCTAATAAGTTTCAGGGATTATTGTGATGACAGTGGGAATGGAGCATTGTGATGACAAGGGCATTGAGCATTTTGATGACCAGGTCATGCAGTATTGTGAAGAGAGGTGTCAGGGAGCATTGTGATGACATATGTAATGGCCCATTTTGATGACAATGGCATGGAGCATTGTGATGCCAAGTGTCATGGAGGATTCTGATGACAAAGGTAATGGAGCATTGTGATGACAATGGCTTGGAGCATTGTGATGACAAGGGTCAGGGAGCATTGTGCTGACAAGTGCATGGAGAATTGTGATGACAATGGTCATGGAGCATTCTGATGACAAGCTTGTGGAGTATTTTGATGACAATGGCATGGAGCATTGTGATGAAAATTGCATGGGGCTTTGTGATGAAAATGACATGGAGCCTTTTCGTGACAGGGTTCAAGGAGCATTCTGATGACAAGTGTCAGGGAGCATTGTGATGACAAGTGTATTGAGAATTGTGATGACAAAGGCCATGGAGCATTGTGATGAAAAGGGCATGGAGTATTGTGATGACAGGCATCATGGAGCGTTGTGATGACAAGTGTTAGGGAACATTGTGATCACAAGGGTTTGAAGCATTGTGATGACAGAGGTCATGGATCATTTTGATTTAAAGGTGCATGGAACATTGTGATGACAAGGGCATGAAGCAAAGTGATCCCAAGGTTCATGGAGGATTGTGATGACAATGGTAATGGAGTATTGTGATGACAAGCGCATAGAGCATTGTAATGACAAGGTCATGTATCATTTTGCTGACAAAGGCATGGAGCATTGTGATGACAGGTGTCATGGAGCACTGTGATGACAAGCATCACAGAGCATTGTGAATACAGGGGTCATGGAGCTTTGGGATGACAAGGGTATGGATCATTGTGATGACAAGGGTCATGGAGAATTGGGCTGAAAATGTTCATGGAGTATTGTGATGACAGGGGTCATGGAGCATTGTGATTACAGGGGTCTTGGAGCATTGTGATGATATTGGTCATGGAGCATTGTGATGAGAAGGTCATGGAGCATTGGGCTGAAAATGTTCATGGAGTATTGTGATGACAGGTGTCATGGAGGATTGTGATGACAAGGGAATGGAGCATGGTGATGACAAGGTCCTGGAGCATTGTGATGAGAAGACCATGGAGACTTGTGATGACAATTCTCATGGAGCATTCTGATGAAAAGAGGCATGGAGCATTGTGATTACAGGGGTCTTGGAGCATTGTGATGACAAGGGCATGGAGCATTGTGAAGAGAAAGCCATGGAGCATTCTGATGAATGTGTCATGGAGCACTGTGATGATAAGTGCATGGAGCATTGTGATTACCGGTGTCATGGAGCATTGTGATGAAAAGGGCATGGATCATTGTGATGAAAAAGGCATGGAGCCTTGTCATGACAGTGTTCAAGGAGCATACTGACGACAAGTGTCAGGGAGCATTGTGATGACAAGTGTATTGAGCATTGTGATGACAAAGGTTATGGAGCATAGTGATGAGAAGACCATGGATAATTGTGATTATGAGCATCATGGGTTGTTGTGATGAGAAGTGTTATGGAACATTGTGATCCCAACGGTTTGGAGCATTGTGTTGACAGAGGTCATGGAGCATTTTGATTTCATTGTGAGGAAAATAGCCTGAAGCATTATGATAATGGGCATGGTGCATTGTGATGATAGGATTCATGGAGCTTTGAGATGAAAAGGGGCATGGAGCATCGTGATAAAAAGTGTCTTGGAGCATTGTGATGAGAAGTCCATGGAACATTCTAATGACATGAGTCATGGAGCTTTGTGATGACAAGGGCATGGAGCATTGTGATTACAGGGGTCTTGGGACATTGTGATGACAAGTGTCATGGAGCCTTGTGAATGACAAGGCCGTGGAACATTGTGATGGCAGGGGTCATGGAACATTGTTATGACAGGTGTAATGGAGCATTGTGATGAGAAGGACAGGAAGCATTGGTGTGAAATGTTTCATGGATTACTGTGATGAGAGTGGGCATGGAGCATTTTGATTACAAGGTTCTTGGAGCATTGTGATGGCAAGGGCATGGAGCATTGCGGTGACAGGGCCATGGAACATTCTGATGACATGTGTCATGTAGCTTTTTGATGAAAAGGGCATGGAGTATTTTGATTAGAGGGTTCGTGGAGCATTGTGATGACAAGTGTCATGGAGCCTTGTGATGACAAGGCCGTGGAACATTGTGATGGCAGGTGTCATGGAGCATTGTTATGACAGAGGTAAAGGAGCATTGTGATGAGAAGGGCATGGAGCATTGGTCTGAAATGTTTATTGGATTATTGTGATGAGAGTGGGCATAGAGCATTGTGATGATAAGGGCATGGAACACTGTGATACATGGGTCATGGAGGATTGTAATGACAAGGTCATGGCGCATTGTGATGAGAAGGGCATCGAGCATTGTGATGACAAGTGTCATGGAGCGTTGTGATTACAAGTGCATGGAGCAATGTGATGAGAGGGTTCATGAAGCATTTTGATGACAATGACATGGAGCATTGTGATGCCAAGGGTCATGGCGCTTTGTGATGACAAAGGTCATGGAGCATTTTGATGATAAGTGCATGGTGCATTGTGATGAGAAGGGCAGGGAGTATTTTGATGACAGGGTCATGCAGCAATATGATGAAAAGTGTATTGGAACATTTTGATAACAGGGGTTATAGAATATTGTGATGTCAGGGGTCATGGAACATTGTGATGATAAAGGGATGTAGCATTGTGATGACAGGGGTCATGGGACATTGTGATTACAGGGGTGAGGGCGTATTGTGACGACTAGTGATGGAACAATGTGATATCTCTGGTGAAAGAGCATTTTGATGAGAAATGTACGGAGCATTGTGATTACAAGGTTTATGAAGCTTTGCAATGACAATTTTCTGGACCGTTGTGATGAAAAGTGAATGGCACATTGTGATGACAAGGGTCATGGAATATTTTTCAGACAAAGGCATGGAGCATTGTGATGACAACAGTCATGGAGCATTGTGATGAAAACGGAATGGGGCATTGTAATGAAAAAGGCATGGAGCCTTTTCCTGACAGGGTTCAAGGAGCATTGTGATGAAAAGTGTCAGGGAGCATTGTGATGACAAAGGTCATGGAGCATTGTGATGAAAAGGGCGTGGAATTTTGTGATGACAAGCATCATGGAGCATTGTGATGACAAGCGTTATGGAACATTGGGATCACAAGTGTTTGGAGCATTGCGATGACAGAGGTCATGGATCATTTTGATTTCAAGGAGCATGGAGCATTTTGATGACAAGGGCATGAAGCAATGTGATCCCAAGGTTCATGGAGGATTGTGATGACAATGGAAATGGTGTATTGTGATGACAAGAGCATAGAGCATTGTAATGACAAGGTCATGTAGCATTTTGCTGACAGAGGCATGGAGCATTGTGATGACATGTGTCATGGAGCTCTGTGATGACAAGCGTCATGGAGCATTGTGAATAAAGGGGTCATGGAGCATTGGGATGACAAGGGCATGGATCATTGTGATGAGAAGGGTCATGGAACAATGGTCTAAAAATATT
This sequence comes from Mesoplodon mirus, assembly GCF_964341445.2. Taxonomy (NCBI): domain Eukaryota; kingdom Metazoa; phylum Chordata; class Mammalia; order Artiodactyla; family Ziphiidae; genus Mesoplodon; species Mesoplodon mirus. The sequence goes on from NW_028295598.1 coordinate 243,081, forward strand.
CATGGAGTGTTGTGATGACAGGGGTCATGGAGCATAGTGATGTGTAGGGAATGGAGCATTTTGATGAAAAGATCCCGGATCATTGTGTTGTCAGGAGTCATGGAGTGTTGTGATGACAGTGGTCATGGAGCATTGTGATGATATTGGCCATGGAGCATTGTGATGTGTACGTCGTGGAGCATTGGGCTGAATATGTCAATGGATTATTGTGATGACAGGGGTTATGGAGCATTGTGATGAGATGACCATGGAGACCTGTGATGACAAATCTCACGGAGCATTCTGATGTAAAGGGGCATGGAGCATTGTGATTACAGGGGTCTTGGAGCATTTTGATGACTAGGGCATGGAGCATTGTGATGAGAATGCCATGGAGCATTCTGATGACATGCTTCATGGAGTTTTATGATGACAAGGATATGGAGCATTGTGATTACAGTGATCTTGGAGCATTGTGATGAAAAGGGCACGGATCATTGTGATGAAAAAGGCATGGAGCCTTGTCATGACAGGGTTCAAGGAGCATACTGACGACAAGTGTCAGGGAGCATTTTGATGACAAGTGTATTGAGCATTGTGATGACAAAGGTCATGGAGCATTGTGATGAGAATACCATGGATAATTGTGATGATGAGCGTCATGGGGATTTGTGATGATAACTGTTATGGAACATTGTGATCACAAGGGTTTGGAGCATTATGATGGCAGAGGTCAAGGATAATTTTGATTTCATTGTGATGACAATAGCCTGAAGCATTATGATGATGGGCATTGTGCATTGTGATGACAGGGTTCATGGAGCATTGAGATGCAAATGGTCATGGAGCATTGTGATTACAGGGGTCTTGGAGCATTGTGATGACAAGGGCATGGAGCATTGTGATGAGAAGTCCATGGAACATTCTGATGACATGTGTCATGGAGCTTTGTGATGAAAATGGCATGGAGCATGGTACTTACATGGGTCTTGGAGCATTGTGATGACAAGTGTCATGGAGCCTTGTGATGACAAGGCCATGGAACTTTGTGAGGGCAGGGGTCATGGAGCATTGTTATGACAGAGGTAATGGAGCATTGTGATGAGAAGGGCATTGAGCATTGGCCTGAAAGGCTTCACGGTTTATTTTGATGAGAGTGGGCATGGAGCATTGTGATGAAAAGGGCACGGAACACTGTGATACATGGGTCATGGAGGATTGTGATGAAAAGTGCATGGAGCATTTTGATTAGAAGGGCATCGAGAATTGTGATGACAAATGTCATGGAGCTTTGTGATGACAAGGGCATGGAGCAATGGGATGAGAGTGTTCATGGAGCATTGTGATGACAATGACATGGAGCATTGTGATGCCAAGGGTCATGGAGCTTTGTGATGACAACTGTCATGGATCATTTTGATGACAAGCGTGTGGTGCATTGTGATGAGAAGGAGAGGGAGCATTTTGATGACAGGGTCATGCAGCAATTTGATGAAAAATGTAATGTAACATTTTGATGACAGGGGTTACACAACATTGTGATGCCAAGGGTCATGGAGCTTTGGGATGAAAAGTGTCATGGAGCATTTTGATGACAGTGGTAATGGTATATTGTGATGTCAGGGGTCATGGAACATTTTGATTAAAGGGTTGCGGTAGGATTGTGATGACTAGTGATGGAACATTGTGATATCTCAAGTGAGAGCGCATTTGGATGAGAAGTGCATGGAGCATTGTGAATACAAGGTTTATGGAGCATAGCGATGACAAGGTTGTGGATCATTGTGATGAAAAGCGCGTGGCACATTGTGATGACAAGGGTCATGGAACATTGTTCTGACAAAGACATGGAGCATTGTGATGAGAAGGGTGACGGAGCATTGTGATGAAAAGTTCATGGAGCATTGTGGTTACAAAGGTCACAGAGCCTTGTGTTGACGCGGGCATGGACCATTCTGATGACAAACGTTATGAAGCATTGTGATGACTGGAGTCACCGAGCATTGTGATGACAGGGATCATGGAGCATTGTGATGACTAGCGCATGGAGCATTGCTCTAATAAGTTTCAGGGATTATTGTGATGACAGTGGGAATGGCGCATTGTGATGACAAGGGCATGGATCATTGTGATGACCAGGTCAGGCAGTATTGTGAAGAGAGGTGTCAGGGAGCATTGTGATGACATATGTCATGGTCCATTGTGATGACAATGGCATGGAGCATTGTGATGCCAAGTGTCATGGAGGATTCTGATGACAAAGGTAATGGAGCATTGTGATGACAATGGCTTGGAACATTGTGATGACAAGGGTCAGGGAGCATTGTGCTGACAAGTGCATGGAGAATTGTGATGAAAAGGGTCATGGAGCATTCTGATGACAAGCTTGTGGAGTATTTTGATGACAATGGCATGGAGCATTGTGATGCAAATTAAATGGGGCTTTGTGATGAAAAAGGCATGGAGCCTTTTCGTGACAGGCTTCAAGGAGCATTCTGATGACAAGTGTCAGGGAGCATTGTGATGACAAGTGTATTGAGAATTGTGATGACAAAGGTCATGGAGCATTGTGATGAAAAGGGCATGGAGTATTGTGATGACAGGCATCATGGAGCGTTGTGATGACAAGTGTTATGGAACATTGTGATCACAAGGGTTTGAAGCATTGTGATGACAGAGGTCATGGATCATTTTGATTTCAAGGAGCATGGAGCATTTTGAAGACAAGGGCATGAACCAAAGTGATCCCAAAGTTCATGGAGGATTGTGATGACAATGGTAATGGAGTATTGTGATGACAAGCACATAGAGCATTGTAATGATAAGGTAATGTAGCATTTTGCTGACAAAGGCATGGAGCATTGTGATGACAGGTGTCATGGAGCACTGTGATGACAGCGTCACGGAGCATTGTGAATACTGGGGTCATGGAGCATTGGGATGACAAGGGCATGGCATTGTGATGACAAGGGTAATGGAGAATTGGGCTGAAAATGTTCATGGAGCATTGTGATTACAAGGGTCTTGGAGCATTGTGATGATATTGGTCATGGAGCATTGTGATGAGAAGGTCATGGAGCATTGGGCTGAAAATATTCATGGAGTATTGTGATGACAGTGGTCATGGAGGACTGTGAAGACAAGGGAATGTAGCGTGGTGATGACAATGTCCTGGAGCATTGTGATGAGAAGGCCATGGAGACTTGTGTGACAAGTCTCATGGAGCATTCTGATGAAAAGTGGCATGGAGCATTGTGATTACAGGGGTCTTGGAGCATTGTGATGACAAGGGCATGGAGCACTGTGAGGAGAAGGCCATGAAACATTCTGATGACATGCGTCATGGAGCTTTGTGTTGACAAGGGCATGGAGCATTGTGATTAGAGGGATCTTGAAGCATTGTGATGACAATGGTCATGGAGCCTTGTGATGGCAAGGACGTGGAACATTGTGATGGCAGGGGTCATGGAGCAATGTTATGACAGAGGTAATGGAGCATTTTGTTGAGAAGGGCATTGAGCATTGGTCTGAAATGTTTCATGGATTACTGTGATGAGAGTGGGCATGGAGAATTGTGATGACAAGGGCACCGTACACGGTGATACATGGGTCATGGGGGATTGTAATGACAAGGGCATGGAGCATTGTGATGAGAAGGGCATCGAGCATTGTGATGACAAGGGTCATGGAGATGTGTGATGACAAGGGCATGGAGCAATGTGATGAGAGGTTTTATGGAGCATTGTGATGACAATGACATGGAGCATTGTGATGCCATGGGTCATGGAGCTTTCTGATGACAAAGGTCATGGAGCATTTTGATGACAAGGGTGTGGTGCATTGTGATGAGAAAGGCAGGGAGCATTTTGATGACAAGTTCATGCAGTAATTTGATGAAAAGTGTAATGGAACATTTTGATGACAGGTGTTATAGAACATTGTGTTGCCAATGGTCATGGAGCTTTAGGATGAAAAGTGTCATGGAGCATTTTGATGACAGGTGTTATGGAACATTGTGATGTCAGGGGTCATGGAACATTGTGCTGATAAGGGGATGTAGCATGGTGAATGACAGGGGTCATGGAACATTGTGATAACAGGGGTGAGGGAGGATTGTGATGACTAGTGATGGAACATTGTGGTATCTCATGTGAGAGAGCATTTGGGTGAGAAGTGCATGGAGCATTGTAATTACAAGTTTTATGGAGCATAGCGATGACAAATTTGTGGATCATTGTGATGAAAAGGGCATGACACTTTATGATGACAAGGGTCATGGAGCATTGTTCTGACAAAGACATGGAGCATTGTGATGACAAGGGTCACGGAGCTTTGTGATGAAAAGTTCATGGAGCATTATGGTTACTAAGGTCACAGAGCCTTGTGATGACGCGGGTATGGATCGTTGTGATGACAAACGTTATGAAGCATTGTGATGACTGGAGTCACGGAGTATTGTGATGACAGGGTTCATGGAGCATTGTGATGACAAGGGCATGGAGCCTTGTGATGACAAGGGCATGGAGTATTGTGAAGACAGGTGTCAGGGAGCATTTTGATGACATATGTCATGGTCCATTGCGATGTCAATGGCATGGAGCATTGTGATGCAAAATGTAATGGAGGATTGTGATGACAAATATAATGGAGCATTGTGATGACTAGGGCTTGGAGCATTATGATGACAAGGGCCATTGAGAATTTTCATGACAATGTCGTGAAGTATTGTGATGACAAAGTCCTGGAGCATTGTGATGAGAAAACCATGGAGCCTTGTGATGACAGGTCTCATGGAGCATACTGATGAAAATGGGCATGGAGCATTCTGATTAGAGGGTTCTTGGAACATTGTGATAACAAGAGCATGGAGCATTGTGATGACTAGGGCATGGAGTATTGTGATGACAGGCATCATGGAGCGTTATGATGACAAGTGTTATGGATCATTGTGATCAAAAGGGTTTGTAGAATTGCGATGACAGAGGTCATGGATCATTTTGATTTCAAGGAGCATGGAGCATTGTGATGACTAGGGCATGAAGCAATGTGATCCCAAGGTTCTTGGAGGATTGTGATGACAATGGTAATGGAGTATTGTGATGAAAAGCGCATAGAGCATTTTAATGACAAGGTCCTGTAGCATTTTACTGACAAAGGCATGGAGCATTGTGATGACAGGTGTCATGGAGCACTGTGATGACAAGCGTCACAGAGCCCTGTGAATACAAGGGTCATGGAGCATTGGGATGACAAGGGCATGGATCATTGTGATGACAATTGTCATGGAGCACTGGGCTGAAAATGTTTATGGAGTATTGTGATGACAGGGGTCAGGGAGCATTGTGATTACAGGGGTCTTGGATCATTGTGATGACAAGACACCCGGATCATTGTGTTGTCAGGTGTCATGGAATCTTGTGATGACAGTGGTCATGGAGCATTGTGATGATACTTGTCATGGAGCATTGTGATGAGAAGATCATGTAGCATATTGCTGAGAATATTCATGGAGTATTGTGATGACATGGGTCATGGAGCATTCTGATGACAAGGGAATGGATCATGGTGATGAGAATGTCCTGGAGCATTGTGATGAGAAGACCATGGAGACTTGTGATGACAAGTCTCATGGAGCATTCTGATGAAAAGGGGCATGGAGCATTGTGATTACAGGGGTCTTGGAGCATAGTGATTAGAAGGGTCATGGAGCCTTGTGATGACAAGGCCATGGAACATCGTGATGGCAGGGGTCATGGAGCATTGTTATGACAGGGTTAATGGAGAATTGTGATGGCAAGTGCATGGAACATTGTGATGAGAAGGCAATGGAGCATTCTGATGACATGCGTCATGGAGCTTTGTGATGACAAGTTCATGGAGCAGTGTGATGAGAGCGTTCATGGAGCACTGTGATGACAATGACATTAAGCATTTTGATGAAAAGTTCATGGAGCACTGTGGTGACAAAGTTCACAGAGCCTTGTGATGATGAGGGAATTGACTTTTGTGGTGACACAGGTCATGGAGTCTTGTGATGACGGGACACACGGAGCATTGTGATGACTGGGGTCATGTAGCATTGTGATGACAGGAGCATGGAGCATTGGTCTGACAAGTTTCATGGATAATTGTGTTGACAGTGGGCATGGCACATTGTGATGACAAGGGCATGGAGCATTGTGATGACAAGGTCATGGATTATTGTGAAGACAGGTGTCAGGGAGCATTGTGATGGCATATTTCATGTTCCATTGTGATGACAATGGCATGGAGCATTGTGATGCCGAGTGTTATGGAGGATTGTGATGACAAAGGTAATGGAGCATTGTGATGACAAGGGCTTGGAGCATTGTGATGACAAGGGCCATGGAGCTTTGTGATGACAAGGGCATGGAGCACTGTGATGACAAAGGCCTTTGAGAATTTTGATGAAAATGTCGTGAAGCATTGTGATGACAATGGCATGGAGCTTGCTATGACAGGGGTCATGGGACATTGCGATGACAAGTGCATGGAGAATTGTGATGACAAGAGCATGTAACATGGGGATGAGAACTGTCATGGAGCATTGTGATGACAAGGACATGAAGAATTGTGATGACAAGGGACATGGAGCATTGTGATGACCAGGGCATGGAGCATTGTTATGGCAAGACCGTGGAGCACTGTGATGAGAAGACCATGGATAATTCTGCTGACGAGCATCATGGAGCACTGTAATGACAAGGGGCATGGAGCATTGTGATGATAGGTCTCATGGAGCATTGTGATGACAGGTGTCATGGATCATTGTGATGACAAGGGTCATGGAGTATTCTGATGACAAGCTTGTGCAGTATTGTGAAGACAAAGCATTTAACACTGTGATGGGAAGTGTCATGGAACATAGTGATGCCAAGAACGTGGAGAATTGTGATGAAAGGGAACATAGAGCATTGTGATGACCAGGGCATGGAGCATTGTGATGTCAAGACCGTGGAGCACTGTGATGAGAAGACCATGGATAATTGTGATGACGAGCGTCATGGAGCGCTATAATGACAAGCGGCATGGAGCATTGTGTTTACAGGGGTCTTGGAGCCTTGTGATGACAAGGCCATGGAACATCGTGATGGCAGGGGTCATGGAGCATTGTTATGAAAGGGTTAATGGAGAATTGTGATGGCAAGTGCATGGAACATTGTGATGAGAAGGCAATGGAGCATTCTGATGACATGCGTCATGGAGCTTTGTGATGACAAGTTCATGGAGCAATGTGATGAGAGCGTTCATGGAGCACTGTGATGACAATGACATTGAGCATTTTGATGAAAAGTTCATGGAGCACTGTGGTGACAAAGTTCACAGAGCCTTGTGATGATGAGGGCATTGACTTTTGTGGTGACACAGGTCATGGAGTCTTGTGATGACGGGACACATGGAGCATTGTGATGACTGGGGTCATGTAGCATTGTGATGACAGGAGCATGGAGCATTGGTCTGACAAGTTTCATGGATAATTGTGTTGACAGTGGGCATGGCACATTGTGATGACAAGGGCATGGAGCATTGTGATGACAAGGTCATGATTTATTGTGAAGACAGGTGTCAGGAAGCATTGTGATGGCATATTTCATGTTCCATTGTGATGACAATGGCATGGAGCATTGTGATGCCGAGTGTTATGGAGGATTGTGATGACAAAGGTAATGGAGCATTGTGATGACAAGGGCTTGGAGCATTGTGATGACAAGGGCCATGGAGCATTGTGATGACAAGGGCATGGAGCATTGTGATGACAACGGCCTTTGAGAATTTTGATGAAAAGGTCGTGAAGCATTGTGATGACAAAGGCATGGAGCTTGCTATGACAGGGGTCATGGGACATTGCGATGACAAGTGCATGGAGAATTGTGATGACAAGAGCATGTAACATGGGGATGAGAACTGTCTTGGAACATTGTGATGACAAGGACATGAAGAATTGTGATGACAAGGGACATGGAGCATTGTGATGATCAGGGCATGGAGCATTGTTATGGCAAGACCGTGGAGCACTGTGATGAGAAGACCATGGATAATTCTGGTGACGAGCATCATGGAGCACTGTAATGACAAGGGTCATGGATCATTGTGATGACAAGGGTCATGGAGTATTCTGATGACAAGCTTGTGCAGTATTGTGAAGACAAAGCATTTAACACTGTGATGGGAAGTGTCATGGAACATAGTGATGCCAAGAACGTGGAGAATTGTGATGAAAGGGAACATAGAGCATTGTGATGACCAGGGCATGGAGCATTGTGATGGCAAGACCGTGGAGCACTGTGATGAGAAGACCATGGATAATTGTGATGACGAGCGTCATGGAGCGTTATAATGACAAGCGGCATGGAGCATTGTGTTTACAGGGGTCTTGGAGCATTGTGATGACAAGGGCATGGAGCATTGTGAAGAGAAGGCCATGAAGCATTCTGATGAATGCGTCATGGAGCACTGTGATGACAAGTGCATGGAGCATGGTGATTAAAGGTGTCTTTGAGCATTGTGATGAAAAGGGCATGGATCATTGTGATGAAAAAGGCATGGAGCCCTGTAATGACAGTGTTCAAGGAGCATACTGACGTCAAGTGTCAGGGAGCATTGTGATGACAAAGGTTATGGAACATAGTGATGAGAAGACCATGGATAATTGTGATTATGAGCATCATGGGGTGTTGTGATGAGAAGTGTTATGGAACATTGTGATCCCAACGGTTTGGAGCATTATGATGACAGAGGTCATGGAGCATTTTGATTTCATTGTGAGGAAAATAGCCTGAAGCATTATGATAATGGGCATGGTGCATTGTGATGATAGGATTCATGGAGCTTTGAGATGAAAAGGGGCATGGAGCATCGTGATAAAAAGTGTCTTGGAGCATTGTGATGAGAAGTCCATGGAACATTCTAATGACATGCGTCATGGAGCTTTGTGATGACAAGGGCATGGAGCATTGTGATTACAGGGGTCTTGGAACATTGTGATGACAAGTGTCATGGAGCCTTGTGAATGACAAGGCCATGGAACTTTGTGATCGCAGGGGTCATGGAACATTGTTATGACAGGTGTAATGGAGCATTGTGATGAGAAGGACAGGAAGCATTGGTGTGAAATGTTTCATGGATTATTGTGATGAGAGTGGACATGGAGCATTGTGATGACAAGAGCACAGAACACTGTGATACAATGGTCATAGAGGATTGTAATGACAAGGGCATGGAGCATAGTAATGAGAAGGGCATCGAGCATTGTGATGACATGTGTCATGGAGCTCTGTGATGACAAGGGCATGGAGAAATGTGATGAGAAGGTTCATGGAGCATTGTGATGTCAAGGGTTAAGGAGATTTGTGATGACAAAAGTCACGGAGCATTTTGATGACAAGTGTGTGGTGCATTGTGATGAGAAGGCCAGGGAGCATTTTGATGACAGTGTCATGCAGCAATTTGATGAAAATTGTAATGGAATATTTTGATGACAGGGGTTATAGAACATTGTGATGTCAGGGGTCATGGAGCTTTGGGATGAAAAGTGTCATGGAGCATTTTGATGACAGGGGTTGTGGAACATTGTGATGTCAGGTGTCATGGAACATTGTGATGATAAGGGGATGTAGCATTGTGATGACAGGGGTCATGGAACATTGTGATTACTGGGTCTTGGAGCATTGTGATGAGAAGGGTCATGGAGCCTTGTGATGACAAGGCCATGGAACATCGTGATGGCAGGGGTCATGGAGCATTGTTATGACAGGGTTAATGGAACATTGTGATGGCAATGGCATGGAGGATTGTGATGAGAAAGCCATGGAGCATTCTGATGACATGTGTCATGGAGCTTTGTGATGACAACGGCATGGAGCAATGTGATGAATGCGATCATGGAGCATTGTGATGAAAATGACATGGAGCATTGTGATGCCAAGGGTCATGGATCTTTGTGATGACAAAGGTCATGGAGGATTTTGATGACAAGGGCGTTGTGCATTGTGATGAGAAGGGCAGGGAGCATTGTGATGACAGGGTCATGGAGCAATTGGATGAAATGTGTCATGGAACATTTTGATGACAGGGGTTATTGAACATTTTGATGCCAGGGGTCATGGAGCATTTTGATGAAAAGGTTTTGGGAGCATTTTGATGACAGGGGTTATGGAGCATTGTGATGTCAGGGGTCATCGAACATTGTGATGATATGTGCATGTACAATTGTGATGACAGGAGTCATGGATCATTGTGATGACAGGCGTGAGGGAGTATTGTGACGAATAGTGATGTAACGTTGTGATATCAGTGGTGAGAGAGCATTTTGATGAGAAGTGCATGGAGCATTGTGATGACAAGTTTTATGTAGCATTGTGATGACAAGATTGTGGAGCACTGTGATGACAAGCGCATGGTGCATTTTGATGACATGTGTCATGGAACATTGTGCTGACAAGCACATGGAGCTTTGTGATGACAAGTGTCATGGAGCATTGTGCTGAGAAAGGCAGAGAGGATTGTGATGACAAGGGTCAAAGAGAATTGTGATGAAAAGTTCATGGAGCATTGTGGTTAAAATGGTCACAGAGACTGTTGATGACGAGGGCTTGGACCATTGAGATGACAAAGGTCATGAAGAATTGTGATGAATGAAGTCACGGAGCACAGTAATGACAGGGGTCATGGAACAATGTGATAACAAGGGCATGGAGCATTGTGATGACAGGTGTCATGGAGCACTGTGATGACAAGCATCACGGAGCATTGTGAATACAGGGGTCATGGAGCATTGGGATGACAAGCGCATGGATCATTGTGATGACAAGGTTCATGGAGCATTGGGCTGAATATGTTCATGGAGTATTGTGATGACAGGGGTCATGGAGCATTTTGATGAGAAGGTCATAGATCATTGGGCTGAAAATATTCATGGAGTATCGTGATGACAGGGATCATGGAGCATTATGATGACAAGTTCCTGGAGCATTTTTATGAGAATACAATGGAGACTTGTGATGACAAGTCTCATGGAGCATTCTGATGAAAAGGGACATGGAGCATTGTGATTACAGGGGTCTTGGAGCATTGTGATGACAAGGGCATGGAGCATTGTGAGGAGAAGGCCATGGAGCATTCTGATGACATGCGTCATTGAGTTTTGTGACGACAAGAGCAAGGAGCATTGTGATTACAGGTGTCTTGGAGCATTGTGATTAAAAGGGCATGGATCATTGTGATGAAAAAGGCATGGAGACGTGTCATGACAGTGTTAATGGAGCAGACTAATGACAAGTGTCAGGGAGCATTGTGATGACCAGTGTACTGAGCATTGTGATGACAAAGGTTATGGAGCATAGTGATGAGAAGACCATGGATAATTGTGATGATGAGCGTCATAGGGTGTTGTGATGATAAGTGTTATGGAACATTGTGATCACAAGGGTTTGGAGCATTGTGATGACAGAGGTCATGGAGCATATTCATTTCATTGTGATGAAAATAGCCTGAAGCATTATGATGATGGGCATGGTCCATTGTGATGACAGGGTTCATGGAGCATTGCGATGAAAAGTCTCATGGAGCATTTTGATTACAAGGGTCTTGGAGCTTTGTGATGACCACGGCATGGAGCATTGTGGTGACAGGGCCATGGAAATTTCTGATGACATGCGTCATGTAGCTTTTTGATGAAAATGGCATAGAGCATTTCGATTAGAGTGGTCGTGGAGCATTGTGATGACAAGTGTCGTGGAGCATTGTGATGACAAGTGTCATGGAGCCTTGTGATGACAAGGCCGGGGAACAGTGTGATGGCAGGTGTCATGGAGAATTGTTATGACAGAGGTAAAGGAGCATTGTGATGAGAAGGGCATGGAGCATTTGTCTGAAATGTTTCATGGATTATTGTGATGAGAGTGGGCATAGAGCATTGTGATGATAAGGGCATGGAACACTGTGATACATGGGTCATGGAGGATTGTAATGAGAAGGGCATGGGGCATTGTGATGAGAAGGGCATCGATCATTGTGATGAGAAGTGTCATGGAGCTTTTTGATGACAAGGGCATTGAGTAATGTTATGAGAGGGTTCATGGAGCATTTTGATGACAATGACATGGAGCATTGTGATGCCAAGTGTCATGGCGCTTTGTGATGACAAAGGTCATGGAGCATTTTGATGATAAGTGCATGGTGCAATGTGATGAGAAGGGCAGGGAGTATTTTGATGACAGGGTCATGCAGCAATATGATGAAAAGTTTATTGGAACATTTTGATGACAGGGGATATAGAATATTGTGATGTCAGGGCTCATGGAACATTGTGATGATAAAGGGATGTAGCATTGTGATGACAGGGGTTATGGGACATTGTGATTACAGGGGTGAGGGAGTATTGTGACGACTAGTGATGGAACACTGTGATATCTCTGGTGAGAGAGCATTTCAATGAGGATTGTATGGAGCATTGTGATTGCAAGGTTTATGGAGCATTGCAATGACAAGTTTCTGGACCGTTGTGATGAAAAGTGAATGGCACATTGTGATGATAAGGGTCATGGAATATTTTTCAGACAAAGGCATGGAGCATTGTGATGACAATGGTCACGGAGCATTGTGATGAAAATGGAATGGGGCATTGTGATGAAAAAGGCATGGAGCCTTTTCGTGACAGGGTTCAAGGAGCATTCTGATGACAAGTGTCAGGGAGCATTTTGATGACAAGTGTACTGAGAATTGTAATGACAAAGGTCATGGAGCATTGGGATGAAAAGGGCATGGAATTTTGTGATGACAAGCATCATGGAGCATTGTGATGACAAGTGTTATGGAACATTGGGATCACAAGTGTTTGGAGCATTGTGATGATAGTGGTCATGGATCATTTTGATTTTAAGGAGCATGGAGCATTTTGATGACAAGGGCATGAAGCAATGTGATCCCAAGGTTCATGGAGGATTGTGATGACAATGGAAAAGGAGTATTGTGATGACAAGCGCATAGAGCATTGTAATGACAAGGTCATGTAGCATTTTGCTGACAAAGTCATGGAGCATTGTGATGACAGGTGTCATGGAGCACTGTGATGACAAGCGTCACGGAGCATTGTGAATACAGTGGTCATGGAGCATTGGGATGACAAGGGCATGGATCATTGTGATGACAAGTGTCATGGAGAATTGGGCTGAATATGATCAGGGAGTATTGTGATGACTGGGGTCATGGAGCATTGTGATGACAGAGATAATGAAGAATTTTGATTTCATTGTGCTGACAATATCAAGAAGCATTATGATGATGGGCATGATGCATTGTGATGACAGGGTTCATGGGGCATGGAGATGAAAAGGGGCATGGAGCATTGTGATTACAGAGGTCTTGGAGCACTGTGATGACAAGGGCATGGAGCATTTTGATGAGAAGGCCATGGAACATTCTGATGACATGTGTCATGGAGCTTTGTGATGACAAGGGCGTGGAGCATTGTGCTTACAGGAATCTTGGAGCATTGTGATGACAAGTGTCATGGAGCCTTGTGATGACAAGGCCATGGAACATCATGATGGAATGGGTCATGGAGCATTGTTATGACAGGGGTAATGGAGCATTGTGATGAGAAGGGCATGGAGCATTGTGAATACAAGGTTTATGGAGCAATACCATGACAAATTTGTGGACCGTTGTGATGAAAAGCGCGTAGCACATTGTGATGAATAGTTTCATGGAGCATTTTTCTGACAAAGGCATGGAGCATTTTGATGAAAAGGGTCATGGAGCTTTGTGGTTATAAAGGTCACAGAGCCTTGTGCTGACGCGGGCAAGGACCATTGTGATGACAAATGTTATGAAGCATTTTGATGACTGGAGTCATGGAGCATTGTGATGATAGGGGACATGGAGCATTGTGATGACAAGGGCATGGGGCATTGTGGTGACAGGGGCATGGAGCATTGTTGTGACAAGTTTCATAGATTATTGTGATGACAGTGGACATGGTGCATTGTGATGACCGGGGCATGGATTATTGTGATGAGAAGTTCATGGAGTATTGTGAAGACAGGTGTCAGGGAGCATTGTGATGACATATGTCATGGTCCATTGCAATGACAATGGCAGGGAGCATTGTGATGCCAAATGTAATGGAGGATTTTGATGACAAATATAATGGAGCATTGTGATGACTAGGGCTCGGAGCTTTATGATGACAAGGGCCGTTGAGAATTTTCAAAACAAGGTCGTGAAGCATTGTTATGAAAATGTCCTAGAGCACTGTGATGAGAAATCCATAGAGAGTTGTTATAACAAATCTCATGGAGCATAGTGATGAAAAGGGGCATGGAGCATTGTGATTACAGGGGTCTTGGAACATTGTGTTGACATGGGCATGGAGCATTGTGAGGAGAAGGCCAAGGAGCATTCTGAAGACATGATTCATTGAGCTTTGTGATGACAAGGGCATGGAGCATTGTGTTTAAAGGGGTCTTGGTGCATTGTGATGAAAAGGGGATGGATCATTTTGATGAAAAAGCCATGGAGCCCTGTCATGACAGGGTTCAGTGAGCATACAGACAACAAGTGTCAGGGAGCATTTTGATGACAAGTGTATTGAGCATTGTGATGACAAAGGTCATGGAGCATTGTCATGAGAAGACCATGGATAATTGTGATGACGAGCATCATGGGGCACTGTGAGGACAAGTGTTATGGAACATTGTGATCACAAGGGTTTGGAGCATTGTTATGACTGATGTCTTGGTGCATTTTGATTTCATTGTGATGACAGTAGCATGAAGCATTATGATGATGGGCATGGTGCATTGTGATGACTGGGGTCTTGGAGCATTGTGATGAGAAGGGTCATGGAGCCTTTTGATGACAAGTCCACGGAACATCGTGATGGCAGGGGTCATGGAGCATTGTTATCACAGGGGGAATGGAGCACTGTGACGGCAAGGGCATGGAGCATTGTGATGAGAAGGCCATGGAGGATTCTGATGACATGTGTCATGGAGCTTTGTGATGACAATGGCATGGAGCAATGTGATGAGAGTGTTCATGGAGCATTGTGATGACAATGACATGGAGAATTGTGATGCCAAGGGTCATGGATCTTTGTGATGACAAAGGTCATAGAGCATTTTGATGACAAGGGTGTTGTGCATTGTGATGAGAAGGGCAGGGAGCATTGTGATGACAGGGTCATGGAGCAATTTGATGAAAAGGTTCATGGAACATTATGATGACAGGGTTTATGGAACATTGTGATGACAGGGGTCATGGAGCATTATGATGAAAAGGGTCATGGAGCATTTTGATGAAAGGGGTTATGGAGCATTGTGATGTCAGGGGTCATCGAACATTTTGATGATAAGTGCATGTAGCATCGTGATGACAGGAGTCATGGAACATTGGTGATAACAAGGGTGAGGGTGTATTGTGACGAATAGTGATGTAACTTTGGGATATCTGTGGTGAGAGAGCATTTTGATGAGAAGTGCATGGAGCATTGTGAATACAAGGTTTATGGAGCATTGTGATGACAAGATTGTGGAGCACTGTGATGAAAAGCGCATGGTGCATTGTGATGACATGTGTCATGTATCATCATGCTGAGAAGCGCATGGAGCATTGTGATGATAAGGGTCATGGAGCATTGTGCTGAGAAAGGCATAGAGCATTGTGATGACAAGGATCAAAGAGCTTTGTAATGACAAGTCTCATGGAGCATACTGCTGAAAAGTGGCATGGAGCATTGTGATTACAGGGGTCTTGGAGCACTGTAATGAAAAGTGCATGAAGTATTTTGATGAAAAGACCATGGAACATTCTGATGACATGTGTCATAGAGCTTTGTGATGACAAGGGCATGGAGCATTGTGATTACAGGGGTCTTGGAGCACTGTGATGACAAGTGTCACGGAGCCTTGTGATGACTAGGCCGTGGAACACTGTGATGACAGGGGTCATGGAGCATTGTTATGACAGTGGTAATGGAGCATTGTGATGAGAAGGGCATTGAATATTGGTCTGAAATATTTTATGGATTATTGTGATGAGACTGGGCATGGAGCATTGTGATGACAAGGGCACGGAACACTGTGATACATGGGTCATGCAGGATTTTAATGACTAGGGCATGGAGCATTGTGATGAGAAAGGCATCGAGCATTGTGATGACAAGTGTCATGGATCTTTGTGATGACAAGGGCATGGAGCAATGTGATGAGAGGGTTTATGGAGCATTGTGATGACAATGACATGGAGCATTGTGATGCCAAGGGTCATGGAGCTTTGTGATGACAAGTCAAGGAGCATTTTGATGACAAGGGAATGGTGCATTGTGATGAGAAGTGCAGGGAGCATTTTGATGACCGGATAATGCAGCAATTTGATGAAAAGTGAAATGGAACATTTTAATGGCAGGGGTTATAGAACATTGTTATGTCAGGGTTCTTGGAACTTTGGGATGAAACGGGTCATGGAGCATTTTGATGACAGGGGTTATTGAACATTGTGATGTTAGGGATCATGGAACATTGTGCTGATAAGGGGATGTAGCATTGTGATGACAGGGGTCATGGAAAATTGTGATAACAGGGGTGAGGGAGGATTGTGATGACAAGTGATGGAACATTATGATATCTCATGTGAGAGAGCATTTGGATGAGAATTGCATGGAACATTGTGATTACAAGGTTTATGGAGCATAGCGGTGACAAAGTTGTGGATCATTGTGATGAAAAACGCATGGCACATTGTGATGACAAGGGTCATGGAGCATTGTTGTGACAAAGACATGGAGCATTGTGATGACAAGGGTCACGGAGCATTGTGATGAAAAGTTCATGGAGCATTATGGTTACAAAGGTCACAGAGTCTTGTGATGATGCGGGCATGGACCGTTGTGATGACAAACGTTATGAAGCATTGTGATGACTGGAGTCAGTGAGCGTTGTGATGACAGGGGACATGGAGCATTGTGATGACAAGGGCATGGAGCATTGTGATGACAGAGGCATGGAGCATTGGTCTGACAAGTTTCATAGATTATTGTGATGACAGTGGACATGGTGCATTGTGATGACAAGGGCATGGAGCATTGTGATGACAAGGGCATGGAGTATTGTGAAGACATGTGTCAGGGAGCATTGTGATGACATATGTAATGGTCCATTGCGATGTCAGTGGCATGGAGCATTGTGATGCCAAATGTAATGGAGGATTGTGATGACAAATATAATGGAGCATTGTGATGACTAGGGCTTGGAGCATTATGATGACAAGGGCCATTGAGAATTTTCATGAAAATGTCGTGAATCTTTGTGATGACATTGTCCTGGAGAATTGTGATGAGAAAACCATGGAGCCTTGTGATGACAGGTCTCATGGAGCATACTGATGAAAAGGGGCATGGAGCATTCTGATTACAGGGGTCTTGGAACATTGTGGTAACAAGGGCATGGAGCATTGTGATGACAAGGGCATGGAGTATTGTGATGACAGGCATCATGGAGCGTTGTGATGACAAGTGTTATGGGACATTGTGATCACAAGGTTTTGGAGCATTGCGATGACAGAGGTCATGGATCATTTTGATTTCAAGGAGCATGGAGCATTGTGATGACTAGGGCATGAAGCAATGCGATCCCAAGGTTCATGGAGGATTGTGATGACAATGGTAATGGAGTATTGTGATGACAAGCGCATAGAGCATTGTAATGACAAGGTCATGTAGCATTTTGCTGACAAAGGCATGGAGCTTTGTGATGACAGGTGTCATGGAGCACTGTGATGACAAGCATCACGGAGCATTGTGAATACAGGGGTCATGGAGCATAGGGATAACAAGGGCATGGATCATTGTGATGACAAGTGTCATGGAGCATTGGGCTGAAAATGTTCAAGGAATATTTTGATGACAGGGGTCATGGAGCATTGTGATGACAAGAGTCCCGGATCATTGTGATGTCAGATGTCATGGAGTGATGTGATGACAGTGGTCATGGAGCATTTTGATGATATTTGCCATGGAGCATTGTGATTAGATGGTCATGGAGCATTTGGCTGAAAATATACATGGAGTATTGTGATGCCAGGTGTCATGGAGCATTGTGATGACAAGGGAGTGGAGCATGGTGATTACAAGGTACTGGAGCATTGTGATGAGATGACCATGGAGACTATTGATGACAAGTCTCTAGGAGCATTCTGATGAAAAGAGGCAT
Organism: Mesoplodon mirus; assembly: GCF_964341445.2. Classification (NCBI taxonomy): domain Eukaryota; kingdom Metazoa; phylum Chordata; class Mammalia; order Artiodactyla; family Ziphiidae; genus Mesoplodon; species Mesoplodon mirus. Next base: position 261,290 of record NW_028295598.1, read on the forward strand.
GGAGCATTGTGATTACAGGGGTCTTGGAGCTTTGTCATGACAAGGGCATGGAGCACTCTGAAGAGAATTCCATGGAACATTCTGATGACATGCGTCATGGAGCTTCGTGATGACAAGGGCATGGAGCATTGTGATTACAGGGGTTTTGGAGCATTGTGATGACAAGGGTCATGGAGCCTTGTGATGACAAGGCCGTGGAGCATTGTGATGGCAGGGGTCAAGGAGCATAGTTATGACAGAGGTAATGGAGCATTGTGATGAGAAGGGCATTGAACATTGGTCTGAAATGTTTCATGGATTATTGTGAGGAGAGTGGGCATGGAGCATTGTGATGAGAAGGGCACGGTACACTGTGATACATGGGTCATGGGGGATTGTAATGACAAGGGCATGGAGCATTGTGATGAGAAGGGCATCGAGGATTGTGATGACAAGTGTCATGGATCTTTGTGATGACAAGTGCATGGAGCAATGTGATGAGAGGGTTCATGGAGCATTGTGATGACAATTTCATGGAGCATTGTGATGCCAAGGGTCATGAAGCTTTGTGATGACAAAGTTCATGGAGCATTTTGATGACAAGGGTTTGGTGCATTGTGTTGAGAAGGGCAGAGAGCATTTTGATGACATGGTCATGCAGCAATTTGATGAAAATTGTAATGGAACATTTTGATGACAGGGGTTATAGAACATTGTGATGCCAGGGGTCATGAATCTTTGCGATGAAAAGGGTGATGGAGCATTTTGATGACAGGTGTTATGGAACATTGTGATGTCATGGGTCATGGAACATTTTGCTGATAAGGGGAAGTAGCATTGTGATGACAGGGGTCATGAAACGTTGTGATAACTGGGGTGAGGGAGGATTGTGATGACTAGTGATGGAACATTGTGATATCTCATGTGAGAGAGCACTTGGATGAAAAGTGCATGGAGCATTGTGATTACAAGGTTTATGGAGCATAGCGATGACAAGGTTGTGGATCATTGTGATGAAAAGCACATGGCACATTGTGATGACAAGGGTCATGGAGCATTGTTCTGACAAAGACATGGAGCATTGTGATGACCAGGGTCACGGAGCATTGTGATGAAATGTTCATGGAGCATTGTGGTTACAAATGTCACAGAGCCTTGTGTTGACGCGGGCATGGACCATTCTGATGACAAACGTTATGAAACATTGTGATGACAGGGGTCATGGGGCATTGTGATGAAAAGCGCATGGAGCATTGCTCTAAAAAGTTTCAGAGATTATTGTGATGACAGTGGGAATGGTGCATTGTGATGACAAGGGCATGGAGCATTGTGATGACCAGATCATGCAGTATTGTGAAGAGAGGTGTTAGGGAGCATTGTGATGACATATGTAATGGCCCATTGTGATGACAATGGCATGGAACACTGTGATGCCAATTGTCATGGAGGATTCTGATGACAAAGGTAATGGAGCATTGTGATGACAATGGCTTGGAGCATTGTGATGACAAGGGTCAGGGAGCATTGTGCTGACAAGTGCATGGAGAATTGTGATGACTAGGGAAATGGAGCATTCTTATGACAAGCTTGTGGAGTATTTTGATGACAATGGCATGGAGCATTGTGATGAAAATTGCATGGGGCTTTGTGATGAAAAAGACATGGAGCCTTTTCGTGACATGGTTCATGGAGCATTCTGATGACAAGTGTCAGGGAGCATTGTGATGACAAGTGTATTGAGAATTGTGATGACAAAGGTCATGGAGCATTGTGATGAAAAGGGCATGGAGTATTGTGATGACAGGCATCATGGAGCGTTGTGATGACAAGTGTTATGGAACATTGTGATCACAAGGGTTTGAAGCATTGTGTTGACAGCGGTCATGGATCATTTTGATTTCAAGGAGCATGGAGCATTGTGATGACAAGGACATGAAAAAAAGTGATCCCAAAGTTCATGGAGGATTGTGATGACAATGGTAATGTAGTATTGTGATGACAAGCACATAGAGCATTGTAATGACAAGGTCATGTAGCATTTTGCTGACAAAGACATGGAACATTGTGATAACAGGTGTCATGGAGCACTGTGATGACAAGCGTCACGGATCATTGTGAATACAGGGGTCATGGAGCATAGGGATGACAAGGGCATGGATCATTGTGATGACAAGGGTCATGGAGAATTGGGCTGAAAATGGTCATGGAGTATTGTGATGACAGGGGTCATGGAGCATTGTGATTACAGGGGTCTTGGAGAATTGTGATGACAAGAGTCCCGGATCATTGTGTTGTCAGGTGTCATGGAGTATAGTGATGACAGGGGTCATGGAGCATTGTGATGATATTGGTCATGGAGAATTGTGATGAGAATGCCATGGAGCATTGGGCTGAAAATATTCATGGAGTATTGTGATGACAGGGGTCATGGAGGATTGTGATGACAAGGGAATGGAGTATGATGATGACCAGGTCCTGGAGCATTGTGATGAGAAGACCATGGAGACTTGTGATGACATGTCTCATGGAGCATTCTGATTAAAAGGTGCATGGAGCATTGTGATTACTGAGGTCTTGGAGCATTGTGATGACAAGGGCATTGAGCACTGTGAGGAGAAGGCCATGAAACATTCTGATGACATGCGTCATGGAGCTCCGTGATGACAAGCGCATGTAGAATTGTGATTAGAGGTATCATGGAGCATTGTGATGACAAGGGTCATGGAGCCTTGTGATGGCAAGGCCGTGGAACATTGTGATGGCAGGGGTCATGGAGCATTGTTATGACAGAGGTAATGGAGCATTGTGATGAGAAGGGCATTGAGCATTGGTCTGAAATATTTCATGGATTATTGTGATGAGAGTGGGCATGGAGCATTGTGATGACAAGGGCACCGTACACGGTGATACATGGGTCATGGGGGATTGTAATGACAAGGGCATGGAGCATTGTGATGAGAAGGGCATCGAGCATTGTGATGACAAGTGTCATGGAGATGTGTGATGACAAGGGCATGGAGCAATGTGATGAGAGGGTTCATGGAGCATTGTGATGACAATGACATGGAGCATTGTGATGCCAAGGGTCATGAAGCTTTGTGATGACAAAGGTCATGGAGTATTTTGATGACAAGGGTGTGGTGCATTGTGATGAGAAGGGCAGGGAGCATTTTGATGACAGGTTCATGCAGTAATTTGATGAAAAATGTAATGGAACATTTTGATGACATGGGTTATAAAACATTGTGATGCCAGGGGTCATGGAGCTTTAGGATGAAATGGGTCATGGAGCATTTTGATGACAGGTGTTATGGTACTTTGTGATGTCATGGGTCATAGAACATTGTGAGGATAAGTGCACGTAGCATTGTGATAACAGGAGTCATAGATCATTGTGATGACAGGGGTGAGGGAGTATTGTGACAAATAGTGATGTAGCATTGTGATATCAGTGGTGAGAGAGCATTTGGATGAGAAGTGCATGGAGCATTGTGTTGACAAATTTTATGGAGCATTGTGATGACAAGATTGTGGAGCACTGTGATAATAAGTGCATGGTGCATTGTGATGACATGTGTCATGGAGCATTGTGCTGACAAGCGCATGGAGCATTGTGATGAAAAGGGTCATGGAGCATTGTGCTGAGAAAGGCATAGAGAATTGTGATGACAAGGATCAAAGAGCATTGTGATGAAAAGTTCATGGAGCATTGTGATGACAAGGGTCTTGGAGCATTCTGGTGACAAACTTCTGGAGTATTTTGATGACAATGGCATGGAGCATTGTGATGAAAACGGCATGGGACATTGCGATGAAAAAGGCTTGGAGCCTTTTCGTGACAGGTTTCAAGGAGCATACTGTTCACAAGTGTCAGGGAGCATTGTGATGACAAGTGTATTGAGAATTGTGATGACAAAGTCATGGAGTATTGTGATGAAAAGGGCATGGAGTATTGTGATGACAGACATCATGGAGCGTAGTGATGACAAGTGATATGGAACATTGTGATCACAAGAGTTTGGAGCATTGTGATGTCAGTGGTCATGGAGCATTGTGATGATATTGGCCATGGAGCATTGTGATGAGTAGATCGTGGAGTATTGGACTGAAAATATTCATGGATTATTGTGATGACAGAGGTAATGGTGCATTGTGAAGACAAGGGAATGGAGCATGGTGATGACAAGGTCCTGGAGCATAGTGATGAGAAGACCATGGAGACTTATGATGACAAGTCTCATGGAGCATTCTGATGAAATGGGGGATGGAGCATTGTGATTACAGGGGTCTTGGAGCATTGTGATGACTAGGGCATGGAGCATTGTGATGAGAAGGTCATGGAGCATTCTGATGATATGCGTCATGGAGTTTTGTGATGACAAGTGCATGGAGCATTGTGATTACAGGGATCTTGGAGCATTGTGATGAAAAGGGCATGGATCCTTCTCATGACAGGGTTCAAGGAGCATACTGACGACAAGTGTCAGGGAGCATTGTGATGATAAGTGTATTGAGCATTGTGATGACAAAGATCATGGAGCATTGTGAGGAGAAGACCATGGATAATTGTGATGATGAATGTCATGGGGTGTTTTGATGATAAGTGTTATGGAACATTGTGATCACAAGGGTTTGGAGCATTATGATGACAGAGGTCATGGAGAATATTGATTTCATTGTGATGACAATAGCCTGAAGCATTATGATGATGGGCATGGTGCATTGTGATGACAGGTTTCATGGAGCATTGGGATGAAAAGGGACATGGAGCATTGTGTTTACAGGGGTCTTGGAGCATTGTGATGACAAGGGCATGGAGCATTGTGATGAGAAGGCCATGGAACATTCTGATGACATGCGTCATGGAGCTTTGTGATGACAAGGGCATGGAGCATTGTGATTACAGGGGTCTTCAGCATTGTGATGACAAGTGTCATAGAACCTTGTGATGACTAGGCCGTGGAACACTATGATGGCAGGTGTCATGGTGCATTGTTATGACAGGGGTAATGGAGCATGGTGATGAGAAGGGCATGGAACATTGGTCTGAAATGTTTCATGGATTATTATGATGAGAGTTTGCATGGAGCATTGTGATGACAAGGGTACGCAACACTATGTCACATGAGTCATGCAGGATTGTAATGACAAGGGCATGCACCATTGAGATGAGAAGGGCATCGAGCATTGTGATGACTAGTGTCATGGAGCTTTGTGATGACAAGGGCATTGAGCAATGTGATGAGAGGGTTCATGGAGCATTGTGATGACAATGACATGGAGCATTGTGATGCCAAGGGTCATGGAGCTTTGTGATGACAATTCATGGAGCATTTTGATGACAAGGGCATGGTGCATTGTGATGAGAAGGGCAGGGAGCATTTTGATGACCGGGTCATGCAGCAGTTTGATGAATAGTGTAATGGAACATTTTGATTGCAGGGGTTATAGAACATTGTGATGTCAGGCGTCTTGGAGCTTTGGGATGAAAAGGGTCATGGAGCATTTTGATGACAGGGGTCATGGAACATTGTGATGATAATGGGATGTAGCAGTGTGATGACAGGGTCATGGAACATTGTGATTACAGGGGTGAGGGAGAATCGTGATGACTAGTGATAGAACACTGTGATATCTCTTGTGAGAGAGCATTTTGATGAGAAGTGCATGGACCATTGTGATTACAAGTTTTATGGAGCATTTCAGTGACAAGGTTGTGGACCATTGTGATGAAATGCGCGTGGCACATTTTGAAGACAATGGTCATGGAGCACTGTTCTGACAAAGACATGGAGCATTGTGATGACAAGGGTCACAGAGAATTGTGATGAAATGTTCATTGAGCGTTTTGGTTACAAAGGTCACAGAGCCTTGTAATCACGCGGGCATGGACCATTGTGATGACAAACGTTATGAAGTTTGAGATGACTGGAGTCACGGAGCATTGTGATGACAAGGGTCAGGTAGCATTGTGCTGACAATTGCATGGAGAATTGTGATGACAATGGCATGGAGCATTCTGATGACAAGCTTGTGGACTATTTTGATGACAATGGAATGGAGCATTGTGATGGAAACGGCATGGGGAGTTGTGATGAAAGGGGCATGGAGCCTTTTCGTGACAGGATTCAAGGAGAATTCTGATGACAAGTGTCAGGGAGCATTGTGTTGACAAGTGTATTGAGAATTGTGATGACAAAGGTCATGGAGCATTGCGATGAAAAGGGCATGGAATATTGTGATGACAGGCATCATGGAGCGTTGTGATGACATGTGTTATGGAACATTGTGGTCACAAGGGTTTGGAGCATTGTGATGACAGAGGTCATGGATCATTTTGATTTCAAGGAGCATGGAGCATTGTGATGACAAGGGCTTGAAACAAGCTGATACCAAGGTTCATGGAGGATTGTGATGACAATGGAAATGGAGTATTGTGATGACAAGTGCAGAGAACATTGTAATGACAAGGTCATGTAGCATTTTGCTGACAAAGGAATGGAGCATTTTAATGACATGTGTCATGGAGCACTGTGATGACAAGCGTCAAGAGCATTGTGAATACAGGGGTCATGGAGCATTGGGATGACAAGGGCATGGATCATTGTGATGAGAAGGGTCTTCGAGCACTGGGCTGAAAATGTTCATGGAGTGTTTTGATGACCGGGGTCATGGAGCATTGTGATGACTAGGGAATGGAGCATTGTGATGACAAGAGTCCCGAATCATTGTGTTCTCAGGTGACATGGAGTGTTGTGATGACAGTGGTCATGGAGCATTGTGATGATATTGGCCATGGAGCATTGTGATGAGTAGGTCGTGGTGCATTGGGCTGAAAATTTTCATGGATTATTGTGATGACAGGGGTCATGGAGCATTGTGATTACAAGGGAAAGGAGCATGGTGATGACAAGGTCCTGGAGCATTGTGATGAGAAGACCATGGAGACTTGTGATGACAAGTCTCATAGAGCATTCGGATGAAAAGGGGCATGGAGCATTGTGATTACTGGGGTCTTGGATCACTGTGATGACTAGGGCATGGAACATTGTGATGAGAAGTCCATGGAGCATTCTGATGACATGCGTCATGGAGTTTTTTGAGGACAACCATGGAGCATTGTGATTACAGTGGTCTTCGAACATTGTGAGGACAAGAGCATGGAGCATTGTGAGGAGAAGACCAAGGAGCATTCTGATGGCATGCGTCATTGAGATTTGTGATGACAAGTGCATGGAGCATTGAGATTGCATGGGTCTTGGAGCATTGTGATGAAAAGGACATGGATCATTGTGATGAAAAAGGCATGGAGCCTTGTCATGACAGGATTCAAGGAGGATACAGACAACAAGTGTCAGGGAGCATTTTGATGAAAAGTGTATTGAGCATTGTGATAACAAAGGTCATGGAGCATTGTGATGAGAAGACCATTGATAATTGTGATGACGAGAGTCATGGGACATTGTGATGAAAAGTGATATTGTATATTGTGAACACAAGTGTTTGGAGCATTGTTATGACAGAGGCCATGGAGCATTTTGATTTCACTGTGATGACAATAGCATGAAGCATTATGATGATGGGCATGTTGCATTGTGATGACAGGGTTCATGGATCACTGAGATGAAAATAGGCATAGAGGATTGTGATTACATGGTTATTGGAGCACTGTGATGAGAAGGGTCATGGAGCTTTGTGATGACAAGGCCATGGAACATCGTGATGGCAGGGGTCATGGAGCATTGTTATCACAGTGATAATTGGGCCTTGTGATGGCAAGGTCCTGGAGCATTGTGATGAAAAGGCCATGGAGCATTCTGATGACATGTGTCATGGAGCTTTGTGAAGACAAGGGCATGGAGCAATGTGATGAGAGAGTTCATGGAGCATTGTGATGACAATGAAATGGAGCATTGTGATGCTAAGGGTCATGTATCTTTGTGATGACAATGGTCATGGAGCATTTTGATGGCAAGGGCGTTGTGCAATGTGATGAGAAGGGCAGGGAGCATTGTGATGACAAATTTTAAGGAGCATTGTGATGACAAGATTGTGGAGCACTGTGATGACAAGCACATGGTGCATTGTGATGACGTGTCATTGAGCATTGTGATGACAATCACATTAAGCATTGTGATGACAAGTCTCATGGAACATTCTGATGAAAAGGGGCCTGGAGCATTGTGATTACAGGGGTCTTGGAGCATTGTGATGAGAAGGGCATGGAGCATTGTTATGAGAAGGCCATGAAGCATGCTGATGACATGTGTCATGGAGATTTTTAATGACAAGTGCATGGAGCATTGTGATTACAGGGATCTTGGAGCATTGTGATGAATAGGGCATGGATCACTGTGATGAAAAAGGCATGGAACCTTGTCATGACAGGGTTCAAGGAGCATACTGACGACAAGTGTCAGGGAGCATTGTGATGACAAGTGTATTGAGCATTGTGATGACAACGATCATGGAGCATTGTGATGAGAAGACCATGGATAATTGTGATGATGAGTGTCATGGGGTGTTGAGATGATAAGTGTTATTGAACATTGTGATCACAAGGTTTTGGAGCATTATGATGACAGAGGTCATGGAGAATATTGATTTCATTGTGATGACAATAGCCTGAAGCATTATGATGATGGGCATGGTGTATTGTGATGACAGGGTTCATGGAGCATTGAGATGAAAAGGGTCATGGAGCACTGTGATTACAAGGGTCTTGGAGCATTGTGACGACATGGGAATGGAGCATTGTGATGAGAAGGCCATGGAACTTTCTGATGACATGCGTCATGGAGCTTTGTGATGAAAAGGGCATGCAGCATTTTGATTTCAGGGGTGTTGAGCTTTGTGATGACAAGTGTCATGGAACCTTGTGATGACTAGGTAGTGGAACATTGTGATGCCAAGAGTCATGGTGCATTGTTATGACAGGGGTAATGGAGCATTTTGATGAGAAGGGTATGGAACATTGGTCTGAAATGTTTCATGGATTATTGTGATGAGAGTGGGCATGGAGCATTGTGATGACAAGGGCACGGAACACTGTGATACATGGGTCATGCAGGATTGTAATGAAAAAGGCATGGAGCATTGTCATGAGAAGGGCATCGATCATTGTGATGAAAAGTGTCATGGAGCTTTGTGATGACAAGGACATGGAGCAATGTGATGAGAGTGTTCAGGGAGCATTGTGATGACAGTGACATGGAGCATTGTGATGCCATGGGACATGGAGCTTTGTGATGACAAGTCATGGAGCATTTTGATGAGAAGGGTGTGGTGTATTGTGATGAGAAGGGCAGGGAGCATTTTGATGACAGGGTCATGCAGCAATTTGATAAGAATTGTAATGGAATATTGTGATGGCAGTGTTTATAGAACATTGTGATGTCAGGGGTCTTGGATCTTTGGGATGAAAAGGGTCATGGAGCATTTTGCTGACAGGGGTTATGGAACATTGTGATGTCAGGGGTCATGGAACATTGTGCAGATGAGTGGATGTAGCACTGTGATGACAGTGTCATGGAACATTGTGATTCCAGGTGTGAGGGAGTATTGTGATGACTAGTGATGGAACATTGTGATATCTCTGGTGAGAGAGCATTTTGATGAGAAGTCCATGGACCATTGTGATTACAAGGTTTATGGAGCATTGCAATGAAAATTTTGTGGTCGGCTGTGATGAAATGCGCATGGCACACTGTGATGACAATGGTCATAGACCATTGTTCTGACAAAGACATGGAGCAGTGTGATGACAAGGGTCACAGAGAATTGTGATGAAAAGTTCATGGAACATTGTGGTTACAAAAGTCACAGAGCCTTGTGATGATGCGGGCATGGACAACTGTGATGACAAATGTTATGAATCATTGTGATGACTGGAGTCACTGAGCATTGTGATGACAGGGATCATGGAGCATTGTGATGACAAGGGCATGGAGCATTGTGTAGACAGGGGCATGGAGCATTGGTCTGACAAGTTTCATGGATTATTGTGATGACATTGGGCATGGTGCATTGTGATGACAAGGGCATGGAGCATTGTGAGGAGAAGGTCAAGGAGTATTGTGAAGACAGGTGTCTGGGAGCACTGTGATGACATATGTCATGGTCCATTGTGATGACAATTGCATGGAGCATTGTGAAGCCAAATGTAATGGAGAAATGTGAGGAAAAATATAATGGAGCATTTTGATGATTAGGGCTTGGAGCATTATGATGACAAGGGCCATTGAAAATTTTCATGACAAGGTCGAGAAGCATTGTGATGACAATGTCCTGGAGCACTGTGCTGACAAAACCATGGACCCTTGTGATGACAAGTCTCACGGTGCATACTGATGAAAAGGGGCATGGAGCATTGTAAGTAAAGGGGTCTTGGAACATTGTGATGACAAGGGCATGGCACATTGTGAGGAGAAGACCAAGGAGCATTCTGATGGCATGCGTCCTTGAGTTTTGTGATGACAAGGTCATGGAGCATTGTGATTACATGGGTCTTGGAGCACTGTGATGGAAAGGGCATGGAACATTGTGATGAAAAAGGAATGGAGCCTTGTCATGACAGGGTACAAGGAACATACTGACAAGTGTCATGGAGCATTGTGATGACAGGGGTCATGAAGAATTGTGATAACAAGAGCATGGAGCATTGTGATGACAAGAGCATGGAACATTGGTCTAATATGTTTCATGGATTATTGCGATGACAGTTGGAATGGCGCATTGTGATGACAAGGGCATGGAGCATTGTGATGACCAGGTCATGCTGTATTGTGAAGAGAGGTGTCAGGGAGCATTCTGATGACATATGTAGTGGCCCGCTCTGATGACAATGGCATGGAGCATTGTGATGCCAAGTGTCATGGAGGATTCTGATGACAAATGTAATGGAGCATTGTGATGACAATGGCTTGGAGCATTGTGATGACAAGGGTCAAGGAGCATTGTGCTGACAATCGCATGGAGAATTGTGATGACAAAGGTCATGGAGCATTCTGATGACAATCTTGTGGAGTATTTTGATGACAATGACATGGAGCATTGTGATGAAAACGGCATGGGGCATTGTTATGAAAGAGGCATGGAGCCATTTCCTGACATGGTTCAAGGAACATTCTGATGACAAGTGTCAGGGAGCATTGTGATGACAAGTGTATTGAGAATTGTGATGACAAAGGTCATGGAGCATTGCGATGAAAAGGGCATGGAATATTGTGATGACAGGCATCATGGAGCGTTGTGATGAAAAGTGTTATGGAACATGGTGATCAAATGGGTTTGGAGCATTGTGATGACAGAGGTCATGGATCATTTTGATTTCAAGGAGCATGGAGCATTGTGATGACATGGGCATGAAGCAATGTGATCCCATGTTTCATGGAGGATTGTGATGAGAAGCAAATAGAGCATTGTAATGACAAGGTCTTGTAGCATTTTGCTGACAAAGGCATGGAGCACTGTGATGACAAGCGTCACAGAGCATTGTGAAAACAGTGGTCATGGAGCATAGGGATGACAAGGACATGGATCATTGTGATGACAAGGGTCATGGAACATTGGGCTGAAAATGTTCATGGAGTATTGTGATGACAGGTGTCATGGAGCAGTGTGATGACTAGGGAATGGAACATTGTGATGACAAGAGTCCCGAATCATTATGTTGTCAGGTGTCATGGAGTGTTGTGATGACAGTGGTCATGGAGCATTGTGATGATATTGGCCATGGAGCTTTGTGTTGAGAAGACCTTGGGTAATTGTGATGTCGAGCATCATGGAGCACTGTAATGACAAGGGGCATGAAGCATTGTGATGTCAGGTGTCAGGGAGCATTGTGATGACAGGGGTCATGGAGCATTGTGATGACAAGTCATGGAGCATTTTGATGAGAAGGGTGTGGTGTATTGTGATGAGAAGGGCAGGGAGCATTTTGATGACAGGGTCATGCAGCAATTTGATAAGAATTGTAATGGAATATTGTGATGGCAGTGTTTATAGAACATTGTGATGTCAGGGGTCTTGGATCTTTGGGATGAAAAGGGTCATGGAGCATTTTGCTGACAGGGGTTATGGAACATTGTGATGTCAGGGGTCATGGAACATTGTGCAGATGAGTGGATGTAGCACTGTGATGACAGTGTCATGGAACATTGTGATTCCAGGTGTGAGGGAGTATTGTGATGACTAGTGATGGAACATTGTGATATCTCTGGTGAGAGAGCATTTTGATGAGAAGTCCATGGACCATTGTGATTACAAGGTTTATGGAGCATTGCAATGAAAATTTTGTGGTCGGCTGTGATGAAATGCGCATGGCACACTGTGATGACAATGGTCATAGACCATTGTTCTGACAAAGACATGGAGCAGTGTGATGACAAGGGTCACAGAGAATTGTGATGAAAAGTTCATGGAACATTGTGGTTACAAAAGTCACAGAGCCTTGTGATGATGCGGGCATGGACAACTGTGATGACAAATGTTATGAATCATTGTGATGACTGGAGTCACTGAGCATTGTGATGACAGGGATCATGGAGCATTGTGATGACAAGGGCATGGAGCATTGTGTAGACAGGGGCATGGAGCATTGGTCTGACAAGTTTCATGGATTATTGTGATGACATTGGGCATGGTGCATTGTGATGACAAGGGCATGGAGCATTGTGAGGAGAAGGTCAAGGAGTATTGTGAAGACAGGTGTCTGGGAGCACTGTGATGACATATGTCATGGTCCATTGTGATGACAATTGCATGGAGCATTGTGAAGCCAAATGTAATGGAGAAATGTGAGGAAAAATATAATGGAGCATTTTGATGATTAGGGCTTGGAGCATTATGATGACAAGGGCCATTGAAAATTTTCATGACAAGGTCGAGAAGCATTGTGATGACAATGTCCTGGAGCACTGTGCTGACAAAACCATGGACCCTTGTGATGACAAGTCTCACGGTGCATACTGATGAAAAGGGGCATGGAGCATTGTAAGTAAAGGGGTCTTGGAACATTGTGATGACAAGGGCATGGCACATTGTGAGGAGAAGACCAAGGAGCATTCTGATGGCATGCGTCCTTGAGTTTTGTGATGACAAGGTCATGGAGCATTGTGATTACATGGGTCTTGGAGCACTGTGATGGAAAGGGCATGGAACATTGTGATGAAAAAGGAATGGAGCCTTGTCATGACAGGGTACAAGGAACATACTGACAAGTGTCATGGAGCATTGTGATGACAGAGGTCATGAAGAATTGTGATAACAAGAGCATGGAGCATTGTGATGACAAGAGCATGGAACATTGGTCTAATATGTTTCATGGATTATTGCGATGACAGTTGGAATGGCGCATTGTGATGACAAGGGCATGGAGCATTGTGATGACCAGGTCATGCTGTATTGTGAAGAGAGGTGTCAGGGAGCATTCTGATGACATATGTAGTGGCCCGCTCTGATGACAATGGCATGGAGCATTGTGATGCCAAGTGTCATGGAGGATTCTGATGACAAATGTAATGGAGCATTGTGATGACAATGGCTTGGAGCATTGTGATGACAAGGGTCAAGGAGCATTGTGCTGACAATTGCATGGAGAATTGTGATGACAAAGGTCATGGAGCATTCTGATGACAATCTTGTGGAGTATTTTGATGACAATGACATGGAGCATTGTGATGAAAACGGCATGGGGCATTGTTATGAAAGAGGCATGGAGCCATTTCCTGACATGGTTCAAGGAACATTCTGATGACAAGTGTCAGGGAGCATTGTGATGACAAGTGTATTGAGAATTGTGATGACAAAGGTCATGGAGCATTGCGATGAAAAGGGCATGGAATATTGTGATGACAGGCATCATGGAGCGTTGTGATGAAAAGTGTTATGGAACATGGTGATCAAATGGGTTTGGAGCATTGTGATGACAGAGGTCATGGATCATTTTGATTTCAAGGAGCATGGAGCATTGTGATGACATGGGCATGAAGCAATGTGATCCCATGTTTCATGGAGGATTGTGATGAGAAGCAAATAGAGCATTGTAATGACAAGGTCTTGTAGCATTTTGCTGACAAAGGCATGGAGCACTGTGATGACAAGCGTCACAGAGCATTGTGAAAACAGTGGTCATGGAGCATAGGGATGACAAGGACATGGATCATTGTGATGACAAGGGTCATGGAACATTGGGCTGAAAATGTTCATGGAGTATTGTGATGACAGGTGTCATGGAGCAGTGTGATGACTAGGGAATGGAACATTGTGATGACAAGAGTCCCGAATCATTATGTTGTCAGGTGTCATGGAGTGTTGTGATGACAGTGGTCATGGAGCATTGTGATGATATTGGCCATGGAGCTTTGTGTTGAGAAGACCTTGGGTAATTGTGATGTCGAGCATCATGGAGCACTGTAATGACAAGGGGCATGAAGCATTGTGATGTCAGGTGTCAGGGAGCATTGTGATGACAGGGGTCATGGAGCATTGTGATGACAAGGGCATGGAGCTTTGTGATGACATGTGCATGGAGCATTGTGATGACAAGTGCATGGAGCATTGCAATGTCAAGTGGATGGAGAATTGTGATGACAAGAGCATGTAACATTTTGATGAGAAGTGTCATGTAGCACTGTGATGACAAGGACGTGGAGAATTGTGATGACAAGGGACATGGAGCATTTTGATAACCAGGGCATGGTGCATTGTGATGATAGGGGTCATGGAGCATTATTATGAGAACGGCCATGGTGCATTCTGACATAAGATACCACTTATGAAGGGAATGTAAACATGGCTACATATGAACTGATTTAGGGAAGAGAACAGAGTATCAGATTTAGAAAACAATATAACGCGTGCTTAAGGGGAAAGAGAAGTGGGGAGATGCACAAAACATAAGATTGATATTAGCACAGGTACCGTTCCATAATCCAAAAACAGAAGAGACAAGCCCTACTCCTTCCTCAGTGAACGGAACTCAACATCCCTATTCCCCGCAGAGAAATATATCTGACTAGTAAGAATTTTAAAACCTATGTATTGATATGTCTCCGTAAGGGAACCAAGTGTGTCTAGAACGACATAAACATGGCACTGAGAATCAGCTCAAACCCACTATAAAAATGAATTTCAAAACAAAACATAAAAACAGTAAAATTCTTACACAATACATTCAGGGGTTCTGATGAAACCTGGAATGACCGTATCTACAATGACAGCTGGATGTGGCATAAGGCTGGTCACTTGGGACAGAGAGGATTGGTGAGATTGGGAGAAAAGATGCAGACCCTTTAAAGCAATAATGCCTGCCACCCATTCCATGGTTCCCATCTCTCCAGGTAGAAGTGAATATCACTACAGTTATAACGTGTATGGGAACCTAGAGAATGGAAACCATCTGATGGTGAAAGGTTTCTAAAATTCTACTAATTTTTTTTCTCTCCTTGTGCTCCAGTTTGACATTCCAACTGCTTTACTATCAATCTCCCAACTTGGAAAGTCAGCCCCTATATCCTCCTGGTACGCACAGTTGGCAAATTGTGCAGAGGATATAAGGGAAGAGAGAGAACCAATGAGAGAGTAGCTGTAGGCATTTGGACGGCCACATGTCTCTCTAATTTTCCGTCACAAAGAGGAATTAACCAAAGTCTCAGCCTGCCCTCCAGAACCAGTAAAAGTCCAGAAGCAAAACTGTTGATTTGCGGTCAGCTCACAAAAACGCGAGTTGAAAAATGGAGCTCAGGGCCACAGCAATTCACTAACCTGCAGAGTTATAAAGGAATACTGTCTTCGAAAATTCTGTTGAGGGAAAGCCACGAGGCGGAAGGGAAAATGAGGCAGAATGGCATGAAACAGATTTCAAGAGGTACATTGGAATCGGCTTTAAACACAGGAAAAGCATTACAACTTCGAAAATTATGGAAATGGCCATAAAGGGCATATGGGTTTTCACGTAAATATATACAGGAGAAAACGCATATGCCCTTTTTGGACAAGCAAGCAAGAGGGCAATGCAAATCTGCACTACAAAGAAGTATCACTTCCCACCGGTCAAAAGGGACATCCACAAAATGTGTAAAAACCAGAAAGGCAAGACAGGCCCTGGAGAACAGGGAGCCTTGTTATGCTGATGGCCGGGATGTAAATTGCCAACTGCCTCTCTGGAGGAGTGCATTGTGTTCCCTAAAACAAGTAAACAACAGAGCTACAGAGCCAAGGGCACTTCCAGTCTAGGGAATATACATTGGGAAAACTGAAAATAAATAAGACAGATCCACACCAAAATTCAGGGCTGCACTGCTTACAAAAACCTCAACTTGGGTACACATTAAATATCCCAGGAAAGACAAAAATGGTTCAAGAAATTGTCGTATTTACGTATGATGGAATATCCCTCAGCCATAAAATCAATGTCATAAGGCCAGTAGCAGCAAAATGAGTGGATTCTGGTACGATAATTCTAAGGGAAATAAGTCACACAGAAAAAGAAACTTATCATAAGATATCACTTATGAAGATCCTGTAAACATGGCTACACATGAACTGAGTTAGGAAAGAAAAGAGAGACTCACATTTAAAAAAAAAAACGCTTATGCTTGCTTAAGTGGGTAGGAGAGGTGGGGTGATGCATAAAATCAGAGTTTGATATTAGTACAAGTACCCTTCCTAAAACCAAATACGAAATAGACAAAACCTACACCTTCCTCAGTGAAAGGGACTCAACACCCCATATTCACCACAGAGTAATATATCTTAAAAGTATGAATCTTAAAACCTATGTATTGATAGGTCTCTATAAGGGAATCAAGTGTGTCTAGACTGACATAAACATGACAGTGAGAATGAGCTCAAACACACTATAAAAAGGAATTTCAAAAACAAAACAAAAAACAGGGAAATTTCTTTCAATTCCTTCAAGGTCTCTGATGAAACGTGGAATGACCTTATCTACAATGACAGCTGGATGTGGCATAAGGCTGGACACTTGGGACTGAGAGGATTGGTGAGATTAGGTGAGCAAAAGCAGACACTTTAAATCAATAATGAGGGGCACCCATTCCAAGGGTCCCAACTCTCCAGGTTGAAGGGAATATTACTACAGCTATTACATGTACGGGAAACCTAGATAATGGACACACTGTGAATACGAAAGGTCTCTAAAACTAAACTAATAGTCCCTCTCCTGGTGCTCTGGTTTGACATTCCAACTGCTTTACTATCAATCTCCCAACTTGGAGAGACAGCCCCTTTAACCTCCTGCTTCTCACAGGTTGCCAATTTGGCAGAGGATGAAACGGAAGAGGAAGAACCAAAGAGAGAGTAGCTGTTATGCATTTGGACGGGCACATGTCACTCTAATTTCCCGGGAGGAAGAAGAATTGACCAAAGTCTCAGCCAACCACCGGGAACCAGAATAGGTCCTGAACCAAAATATTGGGCTTGCGTTCAGCTCAGAAAAAACGAGTTAACAATGGAGCTCAGGGGCACAGCAATTCACAAACTGGCAGAGGAATAAAGGGCAACTATCGTCCAAAAATCTTTTCAGGGAAGGCAACGAGGCGGACTTGAAAGTGAGGCAGAATAGCAGGAATCAGATTTCAAGAGGTACGTAGGAATCGCCTGTAAAGCAAAGGAATAGGTGCACAACTTCGACAATGATGCACTTGGCCAAAAAGGGCGTATGCGTTTTGTCCTGAATATATTCAGGAGAAAACGCATACGCCCTTTTTGGCCAAGTAAGCAAGCGGGCAAAGCAAATCTGCACTACAAAGAAGTATCACTTCCCACCGGTCAAAAGGGACATCCACAAAATGGGTCAAAACCAGAAAGGCAAGACAGGCCCTGGAGAACAGGGAGCCTTGTTATGCTGATGGGCGGTATGTAAACTGCCAACTGCCTCTCTGGAGGAGTGCATTGTGTTCCCTAAAACAAGTAAACAACAGAGCTACAGAGCCAAGGGCACTTCGAGTCTAGGGAATATACCTTGGGAAAACTGAAAATCAATAAGACAGAGCCACCCCAAAATTTAGGGCTGCACTGCTTACAAGAACCTCAACTTGGGTACACTTTAAGTATCCCAGGAAAGATAAAAATGGTTCAAAAAATTGTGGTACTTACGTATGATGGAATATCCCTCAGCCATGAAATCAATGTCATAATAGCAGTAGCAGCAAAATGAGTGGATTCAGGTACGATGATTCTAAGTGAAATAAGTCACACAGAAAAAGAAACTTATCATAAGATAATACTTATGAAGATCCTGTAAACATGGCTACATATGAACTGAGTTAGGAAAGAGTAGAGTCTCACATTTAGAAAACACTCTTATGCCTGCTTAAGGGGGAAGGAGAGGTTGGGTGATGCAAAAAACCAGAGTTTGATATAAGCACAAGTACCGTTCAAAAAACCAACTATGGAATAGACAAGACCTACACCTTCCTCTGTGAAAGGGACTCAGAACCCCATATTTCCCGCAGAGGAATATATCTGACTAGTAAGAATCTAAAAACCTATGTATTGATAGGTCTCTTTTAGGGAATCAAGTGCGTCTAGACTGGCCTAAACATGGCAGCGAGAATCAGCTCAAACCCACTATAAAAAGGAATTTGAAAAACAAAAAACAGGGAAATTCTTTACAATTCCTTCAGTGTCTCTGATGAAACCTGTAATGACCCTATCTACAACGACAGCTGCATGTGGCATAAGGCTGGACACATAGGACTGAGAGGATTGGTGAGACTGGGTGAGCAAATGCAGACCCTTTAATGCAATAATGCATGGCACACATTCCATGGGTCCCAACTCTCCGGGTTGAAGGGAATATTACTACAGCTATAACATGTATGGGAAACCTAGAGAATGGACACACTGTGAATACGAAAGGTTTCTAAATCTCAACGAATAGTCCCTCTCCTGGTGCTCCAGTTGGACTTTCCAACTGCTTTACTATCAATCTCAACTTGGAGAGACAGCACCTTTACCCTCCTGGTTGGCATAGATTGCCAATTTGATAAAGGATGAAAGGCAAGAGGGAGAACAAATGAGAGAGTAGCTGTTAGCTATTTGGACGGGCATATGTCACTCTTATTTCCTGGGAGGAAGAAGAATTAACCAAAGTCTCAGCCATCCACCGGGAACCAGTGTAGGCCCTCAACCAAAATATTGGACTTGCATTAAGCTCACAAAAAACGAGTTAAAAAATGGAGCTCCTGGGCACAGCAATTCACAAATTGGCAGAGTAATAAAGGACAACTATCATCCAAAACTCTGTTGAGGGAAGGCAACGAGGCGGACTTGAAACGGAGGCAAAATAGCAGGAAACAGATTTCAAGAGGTACGTTGGAATCGCCTTTAAAGCACAGGAAGTGAGGCACCACTTCGACAATGATGCACTTGGCCATAAAGGGTGTATGCGTTTTCTCCTGAGTATATTCAGGAGAAAACGCATAAACTCTTTTTGGCCAAGCAAGCACGCGGACAATGCAAGTCTGCACTACAAAGAAGTATCACTTCCCACCGGTCCAAAGGGATATCCACATAACGGGTAAAAACCAGAAATTCAAGGCAGGCCCTGGAGAACATTGAGCCTTGTTATGCTGATGTGTGGGATGTAAATTGCCAATTGCCTCTCTGGAGGAGTGCATTGTGTTCCCTAAACCAAGTAAACAACAGAGCTACAGAGCCAAGGACACATCCAATCTAGGGAATATACTTTGGGAAAACTGAAAATCAATAAGACAGAGCCACCCCAAAATTTAGGGCTGCACTGCTTACAAGAACCTCAACTTCGGTACACCTTAAATATCCCAGGAAATATAAAAATGGTTCAAAAAATTGTGGTACTTACATACGACGGAATATCCCTCAGACATGAAATCAATGTCATAAGACCAGTAGCAGCAAAATGAGTGGATTCAGGTACGATGATTCTAAGTGAAATAAGTCACACAGAAAAAGAAACTTATCATAAGATATCACTTATGAAGATCCTGTAAACATGGCTACACATGAACTGAGTTAGGGAAGAGAACAGAGTCTTACATTTAGAAAACACTCTTATGCCTGCTTAAGGGGGAAGGAGAGGTGGGATGATGCATAAAACCAGAGTTTGATATAAGCACAAGTACTGTTCCAAAAACCAACTATGGAAGACACAAGACCTACACCTTGCTCAGTGAAAGGGACTCGAAACCCCATATTTCCCACAGAGGAATATATCTGACTATTAAGAATATTAAAACCTGTGTATTGACATGTCTCCATAAGCCAATCAAGTGTGTCTAGACTGGCGTAATCATGGCAGCGAGAATCAGCTCAAACCCACTATAAAAAGAATTTCAAAAACAAACAAAAAAAAACAGTGAAATTCTTTACAATTCCTTCAGGGTCTCTGATGAAACCTGGAATGACACTATCTACAACGAAAGCTGGATGTGGCATAAGGCTGGACGCATGGGACTGAGAGGATTGGTGAGATTGGGTGAGCAAATGCAGACTCTTTAAAGGAATAATGCATGGCACCCTTTCCATGGGTCCCAACTCTCCTGGTTGAAGGGAATATTACTACAGCTATAACATGTATGGGAAACCTAGAGAATGGACACACTGTGAATACAAAACGTTTCTAAAACTCAAAGAATAGTCCCTCTCCTGGTGGTCCAATTTGACTTTCCAACTGCTTTACTATCAATCTCCCAACTTGGAGAGACAGCACCTTTAACCTCCTGGTTTGCACAGGTTGCCAATTTGGCATAGGATGAAAGGGAAGAGGGAGAACCAATGAGAGAGTAGCTGTTAGGCTTTTGGATGGGCACATGTCACTCATATTTCCCCGGAGGAAGAAGAATTAACCAAAGTCTCAGCCAACCACCGGGAACCAGTATAGGTCCTAAACCAAAATATTGGACTTTCGTTCAGCTCACAAAAAACGAGTTACAAAATGGAGCTCAGGGGCACAGCAATTCACAAACTGGCAGAGTAATAAAGGGCAACTATCATCCAAAAATCTGTTGAGGGAAGGCATCGAGGCGAACTTTAAATGGAGGCAGAATAGCAGGAAACACATTTCATGAGGTACTTTCGAATCACCTTTAAATCACAGGAATAGGGGCACAACTTCGACAATGATGCACTTGGCCAAAAAGGGCGTATGCGTTTTCTCCTGAATATATTCAGGAGAAAACGCATACGCCCTTTTTGGCCAAGCAAGCAAGCGGGCAATGCAAATCTGCACTACAAAGAAGTATCACATCCCACCGGTCATTAGGGGTATCCACAAAATGGGTAAAAACCAGAAAGGCAAGACAGGCCCTGGAGAACAGGGAGCCTTGTTATGTTGATGGGCGGGATGTAAATTGCCAACTGCCTCTCTAGAGGAGTGCATTGTTTTCCCTAAAACAAGTAAACAACAGAGCTACAGAGCCAAGGGCACTTCCATTCTAGGGAATATACCTTGGGAAAACTGAAAATCAATAAGACAGAGCCACCCCAAAATTTAGGGCTGCACTGCTTACAAGAACCTCAACTTGCGTACACCTTAAATATTCCGTGAAAGATAAAAATGGTTCAAAAAATTGTGGTACTTACGTACGATGGAATATCCCTCAGCCATGAAAACAATGTCATAAGACCAGTAGCAGCAAAATGAGTGGATTCAGGTATGATGATTCTAAGTGAAATATGTCACACAGAAAAAGAAACTTATCATAAGATATCACTTATGAAGATCCTGTAAACATGGCTACACATGAACTGAGTTAGGAAAGAGAACAGAGTCTCACATTTAGAAAACACTCTTATGCCTGCTTAAGGGGGTAGGAGAGGTGGGGTGTTGCATAAAACCACAGTTTGATATAAGTACAGGCACCATTCCAGAAACCAAATACAGAATAGACAAGATCTACACCTTCCTCACTGAAATGTTATCAAGACCCCATACTTCCCACAGAGGAATATATCTGACTAGTAAGAATCTTAAAACCTATGTATTGATATATCACCGTAAGGGAAACAAATGTGTCTAGACTGGCATAAACACGAGAGTGAGAATCAGCTCAAACCCACTATAAAAAGGAATTTCAAAAACAAAACAACAAAACGGGGAAATTCTTTACAATTCCTTCAGGGTCTCTGATGAAATCTTGAATGACCCTGTGTACAACGACAGCTGGATGTGGCATAAGGCTGGACACATGGGACTGAGAGGATTGGTGAATTTGGGTTAGCAAATGCAGACCCTTCAAACCAATAATGCGTGGCACCCATTCCATGGTTCCCAACTCTACAGGTTGAAGGGAATATTACTACAGCTCTAACATGTACAGGAAACCAAGAGAATGGACACACAGTGAATACGAAAGGTTTCTAAAACCCAACTAATTGTCCCTCTCCTGGTCCTCCGGTTTGAATTTCCAACTGCTTAACTATCAATCTCCCAACTTGGAGAGACAGCCCCTTTAACCTCCTGGTTTGCTCGGGTTGCCATTTTGGAAGAGGATGAAAGGGAAAAGGGGGAACCAATGAAAGAGTAGCTGTTAGGCATTTGGACGGGCACATGTCACTCTAAATTCCCGGCAGGAAGAAGAATTAACCAAAGTCTCAGCCACCCGCCGTGAACAAGTATAGGTCCTGAACCAAAATTTGGACTTGTGGTCAGCTCACAAAAAACGAGTTAGAAAATGGAGCTAAAGGGCACAGCAATTCACAAACAGGCACAGTAATAAAGGACAACTATCGTCCAAAAAATCTGTTAAGGGAAGACAACGAGGCGACCTTCTAAGCGAGGCAGAATAGCAGGAAACAGATTTCAAGTGGTTCGTTGGAATCACCTGTAAAGCACAGGAAGAGGGGCACAACTTCGAAAATGATGCACTTGGCCAAAAAGGGCATATGCGTTTTCTCCTGAATATATTCAGGAGAAAACGCATATGCCCTTTTTGGCCAAGCAAGCAAGTGGGCAATGCAAATCTGCACAGCAAAATAGTATCACTTCCCACCAGTCAAAAGGGACATCCACAAAATGTGTAAAAACCAGAAATCCTAGAGAGGCCCTGGAGAACATGGAGCCTTTTTATGCTGAGGGGTGGGATGTAAATTGCCAACTGCCTCTCTGGAGGAGTGCATTGTGTTCCCTAAAACAAGTAAACAACAGACCTACAGAGCCAACGGTACTTCCAGTCTAGGGAATATACCTTGGGAAAACTGAAAATCAATAAGATAGAGCCACCCCAAAATTTAGGGCTGCACTTCTTACAAGAATCTCAAATTGAGTACTCTCTAAATATCCCAGGATAGATAAAAATGATTCAAAAAATTGTGGTACTTATGTACGATGGATTATCCCTCAGCCATGAAATCAATGTCATAATGCCAGTAACAGGAAAATGAATGGATTCAGGTACGATGATTCTAAGTGAAATAAGTCACACAGAAAAACAAACTTATCATAAGATAGCACTTATGAATTTTCTGTAACATGGCTACACATGAACTGAGTTAGGAAAGGGAACAGCGTCTCACATTTAGAAAACACACTTATGCCTGCTTAAGGAGGAAGGAGAGGTGGGGTGATGCATAGAACCAGAGTTTGATATTAGTACAAGTACCATTCCAAAATCAAAATACGGAATAGACAAGACCTACACCTTCATCAGTGAAAGGGACGCAAAACCCAATATTCTGCACAGAGGTATATATCTGACTAGTAAGAATCTTAAAACCTATGTATTGATATGTCACCGTAAGGGAATCAAGTGTGTCTAAACTGGCATAAACATGGCAGTGAGAATCAGCTCAAACCCAGTAAAAAAAGAAATTTCAAATACAAAACAAAAAAAAAACAG
Organism: Mesoplodon mirus; assembly: GCF_964341445.2. NCBI lineage: Eukaryota > Metazoa > Chordata > Mammalia > Artiodactyla > Ziphiidae > Mesoplodon > Mesoplodon mirus. The sequence continues at coordinate 285,112 of NW_028295598.1, forward strand.
GGAAAATCTTTACAATTCCTTCAGGGGCTCTGATGAAACCTGGAATGACCCTACCTACAACGAGAGCTGGATGTGGCATAAAGCTGGACACTTGAGACTGAGAGGTTTGGTGAGACTGGGTGAGCAAATGCAGACCTTTAAAGCAATAATATGTGGCACCCATTCCATGTGTCCCAACTCTCCTTGTGTAAGGGAATATTACTACAGCCATAGCATTTACGGGAAACCTAGAGAATGGACACACTGTGAATACGAAAGGTTTATAAAACTCAACTTATAGTCCATCTCCTTGTGCTCCAGTTTGAACTTCCAACGGCTTTACTATCAATCTCCCAAATTGGAGCGATAGCCCGTAAAACCTCCTGGTTCGCACAGGTTGCCAATTTGGCAGAGGATGAAAGGGAAGAGGGAGAACCAATGAGAGAGTAGTGGTTAGGCATTTGGACAGGTACATGTCACTTTAATTGCCCGGCAGGAAGTAGATTAACTAATGTCTCAGCCACCCGCCGGGAACCAGTATAGGTTTTGAACCATAATTTTGGATTTGCTGTCAGCTCACAAAAACGAGTTGAAAAATGGAGCTCAGGGGCACAGCAATTTACAAACTGGCAGAGTAATAGAGGACAACTATCGTCCAAAAATCTTTTGAGGGAAGGCAGAGAGGCGGACTTTAAAAGGAGGCAGAATAGCAGGAAACAGATTTCAAGAGGTACGTTGGAATCACCTGTAAAGCACAGGAAGAGGGGCACAACTTCGACAATGATGCACTTGGCCAAAAAAGGTGTATGCGTTTTCTCCTGAGTATATTCAGGAGAAAATGCATACGCCATTTTTGGCCAAGCAAGCAAGCAGCAATGCAAATCTGCACTACAAAGAAGTATCCCTTCCCACCGGTCAAAAGGGACATCCACAAAATGTGTAAAAACCAGAAAGGCAAGACAGGCCCTGGAGATCAGAGAGCCTTGTTATGCTGATGGGCGGGATATAAGTTGCCAAATGACTCTCTGGAGGAGTGCATTGTGTTCCCTAAAACAAGTAAACAACAGAGCTACACAGCCAAGGGCAGTTCCAGTCTAGGGAATATACCTTGGGAAAACTGAAAATCAATAAGACAGAGCCACCCTAAAATTTAGCGCTGCACTGCTTACAAGAACCTCAACTTGGGTACACCTTAAGTATCCCAGGAAAGACAAAAATGGTTCAAGATATTGTGGTACTTACGTACGATGGAATATCGCTCAGCCATGAAATCAATGTCATAAGGCCAGTAGCAGCAAAAAGAGTGGATTCAGGTACGATGATTCTAAGTGAAATAAGTCACACAGAAAAAGAAACTTATCATAAGATATCACTTATGAAGGTCCTGTAAACATGGCTACACATGAACTGAGTTAGGAAAGATTACAGAGTAACTAATCTTATCATAAGTTATCACTCATAGCGGGAATGTACACATGACTACACATGAACTGAATTACAAACACAACAGAGTCACACATTTAGAAAACATCTTCTGCCTGCTTAATGGGAAAGCCGAGATGCGGTGAGGAATAAAACCACAGTTTTAAATTAGCACAGATACCGTTATATAAACCATGCATGTAATAGACAACACCTACTCCCAGCACAATGAACTGGACTCAACACCCCCTATTCATTGCAGAGGAATATGTCTGACTCTAAGTTTTTTAAAACATATGTATTCTCATGTCTCCATAAAGGAATCATGTGTGTGTATAACGGCATGAACACAGCACTGAAATTCAGTTAAACCCACTTATAAAAATAAATTTCAAAATCAAAAGGCAAAAACAGATAGAAAGTATTAAAAATTACGTTCAGGGCCTGTGATGCAAGCTAGATTGACCACCTTTACACCCACAGCTGGATGAGACTTAAGACTGGACTCTTGGGGCTGACAAGATTGCTGAGGTTGTGTGAACAAAAGAACACCACTTACAGCAATACTGTGTGCTACCCATTCAAGTGGTCCCAACTCTCCAGGTTTAAGGGAATCTTCCTCCAGATAAAACATGCATGGGAAACCCAGTGGATGGTACACTGTGTAATTGGGAAAGTTTTCTAAAAGGTACCTCATTTTTCCTTTTGTCGTGCTCGGCTTCGCCATTCCATCTGCATTACTCAAAATCTCCCCACTAGGAGTGTCAGTGCCTTTACCCTCCCGTTATGCACAGTTTGCAAACTGTGCAGAGGATGAACAGGAAGAGGGGAAATAAATGAGAGATTAGCTGTAGGTATTTGGATGGGCACATGTCACTCTAGTTTCCCAACAGGAAAAATAATTAACCAAAGGCTCAGCCTGAAGCCCCGGAACAGGACTAGGGCCTACAGCCATGCTGCGGTATTGCAGCCAGCTTACAAAGAGGCGAGTTGAAAAATGGAAATCAGGGGCACAGCAATTCACAAACTTGCAGAATTATAAAGGACAACTATCATCCAGAAATATATTGAGGAAAGGCAGTGAAGAGGATTTGAATGCAAGGCAGAATTGAAGGAAACAGATTTCAAGAGGTAGATTGGAGTCGTCTTTAAAGCACATGAAAAGCGACAGAATTTCGACAATGTTGCCTTTGGCTGAAAAGGGATTATGTGTATTTTCTTGAATATATTAGGGAAAAAATGCATATGCCCTTTTTGGCTAAGCAAGCCATCAGGCATTGCAAATCCACACTACAGAGAAGTGTCCCTTACCTCCAGTCAATAGGGCCATCCATATATAGTGTAAAAGTCACAAATGCAGGACAGGCCATGGAGAAAAGAGAGCCTGGTTACGCCGATGGACAGGATGTAAATTGCCAACAGCCTCTCTGGAGAACTGTATGTTGTTTTCTAAAACAGAGCTACAGAGTATAGCACACTTCCACTCATGGGCGTGTATTTTGGGAAAACTAAAAATCCACAACACACAGCCAGCCCAAAATTGAGGGCTGCTCTGTTTACAAGAACCTCGATTTTGGTACACTTTATATATCCCAGGAAAGGAAAAAAAAATGGATATAGATGTTGTGGTACTTATATACAAAGAAAGTCACTCAGACATAAAATCAATGTCATAAGGCCAATAGCAGCATAATGAGTGGCTTTAGGTACGATGATGCTAAGTGAAATGAGCCACAAAGAAAAAGAAAGTTATTGTAATATATCACTTATAGAGGAAATGTAAACATGGCTACACATGAACTGAATTTCAAAAGAGAACAGAGTTACACATTTAGAAAACACACTTATGCCTCCTTAAGGGGAAAGGTGACATGGGGTGATGTGTAAAAGCAGAGTTTGAAATTAGCACAGATCCTATTCCATATACCAAATATGTAATAGACAAGACCTACTCCTTTCTCAATGAACTGGACACAAAACACCCTATTCACTGAAGAGGAATATATCTGACTGGTAATAACCTTGAAACCTATGTATTTATATGTCTCCATAATGGAATCAAGTGTATGTAGATTGGCATAAACACAGATCAATGGAACAGGACAGAAAGCCCAGAGATAAACCTACATACCTATGGCTATCTCATCTATGACAAAGGAGCTAAGGATATACAATGGAGAAAAGACAGTCTCTTCAGTAATTGGTGCTGGGAAAACTGGACCCCTACACATAAAAGAATGAAATTAGAACACTCCATAACACCATACACAAAAATAAACTCTAAATTGATTAGAGATCTAAATATAAGACCAGACACTATAAAACACTTAGAGGAAACCATAGGCAGAACACTCTATGACATAAATCACAGCAAGATCCTTTTGGACCCACCTCCTAGAGAAATGGAAATAAAAACAGAAATCAACAAATGGGACCTAATGAAACTTAAAAGCTTTTACACAGTACAGGAAAACATAAACAAGATGCAAAAACAACCCTCAGAATGGGAGAAAATATTTTCAAATGAAGCAATTGACAAAGGATTAATCTCCAAACTTTACAAGCACCTCATGTAGCTCAATATCACAAAAACAAACAACCCAATCCAAAAAGGGGCAGAAGACCTAAATAGACATTTCTCCAAAGAAGATATACAGATTACCAAGAAACACATGAAAGGATGCTGAACATCACTAATCATTAGAGAAATGCAAATCAAAACTACCCTGAGGTATCACCTCACAGCAGTCAGAGTGGCAATCATCAAAAAAATCTACAAAACAATAAATGCTGGAGAGGCCTTTATTGGAGAAAATGGAACACACTTGCACTGTGGGTGGGAATGTAAATTGATATGAGCTCTAGGGAGAACAGTACGGAGGTTCCTTTAAATAACTAACAATAGAAGTACCATATGACACAACAATCCAACTACTGGGCATTTGCCTTGCGAAAACCATAATTCAAAAAGAGTTATGTACAAAAATGTTCATTGCAGCTCTATTTGCATTAGCCAGGACATGGAAGCAACCTAAGTGTCCATCGACAGATGAATGGATAAAGAAGATCTGGCACATATATACAATCAAATATTACTCAACCATTAAAAGAAGCAAAACTGAGTTATTTGTACTGTGGTGGATGGACTTAGAATCTGTCCTACACAGTGAAGTAAGTCAGAAAGGGAAAAACAAATACTGTATGTCAACAGAGATATATGGAATCTAATCAAGAAAAAAAAAAGATTTTGAAGAACCTAGTGGCAGGACAGGATTAAGGACACAGACATAGAGAAAGGACTTGAGGACACCGGAAGGGGGATGGGTAAGCTGGGACGAAGTGAGAGAGTGGCATGGACATAAATACATTACCAAATGTAACACCGATAGCTACTGAGAATCAGCCACATAGAACAGGGAGATCAGCTCGGTGCTTTGTGACCACATAAAGGGGTGGGATATGGAGTGTGGGAGGGAGATGCAAGAGGGACGGGATCTGGTGATATTTGTATATGTATAGCTGATTCACTTTGTTATACAGCAGAAACGAACACTCCATTGTAAAGCAATTATACTCCAATAAACGTGTAAAAGGAAAAAAAAAAAAGCCCAAGGATAAACCTACACACTTATGGTCAACTAATCTATGACAAAGGAGGCAAGACTATACAATGGAGATAAGAGAGTCTCTTCAATCATTGGTGCTGGGAAATATGGACAGCTACATGTAAAAGAATGAAATTAGAACACTCCCCAACACCATACATAAAAATATATTCAAAATGAATTAGAGACCTTAATGTAAGACCAGACAGTATAAAACTCTGAGAGGAAAACTTACGAAGGATACTCTGACGTAAATCACAGCAAGATATTTTTTGATCCACCTCCTATAGTAATGAAATAAAAAAGAAAACTAAACAGATGGGACCTAATGAAACGTAAAAGCTTTTGCAAAGCAAAGGAAACTACAAACAAGCCGAAAAGACAACCCTCAGAATGGCAGAAAATATTTGCAAACGAATCAATGGACAAATGATTAATCTCCAATATATATAAACAGGTCATGCAGCACAATATTAATAAAACAAACAACCCAATACAAAAATGGAAGATCTAAATAGACATTTCTTCCAAGAAGACATAGAGATGGCCAGTACGCACATGAAAATCTGCTCAACATCACTAATTATTAGAGAAATGGAAATCGAAACTACAATGAGGTATCACGTCATACCTGTTAGAATGGGCATCATCAGAAAATCTACAAACAACAAATGCTGGAGAGGGTGTGGAGAAAAGGAACCTTCTTCCACTATTGTTGGGAATGTAAATCGATACAGTCTCTATGGAGAACAGTATGGAGGTTCCTTAAAAAACTAAAAATAGAACTACCATATAATCCAGCAATCCCACTACTGGGCATATACCCAGAGAAAACCATAAATCAAAAAGACACATTCACCACAATGTTCACTGCAGCACTATTTACAATAGACAGGTAATGAAAGCAACCTAAGTGCCCACAGACAGACGAATGGATAAAGACGTGGTACATATATACAACGGAATATTACTCAGCCATACATAGGAATGAAATTGGGTCATTTGTAGAGACCTCGATGGATCTAGAGACTGTCATACAGAGTGAAGTAAGTCAGAAAGAGAAAAACAAATATTGTATATTAATGCATATATGTGGAACCTAGAAAAATGGTACAGATGAACCAGTTTGCAGGGCAGAGATAGAGACATATGTAAAGAACAAACATATGGACACCAAGGAGGGAACGCCATGTGAGGGTGGTTGTGGGATGGATTGGGAGACTGGGATTCACATGTGCACACTTATATGTATAAAATACATATCCAATAAGAACCTGCTGTATAAAAGAAATAAATATAAAAAAATTAAAAATAAATAACATTTAATAAAATAAAACAGAAAAAAAGTTTTTCCCTTCACATAGACGTCTTTATATTAATGCATTATTTCCATGTTTATATCTCCAAATTAAAAAAAAGTGGAATAAATAAAATCTAACTTGAACCAAAAAGAAAAAAAGAAAGAAAAAAAAAACAGAACTCACCAGTTATACAGAGGAAAATCGTATCAGGGCACTTGCTCCAGTGGTAAAAAAATTCTTAAGTTGGTCAGAGGTGGGAAATCGTCTCCCATGCCATCAGCAGCGCTCTCCCCCACAAGGAGCATCCTCATTGCAAAGCTGGGGGACTGTGTCGAGGCGTCTGTGAGTAAATGTGAGCTGAACCCCAGTCCTGCAGCAGCTGAACTCTTCCCACCCTTTCCAGGTAAAACACCTGAATATGTACAAACACTTGCAAGCCTAGAGGAAGGGCTGTGGAGCCACACCAGCGACAGCACGCAGGCCGACTTGGTGCCTGCAGGCCAGCCAGGATGCTCCTGGCCCCAGATGCTCTTCTGGAAGCTTTTCATTTCCCTGCCTGTGATACCCCTCCTGCCTCGGCACCCACTGCTTTTTTACTTCCTCACCTCTGCCTGGGGAGAAATTCCAGTGGCAGGTATGGGTGACACATCCTCTTCTTTAGCAGGGGGCAGCCTGGCAACTCCTGCAGAAAGTCCAGCAGAGCCCCACTCACACTGGGCCACCCACAAAGCCACGGCCCCTCACTCCCTCCCACCACCCCAGCCCCGAAACTGCTGATGGGGCAGAGAATATGGCGTCAGTCACAGCTACAGGGGCTCTTGCTGACTGGAGAGGTGTTTATATTGACCTCAACCCAGGCACACCTGTGGGAGGGGCTGGCAGGCAGTGTCAGGCTGCCCAAATCAGCCAATCCTCACGCCTCAGGGGCTCACAGTTGCAGAAAATGAACCTTGCTAAACGGGTCAGTCCCAAGGAACAGGTGTGGGCCTTGAGAGTCAGGATAGACAAGGGGCTGCTGTTGCCGCTTGTTTTCTTATCATTTTATCTGGTCCATGAGTGGAAAACAACTTCAAGAAGACCCTATCCTAATGAGAGGAACCCAGGAGTCAGGGAGAGGAGTGATGGTGGGTGGAGACAGAGGCCTGGAGCCCTGGATGCAGTGGAAGTGTCTGGAAGACCAGGCATAGAGAGGCTGCACAGAGTGATAGCCAGGGTCACAGACCTGTCAGAGCTGCTGTTTGTTAGTTCAAGTCCTGCTCTGAGGTGTTCTGTGTCAGCTGTGAGTGACAGGTGAGCTGGGGGTTCTCTGCAAGGTGGGCTATGTGCACAGTTCCTGTGTGTCCAGCCCTGCTGGGGTACCTGCCCAGGGGAGCTCCGTATTATGGGAGGGGCCTGAATATGAGAGCCCCATGGGCTGCTGGGTAGCTGCACAGGTGATCTCCATACCCTGGGAGGGACTTGAACACGAGAGCCCCGTGGGCTGTGGGGTGCGGGATGCAGCCCAGGTGAGCTCCATATCCTGGGATTGGCCTAACCACGAGGACCCCATGGGCTGCTGGAGACCTGGTAAAGTACATCAGGACAGTCAGTGAAGCCACCCAGGATATACATCCAGTAGCTCCTATTTCCTACACCCTGCTGCTCATTCTACCATCCACCAGGCCATGGCATTCTGTATTACACTTCAATGGTGCCTTCTTCTGTATTCCATTCATCTCAGAGTCACAAGAATTTTTGGCTTGTGTGTGGCAGGACACAACATGCAACACAAGCAATAATGCTGGGCCGTCCTGCCCAATGGTTCAGAAATCCCCGCACCATCATTGGGGAAATGTCCTCTAAAAACCTAAACGTTCTACCTCTGTAAAAGGGAACCCTCCTTCAATATGCAGATGACATTCTGATTGCCAGGCCTACTAAAGACGCCTCGGAACTACCTAGCCAAGAAAGGATAGAAGGTGTCCAAGAAAAAGGCTCAAATATCACAGGCTCAGGTGACTTGCCTGGGCTTCATTCTCACAGATATTTGGAGAAACGCATCCCAGGATAGGGAAGAAGCCATTTGCAGCCTTACCTCTTCTAAAACTAGAAGACAGCTTAGGGGTTCCTGGGGAGGCCAAGGTTTTCTGCATCTGGATCCCTAACTACAGTCTAATAGCTGGGCCTCTACATGAAACACTGACACGAAAAGATGATGATCCTTTTGAATAGAATCCAGAAGAAGCCTTTCAAGAATGGAAAGAGCAGTCAATTCAGATCCTTGCCCAGGAACTCGCTAATTTAGCTAAACCCTTTGACCTTTACATACCCGGTCAAAGGTTAATCGCCCTTGGAGCCTTAGTGCAAAAACTGGGACCACTTGAAAAGGAGCAACACAAGAATGCCCTTCACGTATGATAAACTATGGTCACCAAGGGCTTTGCCCACCGACTCATCAGGTCAGGATACTGGGGTATCTAAAAAGCTGGAAATCAGCAGCCCACAAGGCCAGCTCTCTCCTAAGGGAATAGGACACCACGTGGTGATCCTAACCACCCATCATGTCCTGAAGTTGCAGGGGTCGCTCTGTGGACACACTGACCTCGAGTGAGGAGGCCCTCCAACTCCAACCTCCAGAGAGACAAATGGGGGCAACGGGCCCCCAAGATGACTCGTGTGACCATCACTTGACCTGGAGTTTCTCTCAGAAAACAACAAGACTGTGCCCCGAAAGAGCAGACTACTGCTTGCAGGACTTACTGCACCCAGAGGGGAGCTAATAAGTTTGGCGGGGGAAACGTATATCACGCTTTCACCATAGAAAACCCTACAGACACCGTGGTGATGGTGGCCAATATGACCGGCTGGACTGCTGGCTACTTCTAAAGGCCGTTGACTCAGTGGACGTCATGGTCCTGGATCACCACTGACCCTGGACTGTCTGCGTGTTGCACAGGCAGGGCTCTGACACATGGTGCTGTTTGTACATTAATTCAGGGACCTAATTAAAGAAAGCACAGACTACTGGTCAGAGCATCTAGGCTGGCAAAAAACGTCAGCCTAAAGTCACCGAACAAATGTGGGGTGGGGTGAAACCTGCCACCACAGCATCTCTGCGCATCTCTTTCCTGGACCCTTAAAGGTCATTAGAATCTATAACACTTCCAATGCTGGTGCTCAGGCGGACGAGAAGTGAGGCAGGAGGCTTTGGGACAATCAACCTCACCTGGAGGCTGGTGGGGAGACGTTTTGCCCCTCCCCCAGGTATCAGGGCTGCCACCACAGCATGAAGCAGTTACAGAAGAGGGGTCTGCACCCTCAAACCCGAAGAATGAGGAACGGAACAAAAAGCAGAGGAGGTGTTCGTCTCTGGCAACGTTCATTAAAAATTCCTGGGAGATAAAAAGAGAATCTGGGCAATAAAATAAAGTCTAACCTGTTTTTCCTTTGTGCTTTGTCTAATTTCACATGCTCCTAGGGTTCCGCATGCAGAGGTCCCACACCCGGCACTTCAGACCTGACTTCCTAGTGCAGAATGGCTGGGTCGACACCTCAGCTAGCGGAGTCCCATGCAGACTGCACAGCATAGAGCCTGAGCTGCAGCCAACCCAGCCCTCGAGAGCTCCATCCCCTAACTCCCACTGACGCTGCCGGGATCCCTACTCAGCATCCCAGCCCACAGCCCGTGGGGGAGTGCACACTCTCACCTCTCCATTCGGTTTTCAAAATAATGTTTCCTTTGCTTCTGAAGCAAACTCAGTCTTGATCTGTTGGCTCCAATGACACTGGGCACGGGGACTCCTGTTGGGGTCCCCTCTGGATGATCAGTAACAGAAATTGAGAACTTTGTAACTTCATTGAAGAGATGTGTGAGCCAAACTGTAGTTAACATAGAGCAGTGTATAATGCTCGGGTAAAATAAGATTTTTCTAAGACTTACATTTGATATTTCCATCACTTTACTATAAGCAAGTTCAGTGAAGGCGTCTGTCTTATTTGTCAGGTCTACATTAGAGAAATGAAGTGATTTATTTCCATGGATGTACATCGAATACTCTTGGCTGAAGCTTCAATCTTGTTTTGAATGTTTTTCCATTGAAAAGAATACCTCTCTTTCAGCTCCCCCTTTTCTGAGAAGTATAAAATCTTATAATTTATTATTACCAAAGGGGAAAGGTAGGAGAAGGGATAAATTAACAGTTTGGGATTAACACATACACACTGCTATGTATAAAATAGATCATCAACAAGGAACTACTGTATAGCACAGGGAACTACACTGAATATTTTGCAATAACCTATAAGGGGAAATAATCTGAAAAAGAATCGATATTTTTATTGACATCATCTATCAATGACAGATAAAATGTAACCTAAGCAAGGCCGATGGTGAGCGCTTCTGAACCTGAAGATTTCAATCATCTAAAGTTTGGGCTCTGCCTATTTCCCAAGGCCCTTAATGGACATACGTGTAGCCGTTGGTTAAAAATTCCCCAGTTTGGGGTTCGGGGAGGCACTGATTTGGAAAAATCCCTGGTGTTCTCCTTCCATGCACGGGACCCTTCCTACAGATAAAACATGCCTGTCACACCTAGAGGATGGTACACCGTTTGATCGGAAATAGTTTGGAAAAGGCACCTCATCTCCTCATCGCCTGGTGCTCGGGTTCACCCCTCCAGCATCTTTCCTAACAATCTCCTCACTTGGGGATATCAGCACCATCAACATCCTGTTGCACACAGTTTGGAATTTGTCCAGAGGATGAAGCGGAAGGATGAGAAAAATTTACAGACATGTCTTAGGTCATCGGACAGGCACATGCCACTCTAATTTCCAATCCAGAAGACAAATTCATCAAAGGCTAGAATTGCCCACGGAAACAGAATAGGGCTAGAGGAAATCCTGCTGTTTTGTGTCGAGTTTCCAAAAACACAAGTTGAAAAATGGAACTCAGGGGCACTAAAATTCATGAAACTGCAGAGTTGAAAATATCTATTGTTGAAAAACGTCTTGAGGTAAGTCACAGAAAAGGACTTGTAAGCAAGGGAGAGTGGCAGGAAACAGATTTGAAGAGGTAGAAAGGACTCCCCATTAAAGCACAAGAAAAGGGGCTGAACATCGCCAATGATGCAGTTGGCCCAAAAGGGCATATGCATTTTTTTCTGAATATATTCAAGTAAAGGCCATTCACACTTTTTATCCAACCAAACAGGTGGGAACTGGAAATCAATACTACAAAATGTATCACTTCACATCAGTCAGAAGGGTCATCCACATAAAGTGTAAACACGAGAAATGCAGGACAGGGTGAGGAGAAAAGGGAGCCCTGTGAGGCTGATAGTGGAAATGTAATTTGCCAACGGCCACTCTGGAGAAGTGTATTGTGTTTGCTAAAACATCTGAAAACTGAGCTACAGAGCATAGGGCACTTGCACTCATGGGCGTATACCTTGGGAAAAACAAAAAATGAGAGAAAACAGGCACTCCAACGTTTACCACCTCTTTGTTAAAAAGGGCCTCCACTTGGATATAAACTAAATGTCCCTGGAAGGATAAAATGGATAAAAGAGATGGGGTACTTATGTAGAGTGGAATATTACTCATCCAGAAATCAATGAAATAAGGCCAGTTGTAACAACTCTGGAGGAGTTACATACGATCATTCTAAGTGACACATGTCAGAAACAAAAAGACACATATCATAAGATGTCACTTAAAGGTGGAATCAGAAATGGCTACACATGAAATAAACTACAAAACAGAAACATAGTCAAATATGTAGAAAATAGACATAAGGCTGCTAAATGGGAAAGGTGGGGAATGGTGAGGTATTATCCAGGAGGTGGAAAATAGCAAAGATACCATTCCAAGTACCGAATTGAATAACTGGCAAGGCGTACACGGTACCTCAAAGAACTGCACTCAGTCCACTCAAGTCACTGGAAAATAATACATATGACTCATAAGCATCTGAGAAAGAATTTATTGTTGTCTCACAGTACATGAATCAAGTGGATGTACAGCAGCAAAAAACAGAGCTTTGAAAATCAGTTGTAACCAATATAAAAATAAATTTAAATATATTTATAAAAACAGTGAGACAGACAAAAATTCTTACAACTTTTGTTGAAGAGTTACGATGTAACATGGATTGAACACATGTAGACCCACAGCAGGATGATATATAAGGCTGGAAGCTATGCACGCTAAGAGATGTTAGAGAGGCTGGGTGAGGAAATGCAGACCTTTTAAAGTAATACTGCCTGGTACCCATTCCATGGGTCCCAAATCTGCACTTTCAAGGGAATCTTCTGACAGTGAAAACATGCCTGGGAAACCGAGATGAATGTACACCGTGTGATCAGGAGAGGTGTCTAAAATGCACCTCATTTTTGATCTCCTGGTGCTGGGGTTCGCTATTCCAGCCACATTACTAAAAATCTCCCCACTTGGAGAATCAGCACCTTTAACCTCCTGTTTCACACAGTTTTCAATTTTTGCAGAGGATAAATGGGAAGAGGAGGAACCAATGAGAGATTAGCTGTAGTAGTTTTGACAGGCACATGTCACTCTAATTTCCCATTAGGAAGAAGAATTAACCAAAGGCTCAGCCTGCCTCCCCAGAACCAGAATAGGGCCGGAAGCAATCCAATGGTTTGGCGGTCAGCTCACAAAAAAAGCGAGTTGCAAAATGGAGCTCAGGAGCAGACAATTCAAAGACCTGCAAAGATATAAATGATAACCAACGTCCAAAAATATATTCAGGTAAGGCAACGAAGAGGTTCTGAATGAGAGGCAGAATTGCAGGAAACATTTTTCAAAAGGTAGATTGTACTCACATTTAAAGCATATGAAAACCAGCAGAATTTCTAAAATGATGCAGTTGGGCAAAAGGGTGTATGCGTTTTTTTCATGAATATCTTCAGGAAAAAAACACATACAGAGTTTTTGGCCAACCAAGCAAGAGGGAAATGCAAATCCGCACAATAAAGAAGTCTCAATTTCCACTGCTCAGAAAGGCCATCCAAAAAATGTGTACAAATCAAAAATGCAGGAGAGGTCATGGAAAACAGGGAGACTAGTCACGCTGATGGGTGGGGTATAAATATCCAAGAGCTACTCTGAAGAAGTGTATGCTGTTTCCTAAAACATCTAAAATACAAAGCCCCCGAGCAAAGGGGACTTCAACTCATGGACATATAACTTGGGAAGACTAAATATCAACAAGACACAGGCACCCCAAAGTTTAGGGCTGCTCTGCATACAAGAACCTCAACTTCAGTACACCTAAAGTATCCCAGGAAAAAGAGAAATGCATAAAGAACTTGTGGTAATTTTGTACAATGGAATATCACTCAGACGTGAAATCAATGTCATAAGGCCAGTAGCAGCATAATGAGAGGATTTAGGTATGATGATTCTAAGGGAAATTAGTCACACAGAAAAATAATCTTATCATAAGATATCACTTACAGAGGGAATGTCAACATCACAACACATGAACTGAATTAGGAAAGAGAGCAGCATCTCACATTTAGAAAACACTCTTATGCCTCCTTAAGGGGAAAGGAGAGGTGGGGTGATGCATAAAACCAGAGTTTGATATTAGCACAGGTACCATTCCATAAACCAAATACAGAATAGACAAGACCTACACCTTCCTCAGTGAACGGGACTCAAAACCCCTATTCCCCACAGAGGAATATATTTGATTAGTAAGAATCTTAAAACCTATGTATTGATATGCCTCTGTAAGGGAATCAAGTGTGTCTAGACCGTCATAAACACGTCAGTGAAAATCAGCTCAACCCCATTATAAAAATGAAATTCAAAAACAAAAAAAAAAACAGCGAAATTCTTACACAATTCCTTCAGGGGTTCTGATGAAACCTAGAATGACCCTATCTGCAAAGACAGCTGGATGAGACATAAGGCTGGACACTTGGGACTGAGAGGACTGGTGAGATTGGGAGAGAAAATGCAGACCCTTTAAAGTAGTAATGCATGCCACCATTCCATGGGTCCCAAATTTCCAGGTAGAAGGGAATATCACTACAGTTATAACATGTATGGGAAACCTAGAGAATGGACACCCTGTGATGGCGAAAGGTTTCTGAAAGTCTCCTACTTTTTCCTCTCCTTGTGCTACAGTTTGGCATTCCAACTACTTTACTATCAATCTCCCAACTTAGGAGAGTCATCCCCTATAACCTCCTGGTTCGCACAGTTTGCTAATTGTGCAGAGGATGAAAGGGAAGAGGGAGAACCAATCAGAGAGTAGATGTAGGCCTTTGGACGGACACATGTCACTCTAAATTCCCGTCAGGAAGAAGAATTAACCAAAGCCTCAGCCACCCACAGGGAACCAGTATAGCCACCCCTGGAACCAGTATAGTTCCTGAAGCAAAATTGTGGATTTGCGGTCAGCTCCCAAAAATGGGATTTGAAAATTGGAGCTCAGGGGCAAAGCAAATCAAAAACCTGCAGAGTTATAAAGGACTACTCTCTTCCAAAAATCTGTTGAGGGAAGGCAACAAAGCGGACTTGAAAATGAGTCAGAATTGCACAAAACATATTTCAAGAGGTAAATTGGAATCGCCTTTAAAGCACAGGAAAGGCATCACAACTTCGAGAATGATGCACTTGGCCAAAAACAGCGTATGACTTTTCTCCTGAATATATTCAGGAGAAAAGGCATAGGCCCTTTTTGGCCAATCAAGCAAGCGCACAATGCAAATCCACACTACAAAGAATTGTCACTTCGCACCGGTCAAAAAGGACATCCGAAAATCTGTAAAAACCAGAAAGGCAAGATAGAGATGACAAGAGCATAAAGCAATATGATCCCAAGGGTCATGGAGGATTGTGATGACAAGCACATGGAACATTGTGATGAGAAGATTATGTATCATTTTGCTGACAAAGGCATTGTGATGACAAGGTTCATGGAGCACTGTGATGACAAGCGTCATGGAGCACTGTGATTAAAGGGTTCATGGAGCATTGGGATGACAAGGGCATGGAGCATTTTGATGACAAGCGTCCCGGATCACTGTGTTGTCAGGGTTCATGGAGCATTGTCATGACAGTGGTCATGGAGCATTGTTATGACAGAGGTCATGGAGCATTGTGATGAGAACGTCATGGAGCATTGGGCTGAAAATGTTCATGGAGTATTGTGATGACAGGGGTCAAGGAGCATTGTGATGACAAGGTACTGGAGCACTGTGATGAGAAGACCATGGAGCCATGTGATGACAAGTCTCATGGAGCATTCTGATGAAAAGGCTCATGGAGCATTGTGATTACAGGGGTCTTGGAGCATTGTGATGACAAGGGCATTGAACATTGGGATGAGAATGTCATGGAGCGTTCTGATGACATGCATCATGGAGCTTTGTGATGACAAGGGCATGGCACATTGTGATTACAGTGGTCTTGGAGCACTGTGAGAAAAAGGACATGTAAAATTGTGATGAAAAAGGCATGGAGACTTGTCATGACAGGGTTCAAGGAGCATAATGATAACAAGTGTCAGGGACCATTGTGATGACAAGGGTATTGAGCATTGTGATGACAAATGTCATGGAGCATTGTGATTAGAAGACCATGGATAATTGTGATGACTTTCGTTATGGGGAGCTGTGATGATAAGTGTTATGGAATATTGTGATCACAAGGATTTGGAGCATTGTGATGACAGAGGTCATAGAGCATTTTGATTTCATTGTGATGACAATAGCATGAAGCATTATGATGATGCGCATTGGTGCACTGTGATGACAGCGTTCATGGAGCATTGAGATGAAAAGGGGCATGGAGCAGTATGATTAGAGGAGTCTTGGATCATTGTGATGAAAAGGGCATGGAATATTGGTCTGAGATGTTTCATGAATTATTGTGATGAGAGGGGGCAAGGAGCATTGTGATAACAAGGGCACGGAACACTGTGATACATGGTTCATGGAGGATTGTAATGACAAGCGCATGGAGCATTGTGAGAAGAATGTCATCGAGCATTGTGATGAAAAGCATCATGGATACTGTGATGACAAGGGCTTGGAACGATGTGATGAGAGGTTTTTGGAGCATTGTGATGACAATGGCATGGAGCATTGTGATGCCAAGGGTCATGGAGATTTGTGATGACAAAGGTCATGGAGCATTTTGATGACAAGGGTGTGGTGAATTCTCTTGTGAAGGGCAGGGAGCATTGTGATGACAAGGTCATGGAGCAATTTGATGAAAAGTGTCATGGAAAATTTTGATGACAGGGGTTATGGAACATTGTGATGTCAGGAGTCATGGAACATTTTCATGATGGAGTTGTGGACCATTGTGATGACAGGGGAGTGGGTGTATTGTGATGACTAGTGAGGGAACATTTTGATATCATTTGTGAGAGAGCATTTTGATAAGAAGTGCATGGAGCATTGTGATGACAAGTTTTATGGAGCATTGTGATGACAAGTTTGTGGAGCATTGTTATGACAAGCACATGGCGCATTGTGACGACATGGGTCATTGATCCCTGTGCTGACAAAGGCATGGAGCATTGTGATGAGAACGGTCAACGAGCATTGTGATGAAAATTTCATGGAGCATTTTGGTGACAAAGGTCAGAGAGCCTTGTGATGACGAGGGCATGGACCATTGTGTTGACAAAGGTCACGAAGCATTGTGATGACTGGAGTCATGGAGCATTGGGATGACAGGGTTCATAGAGCATTGTGATGAAAAGGCAATGATCATTGTGATGACAGGGGCATGGAGCATTGGCCTGACATGTTTCATGGATTATTGTGATGACAGTGGGCATGGTGCAATGTGATGACAAAGGCATGGAGCATTGTGATGAGAAGGTCATGGAGTATTTTGAAGACAGGTCTCAGGGAGCATTGTGATGACATATGTCATGGTCCATTGCGATGACAATGGAATGGAACATTGTGATGCCAAGTGTCATGGAGGATTGTGATGACAAATGTAATGGAGCATTTTGATGACAAGGTCTTGGAGCATTGTGATGACAAGGGACATGGAGCATTGTGATGACAAGGGCATGGAGCATTGTGATGACAAGGGCCATTGAGAAATTTGATGACAAGTTCATGAAGCATTGTGATGAGAAGTACATGGAGCTTCCTATGACAGGGGTGATGGAGCATTTCGATGAAAAGTGCATAGAGAATTGTGATGACAAATCATGTAACACGGTGATGAGAACTGTCATGGAGCATAGTGATGCCAAGAACGAAGAGAATTGTGATGACAGAGGACATGGAGCATTGTGATGACCAGGGCATGGAGCATTGTGATGACCAGGGAATGGAGCATTGTGATGGCAACACCGTGGAGCATTGTGATGACGAGCATCATGGAGCACTGTAATGACAAGAGAATGGAGCATTGTGATGACAGTGGCCATGGAGCATTGTGATGACAAGGGTCATGGAGCATTTTGATGACAAGGGCGTAGAGCATTGTGATGAGAAGACCATGGATAATTGTGATGACGAGCGTCATGGAGCACAGTAATGAACAGGGGTATGGAGCATTGTGATGACAGTGGCCATGGAGCATTGTGATGACAAGTGTCATGGAGCATTCTGATGACAAGCTTGTGGAGTATTGTGACGACAATGGCATGGAGCATTGTGATGAAAAGGACAGGGAGCACTGTGATGAAAAAGGCATGAAGCCATTTCATGACAGGTTTCAAGGAGCATTCTGACGACAAGTGTCAGGGAACATAGTGATGACAAGTGTTTTGAGTATTGTGATGAAAAAGATCATGGAGCATTTTGATGAAAAGGACATGGAGTATTGTGATGACAGGCATCATGGAGCGTTGTGATGACAAGTGTTATGGAACATTGTGATCACAAGTGTTTGGAGAATTGTGATGAAAAAGATCATGGAACATTTTGATGAAAAGGACATGGAGTATTGTGATGACAGGCATCATGGGGCGTTGTGATGACAAGTGTTATTGAACATTGTGATCACAAGGGATTGGAGCATTGTGATGATAGAAGTCATGGATCATTTTGTTTTCAAGGAGCATGGAGCATTGGGATGACAAGGGCATGAAGCAATGTGATCCCAAGGTTCATGGAGGATTGTGATGACAATGGTAAGGGAGTATTGTGATGACAAGCAAATGGAGCATTTTGATGACAAGGTCATGTAGCATTTTGCTGACACAGGCATGGAGCATTGTGATGATAAGTGTCATAGAGCACTGTGATGAGAAGCATCACGGATCATTGTGATTACAGGGGTCATGGAGCATTGGGATGACAAGGTCATGGATCATTGTGATGACAACGGTTATGGAGCATTGGGCTGAAAATGTTCATGGAGCATTGTGATGACTAGGGAATGGAGCACTGTGATGACAGGAGTCCCGGATCACTGTGTTTTCAGGGGTCATGGAGCATTGTGATGACAGTGGTCATGGAGCATTGTGATGATAGGGATCATGTAGCATTGTGATGAGAAGTTCCTGGAGAATTGGACTGAAAATGTTCAAGAAGTATTGCGAGGACAGGGGTCATGGAGCATTGTGATGACAAGGGAATGGAGCACTGTGATGAAAAGTTCCTGGAGAATTGTGATGAGAAGACCATGGAGCCTTGTAATAACATGTCTCATGGAGCATTCTGTTGAAAAGGGGCATGGAGTATTGTGATTACAGGGGTCTTGGGGCATTGTGATGACAAGGGCATGGAGCATTGTGATTACTGGTGTCTTGGAGCATTGTGATGAAATTGGCATGGATCATTGTTATGAAAATGGTATGGAGCCTTGTCATGACAGGGTTCCAGGAGCATACTGATGACAAGTGTCAGGGAGCATTGTGATGACAAGTGTATAGAGCACTGTGATGACAAAGGTCATGGAGCACTGTGATGAGAAGACCATGGATAATTGTGATGATGAGCGTCATGGGACATTTTGATGATAAGTGTTATGAAACATTGTGATCAAAAGGATTTGGAGCATTGTGATGAGATAGATCATCAAATATTTTGATTTCATTGTGATGACAATAGCCTGAAGCATTATGATGATGGGCATGGTTCATTTTGATGACAGGGTTCATGGAGCATTGAGATGCAAATGTGCATGGAGCGTTGTGATTAGAGGGTTCATGGAGTTTTGTGATGACAATGGCATGGAGCATTGAGATGCCAAGGTTCATGGATCCTTGTGATGACAAAGGTCATGGAGCATTTTGATGACAAGGGCGTGGTACATTGTGATGAGAAGGGCAAGGAGTATTGTGATGACAAGGTTATAGAGGAATTTGATGAAAAGGGTCATGGAATATTTTGATGACAGGTGTTATGGAACATTGTGATGTCAGGGGTCATTGAGCATTTTGAGGAAAATTGTTATGGAGCATTTTGATGACAGGGGTTATGGAACATTGTGATGTCAGGGGTCATCGAACTTTGTGATGCTATGTGCATGCAGCATTGCAAAGACAGAAGTCATGGAATATTGTGATGACAGGGGTGAGGGAGTATTGTGATGAAGAGTGATGTAACATTGTGATATCAGTGTTGAGAGAGCATTTTGATGAGAAGTGCATGGAGAATTGTGATGACAAGTTTTATGGAGCATTGTGGTGACAAGATTGTGGAGCACTATGATGAAAAGTGCAGGGTGCATTGTGATGACATGGGTCATGGAGCATTGTGCTGACAAGCGCATGGAGCCTTGTGATGACAAGGGTCATGGAGCATTGTGCTGAGAAAGGCATAGAGCATTGTGATGACAAGGGTCAAAGAGCATTGTGATGAAAATTTCATGGAGCATTGTGGTTAAATATGTCACAGAGACTACTGATGACGAAGGCATGGACCATTGTGATGACAAAGGTCATGAAGCATTCTGATGAATGGAGGCATGGAGCATTGTGATGACAGGGGTCATGGACCTTTGTGATAACAAGGGCATGGAGCATTGTGATGACAAGGGAATGGAGCATTGGTCTAATAAGTTTCATGGATTATTGTGATGAGAGTGGGCATAGAGCATTGTGATGATAAGGGCATGGAACACTGTGATACATGGGTCATGAATGATTATAATGACAAGGTCATGGGGCATTGTGATGAGAAGGGCATAGAGCATTTTGATGACAAGTGTCATGGAGCTTTGTGATGACAAGGGCATGGAGCAATGTGATGAGAGGGTTCATGGAGCACTGTGATGTCAATGACATGGAGCATTGTGATGCCAAGGGTCATGGTGCTTTGTGATGACAAATGTCATGGAGCATTTTGATGACAAGTGCATCGTGCATTGTGATGATAAGGGCAGGGAGTATTTTGATGACAGGGTCATGCAGCAATATGATGGAAAGTGTATTGGAACATTTTGATGACAGGGGTTATAGAATATTGTGATGTCAGTGGTCATGGAACATTGTGATGATAAAGGGATGTAGCACTGTGATGACAGGGGTCATGGGACATTGTGATTACAGTAGTGAGGGAATATTGTGACAACTAGTGATGGAACACTGTGATATCTCTGGTGAGAGAGCATTTTGATGAGAAGTGTATGGCGCAATGTGATTACAAGGTTTATTGAGCATTGCAATGACAATTTTCTGGACCGTTGTGATGAAAAGCGAATGGCACATAGTGATGACAAGGGTCATGGAACATTTTTCAGACAAAGTCATGGAGCATTTTGATGAAAATAGTCACGGAGCATTGTGATGAAAACGGAATGGGGAATTGTGATGAAAAAGGCATGGAGCCTTTTCGTGGCAGGGTTCAAAGAGCATTCTGATGACAAGTGTCAGGGAGCATTGTGATGACAAGTGTACTGAGCATTGTGATGACAAATGTCATGGAGCACTGTGATGAAAGGGGCATGGAATTTTGTGATGACAGGCATCATGGAACATTGTGATGACAAGTGTTATGGAACACTGGGATCACAAGGGTTTGGAGCATTGTGATGACAGAGGACATGGATCATTTTGATTTCAAGGAGCCTGGAGCATTGTGATGACAAGGGCATGAAGCAATGTGCTCTCAAGGTTCATGGAGGATTGTGATGACAATGGAAATGGAGTATTGTTATGACAAGCGCATAGAGCATTGTAATGACAAGGTCATGTAGCATTTTGCTGACAAAGTCATGGAGCATTGTGATGACAGGTGTCATGGAGCACTGTGATGACAAGGCCACCGAACATCGTGATGGCAGGGATCATGGAGCATTGTTATGACAGGGGTAATGGAGCATTGTGACTGCAATGGCATGGAGCATTGTGATGAGAAGGCCATGGAGCATTCTGATGACATGTGTCATGGAGCTATGTGATGACAAGGATATGGAGCAATGCGATGAGAGTGTTCATGGAGGATTGTGATGACAATGACATGGAGCATTGTGATGCCAAGGGTCAAGGATCTTTGTGATGACAAAGGTCATGGAGGATTTTGATGACAAGGGCGTTGTGCATTATGATGAGAAGGGCAGGGAGCATTGTGATGACAGGGTCATGGAGCAATTTGATGAAAAGTGTCATGGAACATTTTGATGACAGGTGTTATGGAACATTGTGATGTCAGAGATCATGGAGCATTATGATGAAAAGGGTCATGGAGCATTTTGATGACAGGGGTTATGGAGCATTGTGATGTCAGGGGTCATTGAACATTGTGATGATAAGTGCATGTAGCAGTGTGATGACAGGGGTCATGGAATATTGTGATAACAGGCGTGAGTGAGTATTGTGACGAATAGTGATGTAACATTGTGATATCTGTGGTGAGAGAGCATTTTGATGAGAAGTGCATGGAGCACTGTGATGACAAGGTTTATGGAGCATTGTGATGACAAGCTTGTGGAGCACTGTGATGACAAGCGCATGGTGCATTATGATGACATGTGTCATGGAGCATCGTGCTGACAAGCGCATGGAGCATTGTGATGACAAGGGACACGTAGCATTGCGCTGAGAAAGGCATAGAGCATTGTGATGACAAGGATCAAAGAGCACTGTGATGAAAAGTTCTTGGAGCATTGTGATTACAAGGGTCATGGTGCATTGGTCTAATAAGTATCATGGATTATTGCGATGACTGTTGGAATGGTGCATTGTGGTGACAAGGGCATGGAGTATTGTGATGACCAGGTCATGCAGTATTGTGAAGAGAGGTATCAGGGAGCATGGTGATAACATATGTAATGGCCCATTGTGATGACAATCGCATGGAGCATTGTGATGCCAGGTGTCATGGAGGATTCTGATGACAAAGGTAATGGTGCATTGTGCTGACAGTGGCTTGGAGCATTGAGATGACAAGGTCTGGGAGCATTGTGCTGAAAAGTGCATGGAGAATTGTGATGACAAGGGTCATGGAACATTCTCATGATAATCTTGTGGAGTTTTTTTGCTGACAGTGGCGTGGAGCATTGTGATGAAAACGGCCTGGGGCATTGTGTTGAAAAAGTAATGGAGCCTTTTCGTGACAGGGTTCAAGGAGCATTTTGGCGACAAGTGTCAGGCACCATTGTGATGACATGTGTATTGAGAACTGTGATGACAAAAGTCATGGAGCATTGTGATGAAAAGTGCATGCAGTATTGTGATGACAGGCATAATGGAGCGTTGTGATGACAAGTTTTATGGAACATTGTGATCACAAGTGTTTGGAGCATTGTGATGACAGAGGTCATGGATCATTTTGATTTCAAGGAGCATGGAGCATTTTGATGACAAGGGCATGTAGCAATGTGATCCCAAGATTCATGGAGGATTGTGATGACAATGGTAATGGAGTATTGTGATGACAAGCGCATAGAGCATGGTAATGACAAAGTCATGTAGCATTTTGCTGAAAAAGGCATGGAACATTGTGATGACAGGTGTCATGCAGCATTGTGATGACAAGCGTCACTGAGCATTGTGAATACAGGGGTCATGGAGCATTGGGATGACAAGGGCTTGGAGCATTATTATGACTGGTGTCATGGAGCACTGTGATGAAAAGCGTCACGGAGCATTGTGAATACAGGGGTCATGGAGCATTGGAATGACAAGGGCATGGATCATTGTGATGACAAGGGTCATGGAGCATTGGGCTGAAAATGTTCATGGAGTATTGTGATGACCCGTGTCATGGAGCATTGTGATGACAGAGGTCATGGAGAATTTTGATTTCATTGTGCTGAAAATAGCCTGAAGCATTATGATGATGGGCATGGTGCATTGTGATGACAGGTTTCATGGAGCATTGAGATGAAAAGGGGCATGGAGCATTGTGATTACAGGGGTCTTGGAGCACTGTGATGACAAGGGCATGGAGCATTTTGATGAGAAGGACATGGAACATTCTGATGGCATGTGTTATGGAGATTTGTGATGACAAGGGCATGGAGCATTGTGATTACAGGGGTCTTGGAGCATTGTGATGACAAGTGTCATGGAGCCTTGTGATGACAAGGCCGTGGAATTTTGTGATGGCAGGGGACATGGAGCATTGTTATGACAGGCGTAATGGAGCATTGTGATGAGAAGGGCATGGAGCATTGTGATTAAAAGATTTATGGAGCATTACAATGACAAATTTTTAGATCGTTTTAATGAAAATCACATAGCACATTGTGATGACAAGGGTCATGGAGCATTTTTCTGACAAACGCATGGAGCATTTTGATGACAAGGGTCACGGAGCATTGTGATGAAAAGTTCATGGAGCACTGTGCTTATAAAGGTCACAGAGCCTTGTGATGACACGGGCATGGACCATTGTGATGAAAAATGTTATGAAGCATTGTGATGACTGGAGTCACGGAGCATTGTGATGACAGGGGTCATGGAGCATTGTGATGAATAGGGCATGGAGCATTGTGGTGACAGGGGCATGGAGCATTGTTCTGAAAAGTTTCATAGAGTATTGTGATGACATTGGACATGGTGCATTGTGATGACAAGGGCATGGATCATTGTGATGAGAAGGTCATGGAGTATTGTGAAGACAGGTGTCAGGGAGCATTGTGATGACATATGTCATGGTCCATTGCAATGACAATGGCAGGGAGCATTGTGATGCCAAATATAATGGCGGATTGTGATGACAAATATAATGGAGCATTGTGATGACTAGGGCTTGGAGCATTATGATGACAAGGGCCATTGAGAATGTTCAGAACATGGTCGTGAAGAATTGTGATGACAAGGACCTGGAGCATTGTGATGAGAAATCCATAGAGACTTGTGATGATAAATCTCATGGAGCATACTGATGAAAAGGGGCATGGACCATTGTGATTACAGGGGTCTTGGAACATTGTGATGACATGGGCATGGAGCATTGTGAGGAGAAGGCCAAGGAGCATTCGGAAGGCATGTTTCATTGAGCTTTGTGATGACAAGGGCATGGAGCATTGTGTTTAAAGGGGTCTTGGAGCATTGTGAGGAAAAGGGCATGGATCATTGTGATGAAATAGGCATGGAGCCTTGTCATGACAGGGTTCAAGGAGCATACAGACAACAAGTGTCAGGGAGCATTTTGATGACAAGTGTATTGAGCATTGTGATGACAAAGGTCATGGAGCATTGTGATGAGAAGACCATGGATAATTGTGATGACGAGTGTCATGGGGCACTGTGATGACAAGTGTTATGGAATATTGTGATCACAAGGGTTTGGAGCATTGTTATGACAGAGGTCATGGAGCATTTTGATTTCATTGTGATGTCAATAGCATGAAGCATTATGATGATGGGCATGGTGCATTGTGATGACAGGGTTCATGGATCATTAAGATGAAAAATGGGCATGGAACATTGTGATTACTGGGTCTTGGAGCATTGTGATGAGAAGGGTCATGGAGGCTTGTGATGACAAGGCCACGGAACATCGTGATGGCAGGGGTCAGGGAGCATTTTTATGACAGGGGTAATGGAGCACTGTGATGGCAAGCGCATGGAGCATTGTGATGAGAAGGCCATGGAGCATTCTGATGACATGTGTCATGGAGCTTTGTGATGACAAAGGCATGGAGCAATGTGATGAGAGTGTTCATGGAGCATTGTGATGACAATGACATGGAGCATTGTGATGCCAAGGGTCATGGATCTTTGTGATGACAAAGGTCATGTAGCATTTTGATGACAAGTGCGTTGTGCAATGTGATGAGAAGGGCAGGGAGCATTGTGATGACAGGGTCATGGAGCAATTTGAAGAAAAGTGTCATGGAACATTTTGATGACAGGGGTTATGGAACATTGTGTTGTCAGGGGTCATGGAGCATTTTGATTAAAAGGAAATGGAGCATTTTGATGACAGGGGTTATGGAGCATTGTGATGTCAGGGGTCATCGAACATTGTGATGATAAGTGCATGTAGCATTGTGATGACAGGAGTCATGGAAAACTGTGATAACAGGGGTGAGGGAGTATTGTGATGAATAGCGATGTAACATTGTGATATCTGTGGTGAGAGAGCATTTTGATGACAAGTTTTATGGAGCATTGTGGTGACAAGATTGTGGAGCACTGTGATGACAAGCGCATGGTTCATTGTGATGGCATGTGTCATGGAGCATCGTGCTGACAAGTGCATGGAGCATTGTGATGACAAGGGTCATGTAGCATTGTGCTGAGAAAGGCATAGGGAATTGTGATGACAAGGATCAAAGAGCATTGTGATGAAAAGATCATGGAGCATTGTGATGACAAGGGTCATGGAGCATTGTGATGACAAGGGCATGGAGCATTGGTCTAATAAGTTTCATGGATTATTGCGATGACTGTTGGAATGGTGCACTGTGGTGACAAGGGCATGGAGCATTGTGATGACCAGGTCATGGATTATTGTGAAGACTGGTGTCAGGGAGCACTGTGTTGACATATGTAATGACCCACTGTGATGACAATGGCATGGAGCATTGTGATGCCAAGTGTCATGGAGGATTCTGATGACAAAG
Source organism: Mesoplodon mirus (assembly GCF_964341445.2). NCBI lineage: Eukaryota > Metazoa > Chordata > Mammalia > Artiodactyla > Ziphiidae > Mesoplodon > Mesoplodon mirus. Next base: position 311,366 of record NW_028295598.1, read on the forward strand.
GTAATGGTGCATTATAATGACAATGTCTTGGAGCATTGTGATGACAAGGTTCAGGGAGCATTGTGCTGACAAGTGCATGGATAATTGTGATGACAAGGGTCATGGAGCATTCTCATGACAAGCTTGTGGAGTATTTTGATTACAGTGGCGTGGAGCATTGTGATGAAAACGGAATGGGGCATTGTGATGAAAAAGGCATGGAGCATTTTCGTGACAGGGTTCAAGGAGCATTTTGATGAAAAGTGTCAGGAAGCATTGTGATGACAAGTGTATTGAGAATTTTGATGACAAAGGTCATGGAGCATTCTGATAAAAGTGCATGGAGTATTGTGATGGCAGGCATCATGGAGCGTTGTGATGACAAGTGTTATGGAACATTTTGATCACAAGGGTTTGGAGCATTTTGAGGACAGAGGTCATGGATCATTTTGATTTCAAGGAGCATGGAGCATTGTGATGACAAGGGCATGAAGCAATGTGATCCCAAGGTTCATGGAGTATTGTGATGAAAATGGTAATGGAGTATTATGATGACAAGCGCATAGAGCATTGTAATGACAAGTTCATGTAGCATTTTGCTGACAAAGGCATGGAGCATTGTGATGACAGGTGTCATGGAGCACTGAGATGAAAAATGTCACGGAGCATTGTGAATAAATGGGTCATGGAGCATTGGGATGACAAGGTCATGGATCACTGTGATGACAAGTGTCATGGAGCATTGGGCTGAAAATGTTCATGGAGTATTGTGATGACAGGGGTCATGGAGCATTGTGATGACAGAGGTCATGGAGAATTTTGATTTCATTGTGCTGACAATAGCCGGAAGCATTATGATGATGGGCATGGTGCATTGTGATGACAGGGTTCATGGAGCATTGAGATGAAAAGGGGCATGGAGCATTGTGATTACAGGGGTCTTGGAGCACTGTGATGACAAGGACATGGAGCATTTTGATGAGAAGGACATGGAACATTCTTTGGCATGTGTCATGGAGCTTTGTGATGACAAGGGCATGGAGCATTGTGATTACAGGGGTCTTGGAGCATTGTGATGACAAGTGTCATGGAGCCTTGTGATGACAAGGCCGTGGAATATTGTGATGGCAGGGGTCATGGAGCATTGTTATGACAGGGGAAATGGAGCATTGTGATGAGAAGTGCATGGAGCATTGTGATTACAAGGTTTATGGAGCATTACAATGACAAATTTGTGGATCGTTGTGATGAAAACTGCGTAGCACATTGTGATGACAAGTGTCATGGAGCATTTTTCTGACAAACGCATGGAGCATTTTGATGACAAGGGTCACGGAGCATTGTGATGAAAAGTTCATGGAGCATTGTGGTTATAAAGGTCACAGAGCCTTGTGATGACGCGGGAATGGACCACTGTGATGACAAATGTTATGAAGCATTGTGATGACTGGAGTCACCGAGCATTGTGATGACAGTGGTCATGGAGCACTGTGATGACAAGTGCATGGAGCATTGTGGTGACAGGGGCATGGAGCATTTGTCTGACAAGTTTCATAGATTATTGTGATGCGAGTGGGCATGGAGCATTGTGATGACAAGGGCAAGGAACACTGTGAGACATGGGTCATGCAGGATTGTAATGACAAGGGCATGGAGCATTGTGATGAGAATGGCATCGAGCATTGTGATGACAAGTGTCATGGAGCTTTGTGATGACAAGGGCATGGAGCAATGTGACGAGAGTGTTCATGGAGCATTGTGATGACAATGACATGGAGCATTGTGATACCAAGGGTCATGGAGCTTTGTGATGACAAGTCATGGAGCATTTTGATGACAAGGGCATGCTGCATTGTAATGAGAAGGGCAGGGAGAATTTTGATGACCGGGTCATGCAGCAATTTGATAAAAAGTGTAATGGAATATTTTGATGGCATGGTTTATAGACCATTGTGATGTCAGGGGACTTGGAGCTTTGGGTTGGAAAGGGTCAGGGAGCATTTTGATGACAGGGGTTATGGGACATTGTGATGGCAGGGGTCATGTAACTTTTTGAGGATAAGGGGATGTAGCATTGTGATGACAGTGTCATGGAACCTTGTGATTACAGGGGTGAGGGAGTATTGTAATGACTAGTGATGGAACATTGTGATATCTCTGGTGAGAGAGCATTTTGATGAGAAGTGCATGGACTATTGTTATTACAACGTTTATGGAGCATTGCAATGACAAGTTTGTGGACCGTTGTGAGGAAATGCGCGTGGCACATTGTGATGAAAATGGTCATGGAGCATTGTTCTGACAAAGACATGGAGCACTGTGATGACAAGTGTCACAGAGAATTGTGATGAAAATTTCATGGAGCATTGTGGTTACAAAGGTAACAGAGCCTTGTGATGACACGGGCATGGACCATTGTGATGAAAACGTTATGAAGCATTGTGATGACTGGAGTCATGGAGCATTGTGATGACAGGGGTCATGGACGATTGTGATGACACGGGCATGGAGCATTGGTTTGAGAAGTTTCAAAGATTATTGTGATGAGAGTGGACATGGTGCATTGTGATGACAAGTGCATGGATCATTGTTATGAGAGGGTCATGGAGTATTGTGAAGACAGGTGTCAGGGAGCATTGTGATGACATATGTCATGGTCCATTGCAATGACAATGGCAGGGAGCACTGTGATGCCCAATGTAATGGAGGATTGTGATGACAAATATAATGGAGCATTGTGATGACTAGGGCTTGGAGCATTATGATGACAAGGGCCTTTGAGAATTTTCAGAACAAGGTCGTGAAGCTTTGTGATGACAAGGCCCTGGAGCATTGTGATGAGAAATCAATAGAGACTTGTGATGACAAATCTCATGGAGCATACTGATGAAATGGGGCATGGACCATTGTGATTACAGGGGTCTTGTAACATTGTGATGACATGGGCATGGAGCATTGTGAGGAGAAGGCCAAGGAGCATTCTGAAGACATATTTCATTGAGCTTTGTGATGACAAGGGCATGGAGCATTGTGTTTAAATTGGTCTTGGAGCATTGTGAGGAAAAGGGCATGGATCATTGTGATGAAAAAGGCATGGAGCCTTGTCATGACAGGGTTCAAGGAGCATACAGACAACAAGTGTCAGGGAGCATTTTGATGACAAGTGTATTGAGCATTGTGATGACAAAGGTCATGGAGCATTGTGATGAGAAGACCATGGATAATTGTGATGACGAGTGTCATGGGGCACTGTGATGACAAGTGTTATGGAATATTGTGATCACAAGGGTTTGGAGCATTGTTATGACAGAGGTCATGGAGCATTTTGATTTCATTGTGATGACAATAGCATGAAGCATTATGATGATGGGCATGGTGCATTGTGATGACAGGTTTCATGGATCATTGAGATGAAAAGGGGCATGGAGCATTGTGAGTACAGGGGTCTTGGAACACTGGGATGACAAGGGCATGGAACATTGTGAAGAGAAGGCCATGGAACCTACTGTTGACATGCGTCATGGAGCTTTGTTATGACAATGTCATGGAGCATTTTGATTACAGGTGTCTTGGAGCATTGCGAAGACATGGGTAATGGAGCCTTGTGATGACAAGGCCGTGGAACATTGTGATGGCAATGGTCATGGAGCATTGCTATGACAGAGGTAATGGAGCATTGTTATGAGAAGGGAATTGAGCATTGGTCTGAAATATTTCATGGATTATTGTGATGAGATTGGGCATGGAGCATTGTGATGAAAAGGGCATGGAACACTGTGATACATGGGTCATGGAGGATTGTAATGTCAAGGGCAAGAAGCAATGTGATGAGAGGGTTCATGGAGCACTGTGATGACAATGACATCTAGCGTTGTGAGGAGAAGGCCATGGAGCATTCTGATGTCTTTCGTCATGGAGTTTTGTGATGACAAGGGCATAGAGTTTTGTGATTACAGGGGTCTTGGAGCATTGTGATGAAAAGGGAATGGATCACTGTGATGAAAAAGGCATGGAGCCTTGTCATGACAGTGTTCAAGGAGCATACTGACGACAAGTGTCACGGAGCATTGTGATGACAAGTGTATTGAGCATTGTGATGACAAAGATCATGAAGCATTGTGATGAGAAGACCATGGATAATTGTGATGATGATCGTCATGCGGTGTTGTGATGATAAGTGTTATGAAACATTGTGATCACAAGGGTTTGGAGCATTATGATGACAGAGTTCATGGAGAATTTTGATTTCATTGTGATGACAATAGCCTGAAGCATTATGATGATGGGCATGGTTCATTGTGATGACACGGTTCATGGAGCATTGAGATGAAAAGTGGCATGGAGCATTGTGATTACAGAGTTCTTAGAGCATTGTAATGACAAGCGCATAGAGCTTTCTAATGACAAGGTCATGTAGAATTTTGCTGACAAATGCATGGAGCATTGTGATGACAGGTGTCATGGAGCTTTGTGATGACAAGTCATGGAGCATTTTGATGACAAGGGCATGGTGCATTGTGATGACAAGGGCAGGTAGCATTTTGATGACCGGGTCATGCAGCAATTTGATGAAAAGTGTAATGGAACACTGTGATGGCAGTGGTCATGGAGCATTGTTATGACAGAGGTAATGGAGCATTTTGATGAGAAGGGCATTGAGCATTGGTCTGAAATGTTTCAAGGATTATTGTGATGAAAGTGGGCATGGAGCATTGTGATGACAAGAGCACGGAACACTGTGATACATGGGTCATGGAGGATTGTAATGACAAGAGCATGGAGCATTGTGATGAGAAGGGCATCGAGCATTTTGATGACAAGTGTCATGGAGCTTTGTAATGACAAGAGCAAGGAGCAATGTGATGAGAGCGTTTATGGAGCACTGTGATGACAATGACATGGAGCAATGTGATGCCAATGGTCATGGAGCTTTGTGATGACAAAGGTCATAGAACATTTTGATGACAAGGGTGTGTTGCATTGTGATGAGAAGGGCAGGGAGCATTTTGATGACAGGGTCATGCAGCAATTTGATGAAAATTGTAATGGAACATTTTGATGACATGGTTTATAGAACATTTTGATGCCAGGGGTCATGGAGCTTTGGGATGAAAAGGGTCATGGAGCATTTTGATGACAGGGGTTATGGAAGATTGTGATGTCAGGGGTTATGGAACATTGTGCTGATAAGGGGATGTAGCATTGTGATGACTGGGGTCATGGAATATTTTGATTCCCGGGGTGAGGGAGGATTGTGATAACTGGTGACGGAACATTGTGATATCTCAGGTGAGAGAGCATTTGGATGAGAAGTGCATGGAGCATTGTGATTACAAGGTTTATGGAGGATAGCGATGACAAGGTTGTGGATCATTGTGATGAAAAGCGCGTGGCACATTGTGATGACAAGGTTCATGGAGTATTGTTCGGACAAAGGCATGGAGCATTGTGATGACAAGGGTCACGGAGCATTGTGATGAAAATTTCATGGTGCATTGAGGTTACAAAGGACACAAAGCCTTTTGAGGACGCGAGCATGGACCGTTGTGTTGACAAACGTTATGAAGAATTGTGATGACTGGATTCAGGTAGCATTGTGATGACAGGGGTAATGGAGCAGTGTGATGACAAGGGCATGGAGCATTGCGATGACAGGGGCATGGAGCATTGGTCTGACAAGTTTCATAGATTATTGTGATGACAGTGGACATGGTGCATTGTGATGACAAGGTCATGGAGCATTGTGATGAGAAGGTCATGGAGCATTGTGAATACAGGGGTCATGGAGCATTGGGATGACAAGGGCATGGATCATTGTGATGAGAAGGTCATGGAGTATTGTAAAGACAGGAGTCAGGGAGCATTTTGATGACATATGTCATGGTCCAGTGCGATGACAATGTCAGGGAGCATTGAGATGCCAAATGTAATGGAGGATTGTGATGACAAATATAATGGAGCATTGTGATGACTCGGGCTTGGAGCATTATGATGACAAGGGCCATTGAGAATTTTCATGACAAGTTCGAGTAGCATTGTGATGACAAGGTCCTGGAGCTTTGTGATTAGAAAACCATGGAGCCTTGTGAAGACAAGTCTCATGGGGCATACTGATGAAAAGGGGCATGGAACATTCTGATTACAGGTGTCTTGCAACATTGTGATAAAAAGTGCATGGAGCATTGTGATGACAAGGGCATGGAGCATTGGTCTAATACGTTTCATGGATTATTGTGATGACAGATGGAATGGCGCATTGTGATGACAAGGGCATGGAGCATTGTGATGACCAGATCATGCAGTATTGTGAAGACAGGTGTCAGGGAGCATTGTGATGACATATGTAATGGCCCATTGTGATGACAATGGCATGGAGCATTGTGATGCCAAGTGTCATGGAGGATTCTGATGACAAAGGTAATGGAGCATTGTGATGACAATGGCTTGGAGCATTGTGATGACAAGGGTCAGGGAGCATTGAGCTGACAAGTGCATGGAGAATTGTGATGACAGGGTCATGGAGCATTCTGAGGACAAGCTTGTGAAGTATTTTGATGACAATGGCATGGAGCATTGTGATGAAAACGGTATGGGGCTTTGTGATGAAAAAGGCATGGAGACTTTTCGTGACAGGGTTCAAGGAACATAATGATGACAATTGTCAGGGAGCATTGTGATGACATGTATATTGAGAATTGTGATGACAAAGTCATAGAGCATTGTGATGTGAAGTCCATGGAGTATTGTGATGACAGGCATCATGGAGCTTTGTGATGACAAGTGTTATGGAACACTGTGATCACAAGGATTTGGAGCATTGTGATGACAGAGGTCATGAATCATTTTGATTTCAAGGAGCATGGAGCATTGTGATGACAAAGGAATGAAGCAATGTGATCCCAAGGTTCATGGAGGATTGTGATGACAATGGAAATGGAGTATTGTGATGACAAGCGCACCAAGCATTGTAATGACAAGGTCATGTAGCATTTTGCTGACAAAGGCATGGAGCATTGTGATGACATGTGTCATGGAGTACTGTGATGAAAAGCGTCACAAAGCATTGTGAATACAGGAGTCATGGAGCATTGGGATGATAAGGGCATGGTTCATTGTGATGACAAGAATCCCGGATCATTGTGTTGTGAGGTGTCATGGAATGTTCTGATGACAGTGGTCATGTAGCATTGTGATGATATTGGCCATGGAGCATTGTGATGAGTAGGTCGTGGAGCATTGGGCTGAAAATGTGCATGGAGTATTGTGATGATAGGGGTCCTGGAGCATTGTGATGACAAGTAAATGAAGCATCGTGATGACAAGGTCCTGGAGCATTGTGATGAGAAGACCATGGAGACTTGTGATGACAAGTCTCATGGAGCATTCTTATGAAAAGGGGCATGGAGCATTGTGATTACAGGGGTCTTGGAGCACTGTGAAGACTAGGGCATGGAGCATTGTGATGAGAAGGCCATGGAGCATTCTGATGACATGTGTCCTGGAGTTTTGTGATGACAAGGGCATGGATCATTGTGATTAGAGGGATCTTTGCGCATTGTGATGAAAAGGGCATGGATCATTGTGATGAAAAAGGCATGGAGCCTTCTCATGACAGGGTTCAAGGAGCATACTGACGACAAGTGTCAGGGAGCATTGTGATGTCAAGTGTATTGAGCATTGTGATGACAAAGATCATGGAGCATTGTGATGAGAAGACCATGGATAATTGTGATGATGAGCATCATGGGGTGTTGTGATGATTCGTGTTATGCAAAATTGTGATCACAAGGGGTTGGAGCATTATGATGACAGAGGACATGCAGAATATTGATTTCATTGTGATGACAATAGCCTGAAGCATTATGATGATGGGCATGGTGCATTGTGATGACCGGGTTCATGGAGCATTGAGATGAAAAGTGGCATGGAGCATTGTGATTACAAGGATCATGGAGCATTGTGCTGACAAGGACATGGAACATTCTGATGAGAAGGCCATGGAACATTCTGATGACATGCATCATGGAGCTTTGTGATGACAAGGGCATGGAGCATTGTGATTTCAGGGGTCTTGAGCATTGTGATGAGAAGTGTCATGGAACCTTGTGATGACTAGGCCACGGAAGATTGTGATGGCAGGGGTCATGGTGCATTGTTATGACAGGAGTAATGGAGCATTGTGATGAGAAGGGTATGGAACTTTGGTCTGAAATGTTTCATGGATTATTGTGATGAGAGTGGGCAGGGAGCATTGTGATGACAAGGGCAAGGAACTCTGTGATACATGGGTCATGCAGGATTGTAATGACAAGGGCATTCAGCATTGTGATGAGAATGGCATCGAGCATTGTGATGACAAGTGTCATGGAGCTTTGTGATGACAAGGGCATGGAGCAGTGTGATGAGAGGGTTCATGGAGCATTGTGATGACAATGACATGGAGCATTGTGATGCCAAGGGTCATGGAGCTTTGTGATGACAAGTCATGGAGCATTTTGATGACATGGGCATGGTGCATTGTAATGAGAAGGGCAGGGAGAATTTTGATGACCGGGTCATGCAGCAATTTGATAAAAAGTGTAATGGAATATTTTGATGGCAGGGTTTATAGACCATTGTGATGTCTGGGGACTTGGAGCTTTGGGATGGAAAGGGTCAGGGAGCATTTTGATGACAGGGGTTTTGGAACATTGTGATGGCATGGGTCATGGAACTTTGTGATGATAAGGGGATGTAGCATTGTGATGACAGTGTCATGGAACCTTGTGATTACTGGGGTGAGGGAGTATTGTGATGACTAGTGATGGAACATTGTGATATCTCTGGTGAGAGAGCATTTTGATGAGAAGTGCATGGACCATTGTGATTACAACGTTTATGGAGCATTGCAATGACAAGTTTGTGGACCGCTGTGATGAAATGCACGTGGCACATTGTGATGAAAATGGTCATGGAGCATTGTTCTGACAAAGACATGGAGCACTGTGATGACAAGTGTCACAGAGAATTGTGATGAAAATTTCATGGAGCATTGTGGTTACAAAGGTCACAGAGCCTTGTGATGACACGTGCATGGACCATTGTGATGACAAACGTTATGAAGCATTGTGATGACTGGAGTCACGGAGCATTGTGATGACAGGGGTCATGGACGATTGTGATGACACGGGCATGGAGCATTGGTCTGAGAAGTTTCATAGATTATTGTGATGAGAGTGGACATGGTGCATTGTGATGACAAGGGCATGGAGCATTGTGATGAGAAGGTCATGGAGTAGTGTGAAGACAGATGTCAGGGAGCATTGTGATGACATATGTCATGGGCCATTGCGATGAAAATGGCATGGAGCTTTGTGATGCCAAATGTAATGGAGAATTGTGATAACAAATATAATAGAGCATTGTGATGATTAGGGCTTGGAGCATTATGATGACAAGGGCCATTGGAAATTTTCATGACAAGGTCGTGAAGCATTGTAATGACAATGTCCTGGAGCATTGTGATGACAAAACCATGGATCCTTGTGATGACAAGTCTCATGGAGCATACTGAAGAAAAGGGGCATGGAGCACTGTGATTACAGGGGTCTTGGAACATTGTGATGACAAGGGCATGGAGCATAGTGAGTAGAAGACAAAGGAGAATCCTGATGGCAAGCGTCATTGTGTTTTGTGATGACAAGGGCATGGAGCATTGTTATTACACGGGTCTTGGAGCATTGTGATGAAAAGGGCATGGATCATTGTGATGAAAAATGCATGGAGCCTTGTCATGACAGGGTTCAAGGAGCATACAGACAACAAGTGTCAGGGAGCATTGTGATGCCATGTGTTTTGTGCATTGTGATGACGAAGGTCATGGAGCATTGTGATGAGAAGACCATGGATAATTGTGATAACGAGCGTCATGGGGCATTGTGATGACAAGTGTTATGGAATATTGTGATCACAAGGGTTTGGAGCATTGCTATGACAGAGGTCATGGAGCATTTTGATTTCATTGTGATGACAATAGCATGAAGCATTATGATGATGGGCATGGTGCATTTTGATAACAGGGTTCATGGATCATTGAGATGAAAAGTGGCATAGAGCATTGTGATTACAGTGTTCATGGAGCATTGTGATGAGAAGGGTCATGGAGCTTTTTGATGACAAGGCCATGGAACATCGTGGGGACAGGGGTCATGCAGCATTATTATGACAGTGGTAATGGAGCATTGTGATGGCAAGGGCATGGAGCATTTTGATGAGAAGGCCATGGAGCATTCTGATGACTTGTGTCATGGAGCTATGTGAAGACAGGGCATGGAGCAATGTGATGACAAGTACATGGAGCATTGTGATGCCAAGGGTCATGGATCTTTATGATGACAAAGGTCTTGGAGCATTTTGATGGCAAGGGCGTTGTGCATTGTGATGAGAAGGGCAGGGAGCATTGTGATGACAGGGTCATGGAGCAATTGTATGAAAAGTGTCATGGAACATTTTGATGACAGATGTCATGGAACATTGTGATGACAGGGGTGAGGGAGTATTGTGACAAATACTGATGTAGCATTGTGATATCATGGTGAGAGAGCATTTTGATGAGAAGTGCATGGAGCATTGTGATGACAAATATTTGGAGCATTGTGATGACAAGATTGTGGAGCACTGTGATGACAGGCTCATGGTGCATTGTGATGACATGTGTCATGGAGCATTGTGCTGACAAGCACATGTAGCATAGTAATGACAAGGGTCATGGAGTATTGTGCTGAGAAAGGCATAGAGCATTGTGATGACAAGGGTCTAAAAGCATTGTGATGAAAATTTCATGGAGCATTGTGGTTAAAAAGGTCACAGAGACTGTTGATGACGAGGCCATGGACCATTGTGATGACAAAGGTCATGAAGCATTGTGATGACTGGAGTCACGGAGCATTCTGATTGCAGGGGTCATGGAACACTGTGATAAAAAGGGCATGGAGCATTGTGATGACAAAGGCATGGAACATTGGTCAAATATGTTTCATGGATTATTGCGATGAGAGTTGGAATGGCGCATTGTGATGACCAGATCATGCAGTATTGTTAAGACAGGTGTCAGGGAGCATTGTGATGACATATGTAATGGCCCATTGTGATGACAATGGCATGGAGCATTGTGATGCCAAGTGTCATGGAGGATTCTGATGACAAAGGTAATGGAGCATTGTGATGACAATGGCTTGGAGCATTGTGATGACAAGGGTCAGGGAGCATTGTGCTGAAAAGTGCATGAAAAATTGTGATGACAAGGGTCATGGAGCATTCTGATGACAAGCTTGTGGAGTATTTTGATGACAATGGCATGGAGCATTGTGATGAAAACAGCATCTGGCATTGTGATGAAAAACGCATGGAGCCTTTTCGTGACAGGGTTCAAGGAGCATTCTGATGACAAGTGTCAGGGAGCACTGTGATGACAAGTGTATTGAGAATTGTGATGACAAAGTTCATGGAGCATTGTGATGAAAAGTGCATGGACTATTGTGATGACAGGCATCATGGAGCGTTGTGATGACAAGTGTTATGGAACATTGTGATCACAAGTATTTGGAGAATTGTGATGACAGAGGTCATGGATCATTTTGATTTCAAGGAGCAGGGAGCATTTTGATGACAAGGGCATGAAGCAATGTGATCCCAAGGTTCATGGAGTATTGTGATGACAATGAAAATGGAGTATTTTGATGACAAGCTCATAGAGCATTGTAATGACAAGGTCGTGTAGCATTTTGCTGACAAAGGCATGGAGCATTGTGATGACATGTGTCATGGAGCACTGTGATGACAAGCGTCACGGAGCATTGTGAATACAGGGTTCATGGAGCATTGGGATGACAAGGGCATGGATCATTGTGATGACAAGGGTCATGGAGCACTGAGCTGAAAATGTTCATGGAGTGTTGTGATGACAGGAGTCCTGGAGCATTGTCATGACCATGGAATGGAGCAATGTGATGAAAAGAGTCCCGGATCATTGTGCTGTCATGTTTCATGGAGTGCTGTGATGACAGAGGTCATGGAGCATTGTGATGATATTGGCCACGGAGCATTGTGATGAGTAGGTCGTGGAGCATTGGGCTGAAAATGCTCATGGATTATTGTGATGACAGGGGTCAAGGAGCATTGTGATGTCAAGGTAATGGAGCATGGTGATGACAAGGTCTTGGAGCATTGTGATGAGAAGACCATGGAGAATTGTGACAAAAACTCACATGGAGCATTCTGATGAAAATGGGCATGGAGTATTGTGATTACAGGGGTCTTGGAGCATTGTGATGACAAGGGCATGGAGCATTGTGATGAGAAGGCCATGAAGCATTCTGATGACATGTGTCATGGAGCTTTTTGATGAGAAGGGCATGGAGCGTTGTGATTACAGGGATCTTAGAGCATTGTGATGAAAAGGGCACGGATTATTGTGATGAAAAAGGCATGGAGCCTTGTCAAGACAGGGTTCAAGGAGCATACTGACGACAAGCGTCAGTTAGCATTGTGATGACAAGTGTATTGAGCATTGTGATGACAAAGATCATGGAGCATTGTGATGAGAAGACCATGGATAATTGTGATGATGAGCGTCATGGGGTGTTGTGATGATAAGAGTTATGGAACATTGTGATCACAAGTGTTTGGAGCATTATGATGACAGAGGTCATGGAGAATATTGATTTCATTGTGATGACAATAGCCTGAAGCATTGTGATGATGGGCATGGTGCATTGTGATGACAGGGTTCATGGAGCATTGAGATGAAAAGGGGCATGGAGCATTGTGTTTACAGGGGTTTTGGAGCATTGTGAGGAAAAGGGCATGGAGCATTGTGATGAGAAGGCCATGGAACATTCCGAGGACATGCGTCATGGAGCTTTGTGATGACAAGGGCATGGAGCATTGTAATTTCAGGGGTCTTCAGCATTGTGATGACAAGTGTTATGGAACCTTGTGATGACTAGGCCGTGGAACATTGTGATGGCAGGGGTCATGGTGGATTGTTATGACAGGGGTAATGGAGCATTGTGATGAGAAGGGCATGGAACATTGGTCTGAAATATTTCGTGGATGATTGTGATGAGAATGGGCATGGAGCCTTCTGATGACAAGGGTACGGAACACTATGATACATGGGTCATGCAGGATTGTAATGACAAGGGCATGGAGCATTGTGATGAGAAGGGCATCGAGCATTCTGATGACAAATGTCATGGAGCTTTGTGATGACAAGGACAACGAGCAATGTGATGAGAGGGTTCAGGGAGCATTGTGATGACAGTGACATGGAGCATTGTGATGCCAAGTGTCATGGAGCATTGTCATGACAAGTAATGGAGCATTTTGATGACAAGGGCATGATGCATTGTGATGAGAAGGGCAGTGAGCATTTTGATGACCGGGTCTTGCAGCAATTTGATGTAAAGTGTAATGGAATATTTTGATGGCAGGGGTTATAGAACATTGTGATGTCAGGGGATTTGGAGCGTTGGGACGAAAAGGGTCATGGAGCAATTTGATGACAGGGGTCAAGGAACATTGTGATGATAAGTGGATGTAGCAGTGTGATGACAGGGTCATGGAACATTTTGATTACTGGGGTGAGGGAGTATTGTGATGACTAGTGATGGAACACTGTGATATCTCTCGTGAGAGAGCATTTTGATGAGAAGTGCATGGAGCATTGTGATTACAAGATTTATGGAGCATTGCAATGACAAGGTTGTGGACAGTTGTGATGAAATGTGTGTGGCACATTCTGAAGACAATGGTCATGGAGCATTGCTCTGACAAAGATATGGAGCATTGTGAAGACAAGGGTCACAGAGAATTGTGATGAAAAGTTCAAGGAGCATTGTGGTTACAAAGGTCACAGAGCCTTGTAATTACGCGGGCATGGAACATTGTAATGACAAATGTTATGAAGCATTGTGATGACTGGAGTCATGGACCATTGTGATGACAGGGGTCATGGAGAATTGTGATGACATGTGTCATGGAGCATTGTGCTGACAAGCGCATGGAGCATTGTGATGACAAGCGTAATGGAGCATTGTGCTGAGAAAGGCATAGAGCATTGTGATGACAAGGGTCAAAGAGCATTGTGATGAAAAGTTCATGGATCATTGTGGTTAAAAAGGTCACAGAGACTGTTGATGACGAGGGCATGGACCACTGTGATGACAAAGGTCATGAAGCATTGTGATAACTGGAGTCACGGAGCATTGTGATGACAGGTGTCATGGAGGACTGTGATAACAAGGGCATGGAGCACTGTGATGACAAGGGCATGGAACATTGGTCTAATAAGTTTCATGGATTATTGTGATGACAGCTGGAATGGCACATTGTGATGACAAGGGCATGGAGCCTACTGATGACCAGGTCATGCAGTATTGTGAAGACAGGTGTCAGGGAGCACTGTGATGACATATGTAATGGCCCACTGTGATGACAATGGCATGGAGCATTGTGATGCCAAGTGTCATGGAGGATTCTGTTGACAAAGGTAATGGAGCATTGTGATGACAAGGGTCAGGGAGCATTGTGCTGACAAGTGCGTGGAGAATTGTGATGACAAGGGTCATGGAGCATTCTGATGACAAGCTTGTGGAGTATTTTGATGACAATGGCATGGAGCATTGTGAAGAAAACGGCATGGGGCATTGTGTTGAAAGAGGCATGGAGCCTTTTCGTGACAGGTTTCAAGGAGCATTCTGATGACAAGTGTCAGGGAGCATTTTGATGACAAGTGTATTGAGCATTGTGATGACAAATGTCATGGAGCATTGTGATGACAAGTCATGGAGCATTTTGATGACAAGGGCATGGTGCATTGTGATGAGAAGTTCAGGGAGAATTTTGATGACCGGGTCATGCAGCAATTTGATGAAAATTGTAATGGAACATTTTGATGCCAGAGGTTATAGAACATTGTGATGTCAGGGGTCTTGCAGCTTTGGGATGAAACGAATCATGGAGGATTTTGATGGCAGTTGTCATGGAACATTGTGATGATAAGGGGATGTAGAAGTGTGATGACAGTGTCATGGATCATTGTGATTACAGGGTTGAGGGAGTATTATGATGACTAGTGATGGAACACTGTGATATCTCTTCTGAGAGAGCATTTTTATGAAAAGGGCATGGAGCATTGTGATTACAAGGTTTATGGAGCATTGCCATGACAAGGTTGTGGACCGTTGTGATGAAATGTGCGTGGCATATTGTGAAGACAATGGTCATGGAGTATTGTTCTGACAAAGACATGGAGGATTGTGATGGCAAGTATCACAAAGAATTGTGATCAAAAGTTCATGGAGCATTGCAGTTACAAAGGTCACAGAGCTTTATGATGATGCGGGCATGGACCACTGTGATGACAAACGTTATAAAGCATTGAGATGCCTGGAGTCACGGAGCATTGTGATGACAGGTGTCATGGAGCATTGTAATGACATGTGTCATGGAGCATTGTGCTGACAAGCGAATGGAGCATTGTGATGACAAGGGTCATGGAGCATTGTGCTGAGAAAGGCATAGAGCATTGTGATGACAAGGGTCAAAGAGCATTGTGATGAAAAGTTCATGGAACATTGTGCTTAAAAAGGTCACAGAGACTGTTGATGACGAGGGCATGGAAAACTGTGATGACAAAGGTCATGAAGCATTGGGATGACTGGAGTTATGGAGCAGTGTGATGACAGGGGTCATGGACATTTGTGATAACAAAGGCATGGAGCATTGTGATGACAAGGGACTGGAACATTGGTCTAATAAGTTTCATGGATTATTGTGATGACAGTTGGAATGGTGCATTGTGATGACAAGGGCATGGAGCATTGTGATGACCTGGTCATGCAATATTGTTAAGAAAACTGTCAGGGAGCATTGTGATGACATATGTAATGGCCCATTGGGATGACAATGGCATGGAGCATTGTGATGCAAAGTGTCATGGAGGATTCTGATGACAAAGGTAATGGAGCGTTGTGATGACAATGGCATGGAGCATTGTGATGACAAGGGTCAGGGAGCATTGTGCCGACAAGTGCATGTAGAATTGTGATGACAAGGGTCATGGAGCATTCTGATGACAAGCTTGTGGAGTATTTTGATGACAATGACATGGAGCATTGTGATGAAAACGGCATGGGGCATTGTGATGAAAAAGGCATGGAGACTTTTCATGGCAGGGTTTAAGGAGCATTCTGATGACAAGTGTCAGGGAGAATTGTGATGACAAATGTATTGAGAATTGTGATGACAAAGGTCATGGAGCATTGTGATGAAAAGGGCATGGAGTATTGTGATGACAGGCATCATGGAGTGTTGTGATGACAAGTGTTATGGAACATTGTGATCACAAGGGTTTGGAGCATTGTGATGACAGAGGTCATGGATCATTTTGATTTCAAGGAGCATGGAGCATTGTGATGACAAGGGCATGAAGCAATGTGATCCCAAGGTTCATGGAGGATTGTGATGACAATGTAAATGGAGTATTGTGATGACAAGCGCATAGAGCATTGTAATGACAAGGTCATGTAGCATTTTGCTGACAAAGGCATGGAGCATTGTGATGACATGTGTCATGGCTCACTGTGATGACAAGCGTCACGGATAATTGTGAATACAGGGGTCATGGAGCACTGGGATGACAAGGGCATGGATCATTGTGAGGACAAGGGTCATGGAGCACTGGGCTGAAAATTTTCATGGAGTGTTGTGATGACAGGGGTCATGGAGCATTGTGATGACTAGGGAATGGAGCATTGTGATGACAAGTGTCCCGGATCATTGTGTTGTCAGGTGTCATGGAGTGTTGTGATGACAGTGGTCATGGAGCATTGTGATGATACTGGCCATGGAGCATTGTGATGATTAGGTCGTGGAGCATTGGGCTGAAAATGTTCATGGATTATTGTGATGACAGGTGTCATGGAGCATTGTGATGACAAGGGTTTGGAGCATGGTGATGACAAGGTCCTGGAGCACTGTGATGAGAATACCATGGAGACTTGTGATGACAAGTCTCATGGAGTATTCTGATGAAAAGTGGCATGGAGCATTGTGATTACAGGTGTCTTGGTGCAGTGTGATGACGGAGGCATGGAGCATGGTGATGAGAAAGCCAAGGAGCATTCTGATGACATGCGTCATGGAGTTTTGTGATGACAAGGGCATGGAGCATTGTGATTACAGGGATCTTGGAGCATTGTGATAAAGACGGCATGGATCATTGTGATGAAAAAGGCATGGAGCCTTGTCATGACAGGGTTCAAGGAGCATACAGACAAGTGTCAGGGAGCATTGTGATGACAGGTGTATTGAGCATTGTGATGACAAAGATCATGGAGCACTGTGATGAGAATACCATGGATAATTGTGATGATGAGCGTCATTGGGTGTTGTGATGATAAGTGTTATGGAACATTGTGATCACAAGGGTTTGGAGCATTATGATGACAGAGGTCATGGAGAATATTGTTTTCATTGTGATGACAATAGACTGAAGCATTATGATGATGGGCATGGTGCATTGTGATGAAAGGGTTCAAGGAGCATTGAAATGAATAGTGGCATAGAGCATTGTGATTACAGGGTTCTAGGAGCATTGTGATGAGAAGTGTCAAGGAGCTTTGTGATGACAAGGCCATGGAACATCGTGATGGCAGGGGTCATGGAGCATTGTTATGACTGGTGTAATGGAGCATTGTGATGGCAAGGGCATGGAGCATTGTGATGAGAAGGCCATGGAGCATACTGATGACATGTGTCATGGAGCTTTGTGAAGACATGGGTATGGAGCAATGTGATGAGAGCATTCATTTAGCATTGTGATGACAATGACATGGAGCATTGTGATGCCAAGGGTGTTGGATCTTTGTGATGACAAAGGTCATGGAGCATTTTGATGGCAAGGGCGTTGTGCATTGTGATGAGAATGGCAGGGAACATTCTGATGACAGGGTCATGGAGCAATTTGATGAAATGTGTCATGGAACATTTTGATGACAGGTGTTATGGAACATTGTGATGTCAGGGATCATCGAACATTGTGATGATAAGTGCATGTAGCATTGTGATGACAGGAGTCATGGAACATTGTGATGACAGGGGTGAGGGAGTATTGTGACAAATAGTGATGTGGCATTCTGATATCAGTGGTGAGAGAGCATTTTGATGAGAAGTGAATGGAGCATTGTGATGACAAATTTTAAGGAGCATTGTGATGACAAGATTGTGGAGCACTGTGATGACAGGCTCATGGTGCATTGTGATGACATGTGTCATGGAGCATTGTGCTGACAAGCACATGTAGCA
The DNA here is from genome assembly GCF_964341445.2 of Mesoplodon mirus. Classification (NCBI taxonomy): domain Eukaryota; kingdom Metazoa; phylum Chordata; class Mammalia; order Artiodactyla; family Ziphiidae; genus Mesoplodon; species Mesoplodon mirus. The sequence goes on from NW_028295598.1 coordinate 329,693, forward strand.
TAGTAATGACAAGGGTCATGGAGCTTTGTGATGACAAAGGTCATGGAGCATTTTGATGACAAGTGCATGGTGCATTGTGATGAGAATGGCAGGGAGTATTTTGATGCCAGTGTCATGCAGCAATTTGATGAATAGTGTATTGGAACATTTTGATGACAGGGGTTATAGAACATTGTGATGTCAGGGGTCATGGAACATTGTGATGATAAGGGGATGTAGCATTGTGATGACAGGGGTCATGGGACATTGTGATTACTGGGGTGAAGGAGTATTGTGACGACTAGTGATGAAACACTGTGATATCTCTGGTGAGAGAGCATTTTGATGAGAAGTGTATGGAGCATTGTGATTACAAGGTTTATGGAGCATTGCAATGACAAGTTTCTGGACCGTTGTGATGAAAAGCGAATGGCACATTGTGATGAGAAAGGTCATGGAACATTTTTCAAACAAAGGCATGGAGCAGTTTGATGACAATGGTCATGGAGCATTGTGATGAAATCGGTATGGGGAATGGTGATGAAAAAGGCATGGAGCCTTTTCGTGACAGGGTTCAAGGAGCATTCTGATCACAAGTGTCAGGGAGCATTTTGATGACAAGTGTACTGAGCATTGTGATGACAATGGTCATGGAGCATTGTGATGAAAAGGGCATGGAATTTTGTGATGACAGTCATCATGGAGCATTGTGATGACAAGTGTTATGAAACTTTGGGATCACAATGGTTTGGAGCATTGTGATGACAGAGGTCATGGATCATTTTGATTTCAAGCAGCATGGAGCATTGGGATGACAAGGGCATGAAGCAATGTGATCCCAAGTTTCATGGAGGATTGTGATGACAATGGAAAGGGAGTATTTTGATGACAAGCACATAGAGAATTGTAATGACAAGGTCATGTAGCATTTTGCTGACAAAGTCATGGAGCATTGTGATGACAGGTGCCATGGAGCACTGTGATGACAAGCGTCACGGAGCATTGTGAAAACTGGGACACGGAGCATTGGGATGACAAGGGCATGGATCATTGTGATGGCAAGTGTCATGGAGCAGTGGGCTGAAAATGTTCATGGATTATTGTGATGACAGGGGTCATGGAGCATTGTGATGACAGAGGTCAAGGAGAATTTTGATTTCATTGTGCTGACAATAGCCGGAAGCAATATGATGATGGGCATGATGCATTGTGATGACAGGGTTCATGGAGCATGGAGATGAAAAGGGGCATGGAGCATTGTGATTACAGGGGTCTTGGAGCACTGTGATGACAATGGCATTGAGCATTTAATGAGAAGGCCATGGAACATTCTGATGACATGTGTCATGTTGCTTTGTGATGACAAGGGCAAGGAGCATTGTGATTACAGGGGTCTTGGAGCATTGTGATGAGAAGTGTCATGGAGCCTTGTGATTACAAGGCCATGGAACATCGTGATGGATGGCGTCATGGAGCACTGTTAATGACAGGGGTAATGGAGCATTGTGATGAGTAGGGCATGGAGCATTGTGATTACAAGTTTTATGGAGCATTGCAATGAGAAAATTGTGGACCGTTGTGATGAAAATTGCGTGGCAAATTGTGATGAAAAGGGTCATGGAGCATTTTTTTGACAAAGGCATGGAGCATTGTGATGACAAGGGTCATGGAGTATTGTGATGAAATTTTCATGGAGCATTGTGGTTACAAACGACACAGAGCCTTGTGATGTCGCGGGCATGGAGCATTGTGATGACAAATGTTATGAAGCATTGTGATGACTGGACTCACGGAGCATTGTGATGACAGGGGTCATGGTGCATTGTGATGACAAGGGCATGGAGCATTGTGATGACAGGGGCATGGAGCATTCGTCAGACAACTTTCATAGATTATTTTGAGGACAGTGGACATGGTGCATTGTGATGACAAGGGCATGGATCATTGTGATGAGAAGGTCATGGAGTATTGTGAAGACAGTTGTCAGGGAGCATTGTGATGACATATGTCATGGTCCATTGCGATGACAATAGCAGGGAGCCTTGTGATGCCAAATGTAATGGAGGATTGTGTTGACAAATATAATGGAGCACTGTGATGACTAGGGCTTGGAGCATTATGATGACAAGGGCCATTGAGATTTTTCAGGACAAGGTCGTGAAGCATTGTGATGACAATGTCCTGGAGCATTGTCATCAGAAAAACATGGAGCCTTGTGATGACAAATCTCATGGAGCATACTGATGAAAATGGACATGGACCATTGTGATTACAGGCGTCTTGGAACATTGTGATGACATGTGCATGGAGCTTTTTAAGGAGAAAACCAAGAGCATTCTGAAGACATGCGTCCTTTAGCTTTGTGATGACAAGGGCATTGAGCATTGTGATTACATGGGTCTTGGAGCATTGTGATGAAAAAGCATGGAGCCTTGTCATGACAGGGTTCAAGGAGCATACAGACAACAAGTGTCAGGGAGCATTTTGTTGACAAGTGTATTGAGCATCTTGATGACAAAGGTCATGGAGCATTGTGATGAGAAGACCATGGATAATTGTGATGACGAGCGTCATGGTACATTGTGATGACAAGTGTTTTGGAATATTGTGATCACAAGCGTTTGGAGCATTGTTATGACAGAGATCATGGAGCATTTTGATTTCATTGTGATGACAATAGCATGAAGCATTATGATGATGGTCATGGTGCATTGTGATGACAGGGTTCATGAAACATTGAGATGAAAATGGGCATGGATCATTGTGGTTACAGGGTTCTTGGAGCATTGTGATGAGAAGGGTCATGGAGCCTTGTGATGACAAGGCCATGGAACATCGTGATGGCAGGGGTCATGGATCATGGGTATGACAGGGATAATGGAGCATTGTGATGGCAGGGCAAGGAGCATTGTGATGAGAAGGCCATGGAGCATTCTGATGATATGTGTCATGGAGGTTTGTGATGACATGGACATGAAGCAATGTGATGAGAACCTTAATGGAGCATTGTGATGACAATGACATGGAGCATTGTGATGACAAGGGTTATGGATCTTTGTGATGACAAAGGTCCTGTAGCATTTTGATGACAACGGCGTTGTGCATTGTGATGAGAAGGGTAGGGAGCATTGTGATGACAGGGTCATGGAGCAATTTGATGAAAAGTGTCAAGGAACATTTTGATGACAGTGGTTATGGAACATTGTGATGCCAGGGGTCAACGAACATTGTGATGATAAGTGCATGTAGCATTGTGATGACAGGAGTCATGGCACATTTTGATGACAGGGGTGAGGGAATATTGTGACGAATATTGATGTAACATTGTGACATCAGTGGTGAGAGAGCATTTTGGTGAGAAGTCCATGGAGTATTGTGATGAAAAGGTTCATGTAGCATTGTGATGTCAAGATTTTGGAGCACTGTGATGACAAGCGCATGGTGCATTGGGATGACATGTGTCATGGAGCATTGTGCTGACAAGCGCATGGAGCATTGTGATGACAAGGGTCATGGAGCATTGTGCTGAGAAAGGCATAGAGCATTGTGATGACAAAGGTCAAAGAGCATTGTGATGCAAAGTTCATGGAGCATTGTGGTTAAAAATGTCACAGAGACTGTTGATGACGAGGTCATGGACCATTGTGATGACAAAGGTCATGAAGCATTGTGATAACTGGAGTCACGGAGCATTGTGATGACAAGGGTCATGGAGCATTGTGATAACAACGGCATGGAGTATTGTGATGACAAGGGCATGGAATATTGGTCTAATAAGTTTCATGGATTATTGCGATGACAGTTTGAATGGTGCATTGTGATGACAACGGCATGGAGCATTGTGATGACCAGGTCATGCAGTATTGGGAAGACAGGTGTCAGCGAGCATTGTGATGACATATGTAATGGCCCATTGTGATGACAATGGCATGGAACATTGTGATGCCAAGTGTCATGGAGGATTCTGATGACCAAAGTAATGGAGCATTGTGATGACAATGGCTTGGAGCATTGATTGACAAGGGTCAGGGAGCATTGTGCTGACAAGTGCATGGAGAATTGTGATGACAAGGGTCATGGAGCATTCTGATGACAAGCTTGTGGAGTATTTTGATGACAATGGCATGGAGCATTGTGATGAAAACGACATGGGGCATACTGATGAAAAAGGCATGGAGCCTTTTCGAAACAGGGTTCAAGGAGCATTCTGATGACAATTGTCAGGGAGCATTGTGATGACAAGTGTATTGAAAATTGTGATGACAAAGGTCATGGAGCATTGTGATGAAAAGGGCATGGAGTATTGTGATGACAGGCATCATGGAACGTTGTGATGACAAGTGTTATGGAACATTGTGATCACAAGTGTTTGGAGCATTGTGATGACAGAGGTCATGGATCATTTTGATTTCAAGGAGCATGGAGCATTGTGATGACTAGGGCATGAATCAATGTGATCCCAAGGTTCTTGGAGGATTGTGATGACAACGGTAATGGAGTATTGTGATGACAAGCAAATAGAGCATTATAATGACAAGGTCATGTAGCATTGTGCTGACAAAGGCATGGAGCATTGTGATGACAAGTGTCATGGCGCACTGTGATAACAAGCGTCACGGAGCATTGTGAATACAGGGGTCATGTAGCATTGGGATGACAAGGGCAAAGATCATTGTGATCACAAAGGTCATGGAGCATTGGGCTGAAAATATTCATGGAGTATTGTGATGACAGTGGTCATGGAGCATTGTGATGACAGAGGTCATGGAGAATTTTGATTTCATTGTGCTGACAATAGCCGGAAGCATTATGATGATTGGCATGATGCATTGTTATGAGAGGGTTCATGGAGCATTGAGATGAAAAGGGGCATGGAGCATTGTGATTACAGGGGTCTTGGAGCATTTTGATGACAAGGGCATGGAGCATTGTGTGGAGAAGGACATGGAACATTCTGATGACATGTGTCATGGAGCTTTGTGATGACAAGGGCATGGAGCATTGTGATTACAGGAGACTTGGAGCATTGTGATGACAAGTGTCATGGAGCCTTGTGAAGACAAGGCCGTGGAACATTGTGATGGCAGTGGTAATGGAGCATTGTTATGACCGGGGTAATGGAGCATTGAGATGAGAAGGGAATGGAGCATTGTGATTTCAAGGTTTATGGAGCATTGCGATGACAAATTTGTGGACCGTTGGGATGAAATTCGTGTCGCACATTGTGATGACAAGGGTATGGAGCATTTTTCTGACAAAGGCAAGGAGCATTGTGATGACAAGTGTCACGGAGCATTGTGATGAAAAGTTCATGGAGCATTGTGTTTACAAAAGTCACAGAGCCTTGTGATGACATGGGTATCGACCATTGTGATGACAAATGTTATGAAGAATTGTGATGACTGGAGTCAAGGAGCATTGTGATGACAGGGGTCATGGAGCATTGTGATGAAAAGGGCATGGAGCATTGTGCTGAGAATGGCTTACAGCATTGTGATGACATGTGTCATGGAGCACTGTGATGACAATCGTCACAGAGCATTTTGAATACAGGGGTCATGGAGCATTAGGATGACAAGGGCATGGATCATTGTGATGACAAGGGTCATGGAGAATTGGGCTGAAAATGTTCCTGGAGTATTGTGATGACAGGGGTCATGGAGCATTGTGATGACTAGGGAATGGAGCATTGTGATGACAAGAGTCCCAGATCATTGTGTTGTCAGGTGTCATTGAGTGTTGTGATGACTGTGATCATGGAGCATTGTGATGATATTGGTCTTGGAGCATTTTGATGAGAAGGTCATGGGGAATTGGGCTGAAAATATTCATGGATTATTGTGATGACAGGTGTCATGGAGCATTGTGATCACTACGGAATGGAGCATGGTGATAACAAGGTCCTGGAGCATTGTGATGAGATGACCATGGAGACTTGTGATGACAAGTCTCATGGAACATTCTGATGAAAAGGGGCATGGAGCATTTTGATTACATGGGTCTTGGAGCATTGTGATGACAAGGGCTTGGAGCATTGTGTGGAGAAGGCCATGGAACATTCTAATGTTATGTGTCATGGAGCTTTGTGATGACAAGGGCATGGAGACTTGTGATTACAGGGGTCTTGGAGCATTGTGATGACAGAGGTAATGGAACATTGTGATGAGAAGGGCATGGAGCATTGTGATGACCAGGTCATGCAGTATTGTGAAAAGTGGTGTCACGGAGCATTGTGTTGATATATGTATTGGCCCATTGTGATGAAAATGGCATGGAGCATTGTGATGCAAATTGTCATGGATGATTCTGATGACCAAGGTAATGGAGCATTTTAATGACAATGGCTTGGAGCATAGTGATGACAATGTTCAGGGAGCATTGTGCTGACAAGAGCATGGAGAATTGTGATGGCAAGAGTCATGGAGAATTCTGATGACAAGCTTGTGGAGTATTTTGATGACAAAGGCATGGAGCATTGTCATGAAAACGGCATGGGGCTTTGTGATGAAAAAGGCAAGCTGCCTTTCCGTGACAGGGTTCAAGGAGCATTCTGACGCAAGTGTCAGGGAGCATTGTGATGAGAAGTGTATTGAGAATTGTGAAGACAAAGTTCATGGAGCATTGTGATGACAAGGGCACGGTACACTGTGATACATGGGTCATGGAGGATTGTAATGACAAGGGCATGGAGCATTGTGATTAGAATGGCATCGAGCCTTGTGATGACAAGTGTCATGGAGCTTTTGATGACAAGGGCATGGAGCAATGTGATGAGATGGTTCATGGATCATTGTGATGACAATGACATGGAGCATTGTGATTACACGGGTTTTAGAGCATTGTGATGACAAGGGCCATGGAGCCTTGTGATGACAAGGCCGTGGAACATTGTGATGGCAGGGGTCATGAAGCATTGTTATGACAGAGATAATGGAGCATTGTGATGAGAAGGGCATTGAGCATTGGTCTGAAATGTTTCATGGATTATTGTGATGAGAGTGGGCATGGAGCATTGTGATGACAAGGGCCCGGAACACTGTGATACATGGGTCATGTTGGATTGTAATGACAAAGGCATGGAGCATTGTGATGGGATGGGCATCGAGCATTGTGATGACAAGTGTCATGGTGCTTTGTGATGACAAGGCCATGGAGCAATGTGATGACAATGGTCATGGAGCATTTTGATGACGAGAGTGTGGTGCATTGTGATGAGAAGGGCAGGGAGCATTTTGATGACAGGGTCATGCAGCAATTTGATGAAAAATGTAATGGAACATTTTGATGACAGGGGTTATAGAACATTGTGAAGCCAGGGTTCATGGATCTTTGGGATGAAAAGGGTCATGGAGCATTTTGATGACAGGGGTTATGGAACATTGTGATGTCAGGGGTCATGGAACATTGTGCAGATAAGGGGATGTAGCATTGTGATGACAGGGGTCATGGAACATTGTGATAACAGGGGTGAAGGAGGATTGTGATGACTAGTGGTGGAACATTGTGATATCTCATGTGAGAGAGCATTTGGATGAGAAGTTCATGGAGCATTGTGATTACAAGGTTTATGGAGCATAGCGATGACAAGGTTGTGGATCATTGTGATGAAAATTGCATGGCACATTGTGATGACAAATGTCATGGAGCATTGTTCTGACAAAGGCATGGAGCATTGTGATGACAAGGGTCACGGAGCATTGTGATGAAAAGTTCATGGAGCATTGTGTTTAAAATGGTCACAGAGCCTTGTGATGACGCGGGCATGGACCGTTGTGATGACAAACGTTATGAAGCATTTTGATGACTGGAATCACGGGGAATTGTGATGACAAGGGCATGGAGAACTGTGATGACAGGGGCATGGAGCATTGGTCTGACAAGTTTCATAGACGATTGTGATGACAGTGGACATGGTGCATTGTGATGACAAGGGCATGGAGCATTGTGATGACAAGGGCACGGTGTATTTTGAAAACAGGTGTCAGGGAGCATTGTGATGACATATGTCATGGTCCATTGCGATGACAATGGCATGGAGCATTGTGATGCCAAATGTAATGGAGGATTGTAATGACAAATATAATGTAGCATTGTGATGACTACGGCTTGGAGCATTATGATGACAAGGGCCAATGAGAATTTTCATGACAATGTCGTGAAGCATTGTGATGACAAGGTCTGGAGCACTGTGATGAGAAAACCATGGAGCCTTGTGATGACAAGTCTCATGGAGCATACTGATGAAAAGGGGCATGGAGCATTCTGATTACAGGGGTCTTGGAACATTGTTATAAAAAGGGCATGGAGCATTGTGATTACAAGGAAATGGAGCATTGGTCTAATAAGTTTCATGGATTATTGTGATGACAGTTGGAATGGCGCATTGTGATGACAAGGGCATGGAGCATTGTGATGACCAGGTCATGCAGTATTGTGAAAAGAGGTGTCACGGAGCATTGTGATGACATATGTATTGGCCCATTGTGATGACAATGGCATGGAGCATTGTGATGACAAATGTCATGGAGGATTCTGATGACAAAGGTAATGGAGCATTGTGATCACTATGGCTTGGAGCATAGTGATGACAATGTTCAGGGAGCATTGTGCTGACAAGTGCATGGAGAATTGTGATGACAAGGTTCATGGAGCATTCTGATGAAAATTTTGTGGAGTATTTTGATGACAATGGCATGGAGCATTGTGATGAAAACTGCATGGGGCTTTGTGATGATAAATGCATGCAGCCTTTTCATGACAGTTTTCAAGGAGCATTCTGATGACAAGTGTATTGAGAATTGTGATGACAAAGGTCATGGAGCATTGTGATGAAAAGGGCATGGAGTATTGTGATGATAGGCATCATGGAGCGTTGTGATGACAAGTGTTATGGAACATTGTGATCACAAGTGTTTGGAGCATTGCGATGACAGAGGTCATGGATCATTTTGATTTCAAGGAGCATGTAGCATTGTGATGACAAGGGCATGAAGCAATGTGATCCCAAGGTTCATGGAGGATAGTGATGACAATGGTAATGGAGTATTGTGATGACAAGAGTCCCGGATCATTGTTTTGTCAGGTGTCATGGAATGTTGTGATGACAGTGGTCATGGAGCATTGTGATGATATTGGTCTTCGAGCATTGTGATGAGAAGTTCACAGAGCATTGGGCTGAATATATTCATGGAGTATTGTGATGACAGGGGTCATGGAGCATTGTGATGACAAGGAAATGGAGCATGGTGATGGCAAGGTCCTGGAGCATTGTGATGAGAAGACCATGGAGACTTGTGATGACAAGTCTCATGGAGCATTCTGATGATAAGGGGCATGGAGCATTGTGATTACAGGGGTCTTGGAGCATTGTGATGACAAGGGCATGGAGCATTGTGAGGAGAAGGCCATGGAACAATCTGATGACATGCGCCATGTAGCTTTGTGATATCAAGCTCATGGAGCATTGTGATTACAGGGGTATTGGAGCATTGTGAAGACAAGGGTCATGGAGCCTTGTGATGACAAGGACTTGGAACATAGTGATTGCAGGGGTCATGGAGCATTGTTATGACAGAGATAATGGAACATTGTGATGAGAAGGGCATTGAGCATTGGTCTGAAATGTTTCATGGATTATTGTGATGAGAGTGGGCATGGAGCACTGTGATGACAAGGGCACGGAACACTGTGATACATGGGTCATGGAGGATTGTAATGACAAAGGCATGGAGCATTGTGATGGGAAAGGCATCGAGCATTGTGATGACAAGTGTCATGGTGCTTTGTGATGACAATGGCATGGAGGCATGTGATGAGAGGGTTCATGGAGCATTGTGTTGACAATGACATGGAGCATTGTGATGCCAAGGGCCATGGAGCTATGTGATGACAATGGTCATGGAGCATTTTGATGACGAGGGTGTGGTGCATTGTGATGAGAAGGGCAGGGAGCATTTTGATGACAGGTTCCTGCAGCAATTTGATGAAAAGTGTAATGGAACATTTTGATGACAGGGGTTATAGAACATTGTGATGCCAGGGTTCATGGATCTTTGGGATGAAAAGGGTCATGGAGCATTTTGATGACAGGGGTTATGGAACATTGTGATGTCAGGGGTCATGGAACATTGTGCAGATAAGGGGATGTAGCATTGTGATGACAGGGGTCATGAAACATTTTGATAACAGGGGTGAAGGAGGATTGTGATGACTAGTGGTGGAACATTGTGATATCTCATGTGAGAGAGCATTTGGATGAGAAGTTCATGGAGCATTGTGATTACAAGTTTATGGAGCATAGCAATGACAAAGTTGTGGATCATTGTGATGAAAATTGCATGGCACATTGTGATGACAAATGTCATAGAGCATTGTTCTGACAAAGGCATGGAGCATTGTGATGACAAGGGTCACGGAGCATTGTGATGAAAAGTTCATGGAGCATTGTGTTTAGAAAGGTCACAGAGCCTTGTGATGATTCGGGAAAGGACCGTTGTGATGACAAACGTTATGAAGCATTTTGATGACTGGAGTCACGGGGCATTGTGATGACAGGGGTCATGGAGCATTGTGATGACAAGGGCATAGAGCACTGTGATGACAGGGTTATGGAGCATTTGTCTGACAAGTTTCATAGATGATTGTGATGACAGTGGACATGGTGCATTGTGATGACAAGGACATGGAGCATTATGATAAAAAGGGCATGGAATATTGTGAAGACTGGTGTCAGGGAGCATTGTGATGACATATGTCATGGTCCACTGCGATGGCAATGGCATGGAGCATTGTGATGCCAAATGTAATGGAGGATTGTAATGACAAATATAATGGAGCATTGTTATGACTACGGCTTGGAGCATTATGATGACAACGGCCATTGAGAATTTTCATGACAATGTCGTGAAGCATTGTGATGACAAGGTCCTGGAGCACTGTGATGAGAAATCCATGGAGCCTTGTGATGACAAGTCTCATGGAGCATACTGATGAAAAGGGGCATGGAGCATACTGATTACAGGGGTCTTGGAACATTGTGATAACAAGGGCATGGAGCATTGTGATGACAAGGGCATGGAGCATTGGTCTAATAAGTTTCATGGATTATTGTGATGACACTTGGAATGGTGCATTGTGATGACAAGGGCATGGAGCATTGTGATGACCAGTTCTTGCAGTATTGTGAGAAGAGGTGTCACGGAGCATTGTGATGACATATATATCGGCCCATTGTGATGACAATGGCATGGAGCATTGTGATGCCAAGTTTCATGGAGGATTCTGATGACAAAGGAAAAGGAGCATTGTGATGACAATGGCTTGGAGCATAGTGATGACAAGGTTCAGGGAGCATTGTGCTGACAAGTGCATGGAGAATTGTGATGACAAGGGTCATGGAGCATTCTGATGACAAGCTTGTGGAGTATTTTGATCACAATGGCATGGAGCATTGTGAAGAAAATGGCATGGGGCTTTGTGATGAAAAAGGCAAGGAGCCATTTCGTGACAGGGTTCAAGGAGCATTCTGACGACAAGTGTCAGGGAGCATTGTGATGACAAGTGTATTGAGAATTATGATGACAAATGTCATGGAGCATTGTGATGAAAAGGTCATGGAGTATTGTGATGACAGGCATCATGGAGCACTGTGATGAAAAGTGTTATGGAACATTGTGATCACAAGTGTTTGGAGCATTGCGATGACAGTGGTCATGGATCATTTTGATTTCAAGGAACATGGAGCATTGTGATGACAAGGGCATGAAGCAATGGGACCCCAAAGTACATGGAGGATAGTGATGACAATGGTAATGCAGTATTGTGATGACAAGCACATAGAGCATTGTAATGACAAGGTCATGTAGCATTTTGCTGACAAAGGCATGGAGAATTGTGATGACAGGTGTCATGGAGCACTGTGATGACAAGCGTCACAGAGCATTGTGAATACAGGGGTCACGGAGCATTGGGATGACAAGGGCATGGATCATTGTGATGAAAAGTGTCATGGAGCATTGGGCTGAAAATGTTCATGGAGTATTGTGATGAAAGGGGTCATGGAGCATTGTGATGACTAGGGAATGGAGCATTGTGATGACAAGAGTCCCGGATCATTGTGTTGTCAGGTGTCATTGAGTGTTGTGATGACAGTGATCATGGAGCATTTTGATGATATTGGTCTTGGAGCATTGTGATGAGAAGGTCATGGGGCATTGGGCTGAAAATGTTTATGGAGTATTGTGATGACAGGGGTCATGGAGCATTGTGATTACAAGGGAATGGAGCATGGTGATGACAAGGTCCTGCAGCATTGTGATGATAAGACCATGGAGACTTGTGATGACAAATCTCATGGAGCATTCTGATGAAAATGGGCATGGAGCATTGTGATTACATGGGTCTTGGAGCATTGTGATGACAAGGGCATGGGGCATTGTGTGGAGAAGGCCATGGAACAGTCTGATGACATGTGTCATGGAGCTTTGTGATGACAAGGGCATGAATCTTTGTGATTACAGGGGTCTTGGTGCATTGTGATGACAGAGGTATTGGAGAATTTTGATGAGAAGGCAATGGAGCATTGTGATTACAAGGTTTATGGAGCATTGCGATGACAAATTTCTAGACCGTTGGGATGAAAAGTGTGTAGCACATTGTGATGACAAGGGTCATGGAGCATTTCTCTGACAAAGGCATGGAGCACTGTGATGACAAGTGTCACGGAGCATTGTGATAAATAGTTCATGGAGCACTGTGGTTACAAAGGTAACAGAGCCTTGTGATGACACGGGTATCGACCATTGTGATGACAAATGTTATGAAGAATTGTGATGACTGGAGTAACGGAGCATTGTGATGACAGGGGTCATGGAGCATTGTGATGAAAAGGGCATGGAGCATTGTGCTGAGAATGGCATAGAGCATTGTGATGACATGCGTCATGGAGCATTGTGATGAAAAGGTCATGGAGCATTGTGATTACAGTGGTCTTGGAGCATTGTGATGACAAGGGTCATGGAGACTTGTGATGACAAGGCCGTGGAACATTGTGATGGCAGGTGTCATGGAGCATTGTTATGACAGAGGTAATGGATCATTGTGATGAGAAGAGCATTGAGCATTGGTCTGAAATATTTCATGGATTGTTGTGATGAGAGTGGGCATGGAGCATTGTGATGACAAGGGCACGGAACACTGTGATACATCGTTCATGGAGGATTGTAATGACAAGGGCATGGAGCATTGTGATGAGAAGGGCATCGAGCATTGTGATGACAAGTGTCATGGTGCTTTGTGATGACAAGGGCATGCAGCCATGTGATGAGAGTGTTCATGGAGCATTGTGATGACAATGACATGGAGCATTATGATGCCAAGGGTCATGGAGCTTTGTGATGACAAAGGTCATGGAGCATTTTGATGACGAGGGTGTGGTGCATTGTGATGAGAAGTGCAGGGAGCATTTTGATGACAGGGTCATGCAGCAATTTGATGAAAAGTGTAATGGAACATTTTGATGACAGGGGTTATAGTACATTGTGATGCCTGGGGTCATGGATCTTTGGGATAAAAAGGGTCATTGAGCCTTTTGATGACAGGGGTTATGGAACATTGTGATGTCAGAGGTCATGGAACATTGTGCAGATAAGGGGATGTAGCATTGTGATGACAGGGGTCATGGAACATTGTGATAACAGGGGTGAGGGAGGATTGTGATGATTAGTGATGGAACATTGTGATATCTCATGTGAGAGAGCATTTGGATGAGAAGTTCATGGAACATTGTGATTACAAGGTTTATAAAGCATAGTGGTAACAAGGTTGTGGATCATTGTGATGAAAAGCGCATGGTACATTGTGATGAAAAGGGTCATGGAGCATTGTTCTGACAAAGGCATGGAGCATTGTGATGAAAAGTTCATGGAGCATTGTAGTTAAAATGGTCACAGAACCTTGTGGTGACGCGGGCATGGACCGTTGTGATGACAAACGTTATGAAGCATTGTCATTACTGGAGTCACGGGACATTGTGATGACAGGGGTCATGGAGCATTGTGATGACAAGGGCATGGAGCACTGTGATGACAGGGGCATGGAGCATTGGTCTGACAAGTTTCATAAATGATTGTGATGACAGTGGACATGGTGCATTGTGATGACAAGGGCATGGAGCATTATGATGACAAAGTCATGGAGTATAGTGAAGACAGGTGTCAGGGAGCATTGTGATGACATATGTCATGGTCCATTGCGATGACAATGGCATGGAGCATTGTGATGCGAAATGTAATGGAGGATTGTAATGACAAATATAATGGAGCATTGTTATGACTACGGCTTGGAGCATTATGATGACAACGGCCATTGAGAATTTTCATGACAATGTCGTGAAGCATTGTGATGACAAGGTCCTGGAGCACTGTGATGAGAAAACCATGGAGCCTTGTGATGACAAGTCTCATGGAGCATACTGATGAAAAGGGGCATGGAGCCTTCTGATTACAGGGGTCTTGGAACATTGTGATAACAAGGGCCTGGAGCATTGTGATGACAAGGGCATGGAGCTTTGGTCTAATAAGTTTCATGGATTATTGTGATCACACTTGGAATGGCGCATTGTGATGACAAGGGCATGGAGCATTGTGATGACCAGGTCATGCAGTATTGTGAGAAGAGTTGTCACGGAGCATTGTGATGACATATGTTTTAGCCCATTGTGATGACAATGGCATGGAGCATTGTGATGCCAATTTTCATGGAGGATTCTGATGACAAAGGTAAATGAGCATTGTGATGACAATGGCTTGTAGCATAGTGATGACAAGGTTCAGGGAGCATTGTGCTGACAAGTGCATGGAGAATTGTGATGACAAGGGTCATGGAGCATTCTGATGACAAGCTTGTGGAGTATTTTTATGACAATGGCATGGAGCATTGTGATGAAAACATCATGGGGCTTTGTGATGAAAAAGGCAAGGAGCCTTTTTGTGACAGGGTTCAAGGAGCATTCTTTCGACAAGTGTCTGGGAGCATTGTGATGACAAGTGTATTGAGAATTGTGATGACAAAGGTCATGGAGCATTGTGATGAAAAGGGCATGGATTACTGTGATGACAGGCATCATGGAGCGTTGGTATGACAAGTGTTATGGAACATTGTGATCACAAGGGTTTGGAGCATTGCGATGACAGAGGTCATGGATCATTTAGATTTCAAGGAGCATGGAGCATTGTGATGACAAGGGCATGAAGCAATGTGATCCCAAGTTTCATGGAGGATAGTGATGACAATGGTAATGCAGTATTGTGATGAAAAGCACAGAGAGCATTGTAATGACAAGGTCATGTAGCATTTTGCTGACAAAGGCATGGAGCATTGTGATGACAGGTGTCATGGAGCACTGTGATGACAAGCGTCACAGAGCATTGTGAATACAGGGGTCATGGAGCATTGGGATGACAAGGGCATGGATCTTTTTGGTGACAAATGTCATGGAGCATTGGGCTGAAAATGTTCATGGAGTATTGTGATGACAGGGGTAATGGAGCATTGTGATGACTAGGGAATGGAGCATTGTGATGACAAGAGTCCCGGATCATTGTGTTGTCAGGTGTTGTGGAGTGCTGTTATTACAGTGATCAAGGAGAATTTTGATGATATTGGTCTTGGAGCATTGTGATGAGAAGGTAATGGGGCATTGGGCTGAAAATGTTCATGGAGTATTGTGATGACAGGGGTCATGGAGCATTGTGATGACATGGGAATGGAGCATAGTGATAACAAGGTCCTGGAGCATTGTGATGAGATGACCATGGAGACTTGTGATGACAAGTCTCATGGAGCATTCTGATGAAAAATGGCACGGAGCATTGTGATTACATGGGTCTTGGAGCATTGTGATGACAAGGGCATGGAGCATTGTATGGAGAAGTCCATGGAACATTCTGATGACATGCGTCATGGAGCTTTTTGATGACAAGGGCATGGAGCTTTGTGATTACAGGGGTCTTGGAGCATTGTGATGACATAGGTAATGGAGCATTGTGATGAGAAGGGCATGGAGCATTGTGATGAAAAGTTCATGCAGTATTGTGAAAAGTGGTGTCACGGAGCATTGTGATGACATATGTATTGGCCCATTGTGATGACAATGGCATGGAGCATTGTGATGCAAATTGTCATGGATGATTCTGATGACAAAGTTAATGGAGCATTTTGATGACAATGGCTTGGAGCATAGTGATGACAAGGTTCAGGGAGCATTGTGCTGACAAGTCCATGGAGAATTGTGAGGGCAAGCGTCATGGAGCATTCTGATGACAAGCTTGTGGAGTATTTTGATGACAATGGCATGCAGCATTGTCATGAAAACGGCATGGGGCTTTGTGATGAAAAAGGCATGCAGCCTTTTCCTGACAGGGTTCAAGGAGCATTGTGATGACAAGTGTCTGGGATCATTGTGATGACAAGTGTATTGAGAATTGTGATGACAAAGCTCATGGAGCATTGTGATGACAAGGGAATGGAGCATTGTGATTACAGGGGTTTTGGAGCATTGTGATGACAAGGGCCATGGAGCCTTGTGATGACAAGGCCGTGGAACATTTTGATGGCAGGGGTCATGGAGCATTTTCATGACATAGGAAATGGAGCATTGTGATGAGAAGGTCATTGAGAATTGGTCTGAAATGTTTCATGGATTATTGTAATGAGAGTGGGCATGGAGCATTGTGATGACAAGGGCACGGTACACTGTGATACATGGGTCATGGAGGATTGTAATGACAAGGGCATGGAGCATTGTGATGAGAAGGGCATCGAGCATTGTGATGACAGGTGTCATGGAGCCTTTGATGACAAGGGCATGGAGCAATGTGATGAGATGGTTCATGGAGCATTGTGATGACAATGACATGGAGCATTGTGATGCCAAGGGTCATGGAGCTTTGTCATGACAAAGTCATGGAGCATTTTGATGATAAGTGTGTTGTGCATTGTGATGAGAAGGGCAGGGAGCTTTTTGATGACAGGGTCATGCAGCAATTTGATGAAAAGTGTAATGGAACATTTTGATGACATGGGTTATAGAACATTGTGTTGCCAGGGATCATGGAGCTTTGGGATGAAAAGGGTCATGGAGCATTTTGATGACAGGGGTTATGGAACATTGTGATGTCAGGGGTCAAGGAACATTGTTCTGATAAGGGGATGTAGCATTGTGATGACAGTGGTCTTGGAACATTGTGATAACAGGGTTGAACGAGGATTGTGATGACTAGTAATGGAACATTGTGATATCTCTGGTGAGAGAGCATTTGGATGAGAAGTGCATGGAGCATTGTGATTACAAGGTTTATGGAGCATAGCGATGAAAAGGTTGTGGATCATTGTGATGAAAAGTGCATGGCACATTGTGATGACAAGGGTCATGGAACATTGTTCTGACAAAGGCATGGAGCATTGTGATGACAAGGGTCACGGAGCATTGTGATGAAAAGTCCATGGAGCATTGGGGTTACAATGGTAACAGAGCCTTGTGATGACGCGGGCATGGCCCGTTGTGATGACAAACGTTATGAAGCATAGTGATGACTGGAGTCACGGAGCATTGTGATGACAGGGGTCATGGAGCATTGTGATGACAAGGGCATGGAGCATTGTGATGACAGTGGCATGGAGCATTGGTCTGACAAGTTTCATAGATTATTGTGATGACAGTGGACATGGTGCATTGTGATGACTAGGGCATGGAGCATTGTGAAGACAAGGGCATGGAGTAATGTGAAGACAGGTGTCAGGGAGCATTGTGATGACCTATGTCATCGTCCATTGCGATGACAATAGCATGGGCATTGTGATGCCAAATGTAATGGAGGATGTGATGACAAATATAATGGAGCTTTGTGATGACTAGGGCTTGGAGCATTATGTTGACAAGGGCCATTGAGAATTTTCATGAAAATGTCATGAAGCATTGTGATGACAAGGTCCTGGAGCATTGTGATGAGAAAACCATGGAGGCTTGTGATGACAAATCTCAAGGAGCATACTGATGAAAAGGGGCCTGGAGCATTCTGATTACAGGGGACTTGGAACATTGTGATACAAGGGCATGGAGCATTGTGATGACAAGGGCATGCAGTATTGTGAAGAGAGGTGTCAGGGAGCATTGTGATGACATATGTAATGGCCCACTGTGATGACAAAGGCATGGAGCATTGTGATGCCAAGTGTCATGGAGGACTCTAATGACAAATGAAATGGAGCATTGTGATGACAAGTGTTTGGAGCATTGTGATGACAAGGGTCAGGGAGCATTGTGCTGACAAGTGCATGGATAATTGTGATGACAAGAGACATGGAGCATTCTGATGACAAGCTTGTGGAGTATTTTGATGACAATAGCATGGAGCATTGTGATGAAAATGGCATGGGGCTTTGTGATGAAGAAGGAATGGAGCCTTTTGGTGACAGGGTTCAAGGAGCACTCTGACGACAATGTCAGGGAGCATTGTGATGACAAGTGTATTGAGAATTGTAATGACAAGGTCATGTAGCATTTTGCTGACAAAGGCATGGAGCATTGTCATGACAGGTGTCATGGAGAACTGTGATGACAAGCGTCACGGAGCATTGTGAATACATGGGTCATGGAGCATTGGCAAGACAAGGGCATGGATCATTGTGGTGACAAGTGTCATGGAGCACTGGGCTGAAAATGTTCATGGAGTGTTGTGATGATAGTGGTCAAGGAGCATTTTGATGACTAGAGAATGGAACATTGTGATGACAAGAGTCCCGGATCATTGTGTTGTCAGGTGTCATGGAGTGTTGTGATGACATTGGTCATGGAGAATTGTGATGATATTGGACATGGAGCATTGTGATGAGTAGGTCGTGGAGCATTGGGCTGAAAATGTTCATGGATTATTGTGAAGACAGGGGTCATGGAGCATTCTGATGACAAGGGAATGGAGCATGGTGATTACAAGGTCCTAGAGCATTGTGATGAGAAGACCATGGAGACTTGTGATGATAAGTCTCATGGAGCATTCTGATGAAAAGGGGCATGGAGCATTGTGATTACAGGGGTCTTGGAGCATTTTGATGACAAGAGCATGGAGCATTGTGATGAGAAGGCCATGAAGCATTCTGATGACATGTGTCATGGAGCTTTTTGATGACAAGGGCATGGAGCATTGTGATGACATGTGTCATGGAGCATTGTGATGACAACGGAATGGAGCATGTTGATGACAAGGTCCTGGGACATTGTGATGAGAAGACCATGGAGACTTCTGATGAGAAGTGTCATGGAGCATTCTGATGAAAAGGAGCATGGAGCATTGTGATTACAGGTGTCTTGGAGCATTGTGATGACTAGGACATGGAGCATTGTGATGAGAAGGCCATGGAGCATTCTGATGACATGTGTCATGGAGTTTTGTGATGACAAGGGCATGGAGCTTTTGTGATTACAGGGATCTTGGAGCATTGTGAATAAAAGTGCATGGATCATTGTAATGAATAAGGCATGGAGACGTGTCATGACAGGGTTAATGGAGCATACTGATGACAAGTGTCAGGGAGCATTGTGATGACAAGTGTATTGAGCATTGTGATAACAATGGTCATGGAGCATTGTGATGAGGAGACCATGGATAATTGTGATGATTAGCGTCATGGGGTGTTGTGATGATAAGTGTTATGGAACCTTGTGACCACAAGGGTTTGGAACATTTTGATGACAGAGGTCATGGAGAATATTGATTTCATTGTGATGACAATAGCCTGTAGCATTATGATGATGGGAATGTTGCATTGAGATGACAGGGTTCATGGAGCATTGAGATGAAAAGTGGCATGGAGCATTGTGATTACAAGGGTCTTGGAGCATTGTGATGACAAGGGCATGGAGCATTTTGAGGAGAAGGCCATGGAACTTTCTGATGACATGCATCATGGAGCTTTGTGATGACAAGGGCATGGAGCATTGTGCTTTCAGGGGTCTGGAGCATTGTGATGACAAGTGTCATGGAACCTTGTGATGACTAGGCCGTGGAACATTTTGATGGCAAGGGTCATGGTGCATTTTTATGACAGGTGTAATGGAGCATTTTGATGAGAAGGGCATGGAACATTGGTATGAAATGTTTCATGGATTATTGTGATGAGAGTGGGCATGGAGCATTGTGATGACAAGGGCACGGAACACTGTGATACATGGGTCATGCAGGATTGTAATGAAAAGATAATGGAGCACTGTCATGAGAAGGGCATCGAGCATTGTGATGACAAGTGTCATGGAGCTTTGTGATGACAAGGGCATGGAGCAATGTGATGAGAGGGTTCATGGAGCATTGTGATGACAATGACATGGAGCATTGTGATGCCAAGGGTCATGGAGATTTGTGATGACAAATCATGGAGCATTTTGATGACAAGGGCATGGTGCATTGTGCTGAGAAATGCAGGGAGCATTTTGATGACCAGGTCATGCAGCAATTTGATAAAAAGTGTAAAGGAACATTTTGACGGCAGGGGTTATAGAACATTGTGTTGTCAGGGGTCTTGGAGCTTTTGGATGAAAATGGTCATGGAGCATTTTGATGACAGGGGTTATGGAACATTGTGATGTCAGGGGTCATGGAACTTTGTGATGATAAGGGGATGTAGCATTGTGATGACAGTGTCCTGGAACATAGTGATTACAGGGATGATGGAGTATTGTGATGACTAGAGATGGAACATTGTGATATCTCTGGTGAGAGAGCATTTTGATGAGAAGTGCATGGACCATTGTGATTACAAGGTTTATGAAGCATAGCAATGACAAGGTTGTGGACCGTTGTGATGAAATGCGCGTGGCACATTGTGAAGACTATGTTCATTGAGCATTGTTCTGACAAAGAAATGGAGCTTTGTGATGACAAGGGCATGGAGCATTTTGATTACATTTGTCATGGAGCATTTTGATGACAATGGCGTCGAGCATTGTGATGAGAAGGCCATGGATAATTGTGATGATGCGCGTCATGGAGCACAGTAATGACAAGGGGTATGGAGCATTGTGATAACAGTGGCCATGGAGAAATGTGATGACAAGTGTCATGGAGCATTCTGATGACAAGCTTGTGGAGTATTGTGACGACAATGGCTTGGAGCATTGTGATGAAAAGGGCATGGAGCATTGTGATGAAAAAGACATGAAGCCATTTCATTACAGGTTTCAAGGAGCATTCTGATGACAAGTGTCAGGGAACATTGTGATGACATGTGTATTGAGAATTGTGATGAAAAAGATCATGGAGCATTTTGACGAAAAGGGCATAGAGTATTGTGATGACAGGCATCATGGAGCGTTGTGATGACAAGTGTTATGGAACATTGTGATCACAAGGGTTTGGAGCATTGTGATGATAGAAGTCATGGATTATTTTGTTTTCAAGGAGCATGCAGCATTGTGATGACAAGGGCATGAAGCATTGTGATCCCAAGGTTCATGGATAATTGTGATGACAATGCTAAGGGAGTATTGTGATGACAAGCAAATGAAGCATTTTGATGGCAAGGTCATGTAGCATTTTGCTGACACAGACATGGAGCATTGTGATGATAAGGGTCATAGAGCACAGTGATGAGAAGCATCACGGATCATTGTGATTACAGGGGTCATGGAGCACTGGGATGGCAAGGTCATGGATCATTGTGATGACAAGTGTCATGGAGAATTGGCCTGAAAATATTAATGGAGCATTGTGATGACTAGGGAATGGAGCATTGTGATGACTAGAGTCCCGGACCACTGTGTTGTCAGGGGTCATGGAGCGTTGTGATGACAGTGGTCATGGAGCATTGTGATGATAGGGATCATGAAGCATTGTGATGAGAAGTTCTTGGAGAATTGGCGTGAAAATGTTCAGGAAGTATTGTGAGGACAGTGGTCATGGAGCATTGTGATGACAAGGGAATGGAGCACTGTGATGAAAGGTTCCTGAAGCACTGTGATGAGGAGACCATGGAGCCTCGTAATAAGAAGTCTCATGGAGCATTCTAATTAAAAGGGGCATGGAGTATTGTGATTACAGGGGTCTTGGAGCATTGTGATGACAAGGGCATGGAGCATTGTGATTACAGGTGTCTTGGAGCATTGTGATGAAATTGGCATGGATCTTTGTTATGAAAATGGTATGGAGCCTTGTCATGACAGGGTTCCAGGAGCATACTGATGAGAAGTGTCAGGGAGCATTGTGATGACATGTGTATAGAGCATTGTGATGACAAAGGTCATGGAGCACTGTGATGAGAAGACCATGGTTAACTGTGATGATGAGCTTCATGGGGCATTGTGATGATAAGTGTTATGGAACATTGTGATCACAAGGATTTGGAGCATTGTGATGAGAGAGATCATCGAATATTTTGATTTCATTGTGATGACAATAGCCTGAAGCATTATGATGATGGTCATGGTGCATTTTGATGACAGGGTTCATGGAGCATTGAGATGCAGAGGGGCATGGAGCATTGTGATTAGAGGGTTCATGGAGCATTGTGATGACAATGACATGGAGCATTGAGATGCCAATTGTCATGGAGCTTTGTGATGACAAAGGTCATGGAGCATTTTGATGACAAGGGCGTGGTACATTGTGATGAGAAGGGCAGGGAGCATTGTGATGACAGGGTCATAGAGCAATTTGATGAAAAGTGTCATGGAATATTTTAATGACAGGGGTTATGGAACATTGTGATGTCAGGGTTCATGGATCATTTTGATGAAAAGGATCATGGAGAATTATGATGACAGGGGTTATGGAACATTGTGATGTCAGGGGTCATTGAGCATTTTGAGGAAAAGTGTTATGGAGCATTATGATGACAGGGGTTATGGAACATTGTGATGTCAGGGGTCACCGAACTTTGCGATGATATGTGCATGTAGCATTGCAAAGACAAAAGTCATGGAACATTGTGATGACAGGGGTGAGGGAGTATTGTGATGAATAGTGCTGTAACATTGTGATATCAGTGGTGAGAAAGCATTTTGATGAGAAGTGCATGGAGAATTGTGATGACAAGTTTTATGGAGCATCGTGGTGACAAGATTGTGGATCACTGTGATGAGAAGCGCAGGGTGCATTGTGATGACATGGGTCATGGAACATTGATCTGACAAGCGCATGGAGCATTGTGATGACAAGGGTCATGGAGCATTGTGCGGAGAAAGGCATAGAGCATTGTGATGACAAGGGTCAAAGAGCATTGTGATGAAAAGTTATTGGAGCATTGTGGTTAAATATGTCACAGAGACTGTTGATGACGAGGGCATGGACCACTGTGATGAAAAAGGTCATGAATCATTGTGATGAATGGAGGCATGGAGCATTGTGATGACAGGCGTCATGGAGCATTGTGATAACAAGGACATGGAACATTGTGATGACAAGGGAATGGAGCATTGGTCTAATAAGTTTCATGGATTATTGTGATGACTGTTGTAATGGCGCATTGTTATGACCAGGTCATGCAGTATTTTGAAGACAGGTGTCAAGGAGCACTGTGATCACATATGTAATGGCCCATAGTGATGACAAATGTAATGGAGCACTGTGATGACAATGGCTTAGAGCATTGTGATGACAAGGGTCAGGGAGAATTTTGCTGACAGGTGCAGGGAGAATTGTGATGAAAACGGTCATGAAGTATTCTGATGACAAGCTTGTGGAGTATTTTGATGACAATGGCATGGAACATTGTGAAGAAAAAGGCATGTGGCATTGTGATGACAAGTGTATTGAGAATTGTGATGACAAATGTCATGGAGCATTGTGATGAGTAGGTCATGGAGTATTGTGATGACAGGCATTATGGAGCGTTGTGATGACAAGTGTTATGAAACATTGTGATCACAAGGATTTGGAGCACTGTGATGACAGAGGTCATGGATCATTTTGATTTCAAGGAGCATGGAGCATTGTGATGACAAGGGCATGAAACAATGTGATCCCAAGGTTCATGGAGGACTGTGATGACAATGGTAATGGAGTATTGTGATGAAAAGCGAATAGAGCATTGCAATGACAAGGTCAGGTAGCATTTTGCCGACAAAGGCATGGAGCATTGTGATGACAGGTGTCATGGAGCAATGTGATGACAAGCGTCACGGAGCATTGTGAATACAGGGGTCATGGAGCATTGGGATGACAAGGGCATGGATCTTTGTGATGACAAGTGTCATGGAGCATTGGACTGAAAATGTTCATGGAGTATTGTGACGACAGGGATCATGGAGCATTTTGATGACAAGTTCCTGGAGCACTTTGATGAGAAGACAATGGAGACTCGTGATGACAAGTCTCATGGAGCATTCTGATGAAAAGGGACATGTAGCATTGTGATTACAGGGGTCTTGGAGCATTGTGATGACAAGGGCATGGAGCATTGTGATGAGAAGGCCATGAAGCATTCTGATGACATGCGTCATTGAGCTTTGTGATGACAAGGGCATGGAGCATTGTGATTACAGGGGTCTTGGAGCATTGTGATTAAAAGGGCATGGATCATTTTGATGAAAAAGGCATGGAGACGTGTCATGACAGTGTTAATGGAGCATACTGATGACAAGTGTCAGGGAGCATTGTGATGACATGTGTATTGAGCATTGTGATAACAAAGGTCACGGAGCATTGTGATGAGGAGACCATGGATAACTGTGATTATGAGCATCATGGGGTGTTGTGATGATAAGTGTTATGGAATAATGTGATCACAACGGTTTGGAGCATTGTGATGACAGAGGTCATGGAGCATATAGATTTCATTGTGATGACAATAGCCTGAAGCATTATCATGATGGGCCTGATGCATTGTGATGACAGTGTTCATGGAGCATTGAGATGAAAAGGGGCATGGAGCATTGTGATTACAGGGTTCTTGGAGCATTGTGATGTGAAGGGCATGGAGCATTTTGATGAGAAGGACATGGAACATTCTGATGGCATGTGTCATCTAGCTTTGTGATGACAAGTGCATGGAGCATTGTGATTACAGGGGTCTTGGAGCATTGTGATGACAAGTGTCATGGAGCCTTGTGATGACAAGGCCGTGGAATATTGTGATGGCAGGGGTCATGGAACATTGTTATGATTGGGATAATGGAGCATTGTGATGAGAAGGACATGGAGCATTGTGAATACAAGGTTTATGGAGCATTACCATGACAAATTTGTGGACCGTTGTGATGAAAAGCGCGTAGCATATTGTGATGACAAGGGTTATGGAGCATTTTTCTGACAAAGGCATGAAGCATTTTGATGACAATGGTCACGAAGCATTGTGATGAAAAGTTCATGGAGCATTGTGGTTATAAAGGTCACAGAGCCTTGTGATAACGCAGTCATGGACCATTGTGATGACAAATGTTATGAAGCATTGTGATGACTGGAGTCATGGAGCATTGTGATGACAGTGGACATGGAGCATTGTGATGACAAGGGCATAGAGCATTTTGCTGACAGGGGCATGGGGCATTGGTCTGACAAGTTTCATAGATTATTGTGATGACAGTGTACATGGTGCATTGTGATGACAAGGGCATGGATCATTGTGATGAGAAGGTCATGCAGTATTGTGAAGACAGCTGTCAGGGAGCATTGTGATGACATCCGTAATGGCCCATTGTGGTGACAATGGCATGGAGCATTGTGATGCCAAGTGTCGTGGATGATTCTGATGACAAATGTAATGGAGCATTGTGATGACAATGTCTTGGAGCATTGTGCTGACAAGGGTTAAGGAGCATTGTGCTGACCAGTGCATGGAGAATTGTGATGACAAGGGTCATGGAGCAATCTGATGACAAACTTGTGGAGTATTATGATGACAATGGCATGGAGCAGTGTGATGAAAACAGCATGGGGCATTATGATGAAAAAGGCATGGAGCCTTTTCATGACAGAGTTCAAGGAGCATTCTGACGACAAGTGTCAGGGAGCATTGTGATGACAAGTGTATTGAGAATTGTGATGACCAAGGTCATGGGAAATTGTGATGAAAAGGGCATGGAGTATTGTGATGACAGGCATCATGGAGCGTTGTGATGACAAGTGATATGGAGCATTGTGATCACAAGGCTTTGGAGCATTTTGATGACAGATTTCATGGATCATTTTGATATCAAGGAGCATGGAGCATTGTGATGACAAGGGCATAAAGCAATGTGATCCCAAGGTTCATGGAGGATTGTGATGACAATGGTAATGGAGTATTGTGATGACAAGCGCATAGAGCATTGTAATTACAAGGTCATTTAGCCTTTTGCTGACAAAGTCATCTAGCATTGTGATGACAGGTGTCATGGAGCACTGTGATGACAAGCATCACGGAGGATTGTGAACACAGGGGTCATGGAGCATTGGGCTAAAAAGGGCATGCATCATTGTGATGACAAGTATCATGGAGCATTGGGCTGAAAATATTCATGAAGTATTGTGATGACAGGGGACATGGAGAATTGTGATGACATAGGTCATGGAGAATTTTTATTTCATTGTGCTGACAATAGCCGGAAGCATTATAATGATGGGCATGATGCATTGTGATGACAGGGTTCATGGAGCATTGAGATGAAAAGGGAAATGGAGCATTGTGATTACAGGGGTCTTGAGCATTGTGATGACAAGGGCATGGAGCACTGTGATGAGAAATCCATGGAACATTCTGATGACATGTGTCATGGAGCTTTGTGATGACAAGGGCATAGAGCATTGTGATTACAGGGGTCTTGGATCATTGTGATGACAAGTGTCATGGAGACTTGTGATTACAAGTCCGTGGAACATTGTGATGGCAGGGGTCATGGAGTATTGTGATGAGAAGGGCATGGAGCATTGTGATTACATGTGCACGGAACACTGTGATACATGGGTCATGCAGGATTTTAATGACTAGGGCATGGAGCATTGTGATGAGAAATGCATCGAGCATTGTGATGACAAGTGTCATGGAGCTTTCTGATGACAAGGGCATGGAGCAATGTGATGAGAGGTTTCATGGAGCATTGTGATGACAATAACATGGAGCATTGTGATGCCATGTGTCATGGAGCTTTGTGATGACAAGTCATGGAGCATTTTGATGAAAAGGGAATGGTGCATTGTGATGAGAAGTGCAGGGAGCATTTTGATGACCGGGTCATGCAGCAATTTGATAAAAAGTGTAATGGAATATTTTGATGGCATGGGTTATAGAACATTGTGATGTCAGGGTTCTTGGAGCTTTGGGATGAAAAGGGTCATGGAGCATTTTGATGACAGGGGTTATGGAACATTGTTATGTCAGGGGTCATGCAATATTGTGATGATAAAGGGATGTAGCATTGTGATGACAGGGTCATGGAACATTGTGATTCCATGGGTGAGGGTGTATTGTGATGACTAGTGATGGAACATTGTGATATCTATGGTGAGAGAGCATTTTGATGAGAAGTTCATGGACCATTGTGATAACAAAATTTATGGAGCATTGCAATTATAAGGTTGTGGACAGTTGTGATGAAATGTGCGTGGCACATTGTGATGACAATGGTCATGGAGCATTGTTCTGACAAAGAAATGGAGCATTGTGATGACAAGGGTCCCAGAGAATGGTGAGGAAATGTTCATGGAGCATTGTGGTTACAAATGTCACAGAGCCTTGTGATGACGCGGACATGGACCATTCTGATGACAAACGTTATGAAGCATTGTGATGACTGGAGTCACGGAGCATTGGGATGACAGGGGTCATGGAGCATTGAGATGACAAGTGCATGGAGCATTGTGATGACAGGGGAATGGAGCATTGGTCTGAAAAATTTCATAGATTATTGTGATGACCATGGGCATGGTGCATTGTGATGACAAGGGTATGGAGCATTGTGATGAGAAGGTCATGGAATATTGTGAAGAGAGATGTCA
This sequence comes from Mesoplodon mirus, assembly GCF_964341445.2. Classification (NCBI taxonomy): domain Eukaryota; kingdom Metazoa; phylum Chordata; class Mammalia; order Artiodactyla; family Ziphiidae; genus Mesoplodon; species Mesoplodon mirus. Next base: position 357,631 of record NW_028295598.1, read on the forward strand.
GGGAGCATTGTGATGACATATGTGATGGTCCATTGCGATGACAATGGCATGGAACATTGTGATGCCAATTGTAATGGAGGATTGTGATGACAAATATAATGGAGCATTGTGATGATTAGGGCTTGCAGCATTATGATGACAAGGGCCATTGAGAATTTTCATGACAAGTCGTGAAGCATAGTGATGACAAGATCCTGGAGCATTGTGATGACAAAGCTATGGAGCCTTGTGACGACAAGTCTCATGGAGCATACTGATGAAAAGGGGCATGGAGCATTGTGATTACAGGGGTCATGGAACATTGTGATGACAAGGGCATGGAACACTGTGAGGAGTAGAGCAAGGAGCATTCTGATGGCATGCGTCATTGAGATTTGTGATGACAAGGGCATGGAGCATTTTGATTACATGGGTCTTGGAGCATTGTGATGAAAAGGGCATGGATCATTGTGATGAAAAAGGCATGAAGCCTTGTCATGACAGAGTTCAAGGAGCAAACAGACAACAAGTGTCAGGGAGCATTTTGATGACAAGTGTATTGAGCATTGTGATGACAAAGGTCATGGAGCATTGTGATTAGAAGACCAAGGATAATTGTGATGACGAGCGTCAAGGGGCATTGTGATGACAAGTGTTATGGAATATTGTGATCACATGGGATTGGAGCATTGTTATGACAGAGGTCATGGTGCATTTTGATTTCATTGTGATGACAATAGCATGAAGCATTATGATTATAGGCATGGTGCATTGTGATGACAGGTTTAATGGATCATTGAGATGAAAAAGGGCATGGAACATTGTGATTACAGGGTTCTTGGAGTGTTGTGATGAGAAGGGTCATGGAGCCTTGTGATGACAAGGCCAGGGAATATCGTGATGGCAGGGGCATGGAGCATTGTTATGAGAGGGGTAATGGAGCATTGTGATGGCAAGGGCATGGATCATTGTGATGAGAAGGCCATGTAGCATTCTGATGACATGTGTCATGGAGCACTGTGATGAAAATGACATGGAGCATTGTGATGCCATGGGTCAGGGCTCTTTGACATGACAAAGGTCATGGAGCATTGTGATGGCAAGGGCGTTGTGCATTGTGATGAGAAGGGCAGGGAGAATTGTGATGACAGGTTCATAGAGCAATTTGTTGAAAATTTTCATGGAACATTTTAATGACAGGTGTTATGGAACATTGTGATGTCAGGGGTCATCGAACATTTTGATGATAAGTGCATGTAGCATTGTGATGACAGGAGTCATGAAACATTGTGATGACAGGTGGGAGGGAGTATTGTGACAAATATTGATGTAGCATTGTGATATCAGTGGTGAGAGAGCATTTTGATTAGAAGTGCATGGAGGATTATGATGACAATGTTTATGGAGCACTGTGATGACAAGATTGTAGAGCACTGTGATGACAAGCGCATGGTGCATTGTGATGACATGTGTCATGGAGCATTGTGCTGACAAGCGCAAGGAGCATTGTGATGACAAGGGTCATGGAGCATTGTGCTGAGAAAGGCATAGTGCATTGTGATGACAAGGGTCAAAGAGCATTGTATGAAAAGTTCATGGGGCATTGTGGTTAAAATGGTCACTGAGACTGTTGATGATGAGGGCTTGGACCATTGTGATGACAAAGGTCATGAAGCATTGTGATGACTGGAGTCACGGAGGATTGTGATGACAGGGGTCAGGGAGCATTGTGATAACAAGGGCATGGAGCACTGTGATGACAAGGGCATGGAACATTAGTCTAATAAGTTCAATGGATTGTTGCCATGACAGTTCAAATGGCACATTGTGATGACAAGGGCATGGAGCATTGTGATGACCAGGTCATGCAGTATTGTGAAGAGAGGTGTCAGGGAGCATTGTGATGACATATGTAATGGCCCATTGTGATGACAATGACATGGAGCATTGTGATGCCAAGTGTCATGGAGGATTCTGATGACAAAGGTAATGGAGCTTTGTGATGACAATGGCTTGGAGCATTGTGATGACATGGGACAGGGAGCTTTGTGCTGACAATTGCATGGAGAATTTTGATGACAAGGGTCATGGAGCATTGGGCTGAAAATGTTCATGGAGTGTTGTGATGACATGGGTCATGGAGCATAGTGATGAGTAGGGAATGGAGTATTGCGATGACAAGAGTCCCGGATCATTGTCTTGTCAGGAGTCATGGAGTGTTGTGATGACAGTGGTCATGGAGCATTGTGATGATATTGGCCATGGAGCATTGTGATGTGTAGGTCGTGGAGCATTGGGCTGAATATATTAATGGATTATTGTGATGACAGGGGTCATGGATCATTGTGATGACAAGGGAATGGAGAATGGTGATGACAATATCCTGGATCTTTGTGATGAGATGACCATGGAGACTTGTGATGAGAAGTCTCACGGAGCATTCTGATGAAAAGGGGCATGGAGCATTTTGATTACAGGGGTCTTGGAGCATTTTGATGACTAGGGCATGGAGCATTGTGATGAGAAGGCCATGGGGCATTCTGATGACATCCTTCATGTAGTTTTGTGATGACAAGCACATGGAGCATTGTGATGACAGTGATCTTGGAGCATTGTGATGAAAAGGGCACGGATCACTGTGATGAAAAAGTCATGGAGCCTTGTCATGACAGGGTTCAAGGAGCATACTGACGACAAGTGTCAGGGAGCATTGTGATGACAAGTGTATTGAGCATTGTGATGACAAAGGTCATGGAGCATTGTGATGAGAATACCATGGATAATTGTGATGATGAGCGTCATGGGGATTTGTGATGATAAGTGTTATGGAACATTGTGATCACAAGGGTTTGGAGCTTTATCATGACAGAGGTCATGGAGAATTTTGATTTAATTGTGATGACAATAGCCTGAAGCATTATGATGATGGGCATGGTGCATTGTGATGACAGGGTTCATGGAGCATTGAGATGCAAAGTGGCATGGAGCATTGTGATTACAGGGGTCTTGGAGCATTGTGATGTCAAGGGTCAGGGAGCCTTGTGATGACAAGGCCGTGGAACATTGTGATGGCAGGGGTCATGGAGCATTTTTATGACAGAGGTAATGGAGCATTGTGATGAGAAGTGCATTGAGCATTGGCCCGAATGTTTTCATGGATTATTGTGATGAGAGTGGGCATGGAGCACTGTGATGACAAGGGCGCGGAACACTGTGATACATGGGTCATGGAGGATTGTGATGAAAAGGGCAAGGAGCATTTTGATGAGAAGGGCATCGAGCATTGTGATGACAATTGTCATGGAGCATTGTGATGACAAGGGCAATGAGCAATGGGATGAGAGCGTTCAGGGAGCATTGTGATGACAATGACATGGAGCATTGTGATGCCAAGTGTCAGGGAGCTTTGTGATGACAACGGTCATGGAGCATTTTGATGACAAGCGTGTGGTGCATTGTGATGAGAAGGAAAGGGAGCATTTTGATGACAGGTTCATGCTGCAATTTGATGAAAAGTGTCATGTAACATTTTGACGACAGGGGTTACAGAACATTGTGATGCCATGGGTCATGGAGCTTTGGGATGAAATGTGTCATGGAGCATTGTGATTACAGTGGTTATGGAATATTGTGATATCACGGGTCATGGAACATTGTGATAACAGGGGTGAGGGAGGATTGTGATGACTAGTGATGGAACATTGTGATATCTCAGGTGAGAGAGCATTTGGATGAGAAGTGCATGGACCATTGTGATTACAAGGTTTATGGAGCATATCGATGACAAGGTTGTGGATCATTGTGATGAAAAGCACATGGCACATTGTGATGACAAGGGTCATGGAACATTGTTCTGACAAAGGCATGGAGCATTGTGATGACAAGTGTCACGGAGCATTGTGATGAAAAGTTCATGGAACATTGTGGTTACAAAAGTCACAGAGCCTTGTGATGACACGGGCATGGACCATTGTGATGAAAAATGTTGTGAAGCATTGTGATGACTGGAGTCACGGAGCATTGTGATGTCAAAAGTAATTTAGCATTGTGATGACAATGGCTTGGAGCATTGTGATGACAAGGTTCAGGGAGCATTGTGCTGACAAGTGCATGGATAATTTTGATGAAAAAGGTCATGGAATATTCTGATGACAATCTTGTGGAGTATTTTGATGACAATGGCATGGAGCATTGTGATGAAAACGGCATTGGACATTGTGATGAGAAAAGCATGGAGCCTTTTCGTGAGAGGTTTCAAGGAGCATTCTGACGGCAAGTTTCAGGAAGCATTGTAATGACATGTGTATTAGAATTGTGATGACAAAGGTTATGGAGCATTGTGATGAAAAGGCCGTGGAGTATTCTGATGACAGACATCATGGAGCGCTGTGATGACAAGTGTTATGGAACATTGTGATGACAAGGGTTTGGAGCATTGTGATGACAGAGGTCATGGATCATTTTGATTTCAAGGAGCATGGAGCATTGTGATGACAAGGGTATGAAGCAATGTGATCCCAAGGTTCATGGAGGATTGTGATGACAATGGTAAAGGAGTATTGTGATGACAAGCGCATAGAGCATTGTAATGACCAGGTTATGTACCATTTGCTGACAAAGACATGGAGCATTGTGATGACAGGTGTCATGGAGCACTGTGATGACAAGCGTCACAGAGCACTGTGAATACAGTGGTCATGGAGCATTGAAATGACAAGCGCATGGTTCAATGTGATGACAAGGGTCATGGAGCATTGGGCTGAAAATGTTCATGGAGTATTGTGATAACAGGGGTCATGGAGTATTGTGATGACTTGGGAATGGTGCATTTTGAGGACAAGAATTCCGGATCATTGTGTTGTCAGGTGTCATGGAGTGTTGAGATGACAGTGGTCATGGTGCATTGTGATGATATTGGCCATGGAGAATTGTGATGAGTAGGTCGTGGAGCATTGTGATTACAGGTGTCTTGATGCATTGTGATGAAAAGGGCATGTATCATTTGAAGAAAAATGCATTGAGCCTTGTCATGACAGGGTTCAAGGAGCATACTTACGACAAGTGTCAGATAGCATTGTGATGACAAGTGTATTGAGCATTTGATGACAAAGGTCATAGAGCATTTTGATGAGAAGACCATGGATAATTGTGATGATGAGCGTCATGGGGTGTTGTGATGATAATTCTTATGGAACATTATGATCACAAGGGTTTGGAGCATTATGATGACAGATGTCATGGAGAATTTAGATTTCATTGTGATGACAATAGCATGAAACATTATGATGATGGGCATGGTGCACTGTGATGACTGGGTTCATGGAGCATTGAGATGAAAAGGGGAATGGAGCATTGTGATTACCGGGGTCTTGGAGCATTGTGATGACTAGGGCATGGAGCATGGTGATGAGAAGGCCATGGAAATTTCTGATGACATGCATCATGGAGCACTGTGATGACAAGGGCATGGAGCATTGTGATTACAGGGGTTTTGGGGAATTGTGATGACAATTATCATGGAGCCTTGTGATGATATGCCGTAGAACAATATGATGGCAGGTGTCATGGAGCATTGTTATGACAGAGGTAATGGAGCATTGTGATGAGAAGGGCATTGAGCTTTGGCCTAAATTATTTCATGGATTATTGTAATGAGAGTGGGCATGGAGCATTGGCATGACAAGGGCATGGAACACTGTGATACATGGTTCATGGAGGATTGTAATGACCAGGACATGGAGCATTGCGATGAGAAGGGCATCGAGCATTGTGATGACAAGTGTCATGGAGCTTTGTGATGACAAGGGCATGGAGCAATGTGATGAGAGCGTTCATGGAGCATTGTGATGACAATGACATGGATCATTGTGATGCCAAGGGTCATGGAAATTTGTGATGACAAATAACAGGGAGCATTTCGATGACTATGGCGTGGTGCATTGTGATGAGAAGGCCAGGGAGCATTTTGATTACAGGTTCATGCAGCAATTTGATTAAAATATAATGGAATATATTGAGGGCAGGGGTTATAGAACATTGTGATGTCAGGGGTCATGGAGCTTTGGGATGAAAAAGGTCATGGAGCATTTTGATTACAGGGGTTATGGAACATTGTGATGTCAGGGATCATGGAACATTGTGATGATAAGGGTATGTAGCACTGTGATGACAGGGGTCATGGAACATTATGATTACAGGGGTGAGGGAGTATTGTGATGACTAGTGATGGAACATTGTGATATCTCTGGTGAGAGAGCATTTGGATTAGAAGTGCTTGGAACATTGGGATTACAAGGTTTATGAAGCATAGAGATGACAAGGTTGTGGACCGATGTGATGAAAAGCATGTGGCACATTGTGATGACAAGGGTCATGGAGCATTGTTCTGACAAAGGCATAGAGCATTTTGATGACAAGTGTCACGGAGCATTGTGATGAAAAGTTCAAGGAGCATTTTGGTTACAAAGGTCACAGAGCCTTGTGATGACACGGGCAAGGACCGTTTTGATGACAAATATTATGAAGCATTGTGATGACTGGAGTCATGGAGCACTGTGATGATAGGGGTCATGGAGCATTTTGATGACATGGGCATGGAGCATTGTGATGACAAGGGTATGGATCATGGTGATGAGAAGGTCATGGAGTATTGTGAAGACAGGTGTCAGGGAGCATTGTGACTACATATGTCATGGTCCATTGCGATGATAATGGCATTGAGCATTGTGATGCCAAATGTAATGGAGGATTGGGATGACAAATAAAATGGAGCATTGTGATGACTAGGGCTTGGAGCACTATGATGACAAGGGCCATTGAGAATTTTCATGACAAGGTCGTGAAGCATTGTGATGACAAGGTCCTGGAGCATTGTGATGAGAAATCCATGGAGCCTTGTGATGACAATCTCATATAGCATACTGATCAAAAGGGGCATGGACAATTGTGATTACAGGGGTCTTGGAACATTGTGATGACAAGGGCATGGATCATTGTCAAGAGAAGGCCAAGGAGCATTCTGAGGACATGCGTCATTGAGCTTTGTGATGACAAGCGCATGGAGCATTGTGATTACAGGGGTCTTGTAGCATTGTGATGAAAAGGGCATGGAATATTGTGATGAAAAATGCATGGAGCCTTGCCATGACAGGGTTCAAGGAGCATACAGACAACAATTGTCAGGTAGCATATTGATGACAAGTGTATTGAGCATTGTGATGACAAAGGTCATGGAGCATTGTGATGAGAAGGCCATGGAGAATTCTGATGACATGTGTCATGGAGCTTAGTGATGACAAGGGCATGGAGCAATGTGATGCCAAGGGTCATGGATATTTGTGATGACAAAGGTCATGGAACATTTTGATGACAAGGGCGTTGTGTATTTTAATGAGCAGTGCAGGGAGCATTGTGATGACATGGTCATGGAGAAATTTGATGAAAAGTGTCAAGGAACATTTTGATGACAGGGGTTATGGAAATTGTGATGTCATGGGTCATCGAACATTGTGATGATAAGCGCATGTAACATTGTGATGACAGGAGTCATGGAACATTGTGATGACAGATGTGAAGGAGTATTGTGTCGAATAGTGAAGTAACATTGTGATATCAGTGGTGAGAAAGCATTTTGATGAGAAGTGCATGGAGCATTGTGATGACAAGGTTTATGGAGCCCTGTGATGACAAGATTGTGGAGCACTGTGATGACAAGATTTTGGAGCACTGTGATGACAAGCGCATGGTGCATTGTGATGACATGTGTCATGGAGCATTTTGCTGACAAGCGCATGGAGCATTGTGAGGACAAGGGTCATGGAGCATTGTGCTGAGAAACGCATAGAGCATTGTGATGACAAGGGTCAAAGAGAATTGTGATGAAAAGTTCATGGATCAATTTCGTTAAAAAGCTCACAGAGAGTGATGATGATGAGGGCATGGACCATTGTGATGAGAAAGGTCATGAAGCATTGTGATGACTGGAGTCACGGAGCACTGTGATGACAGGGGTCATGGAGCATTGTGATAAAAAGGGGCATGGAGCATTGTGATGACAAGAGCATGTATCATAGGTCTCATAATTTTCATGGATTATTACGATGACAGTTGGAATGGTGCATTGTGGTGACAAGGGCATGGAGCATTGTGATAAAGAGGTCATGCTGTATTATGAAGACTGGTGTCATGGAGCATTGTGATGACAGGGTTCATGCAGCATTGTGATGACTAGGGAATGGAGCATAGTGACGACAAGATTCCCGCATCATTGAGTTGTCAGGTGTCATGGAGTGTTGTGATGACAGTTGTCATGGTGCATTGTGATGATATTGTTCATGGAGCATTGTGATGAGAAGGTTATGGAGCATTGTTCTGATAATATTCATTGAGTATTGTGATGACAATGGTCATGGAGCATTGTGATGACAAGGGAATTGAGCATAGTGATGACAAGGTCATGTAGCATTGTGATGAGAAGTCCTTGGAGGCTTGTGATGACAAGTTTCATGGAGCATTCTGATGAAAAGTGGCATGGATCATTGTGATTACAGTGGTCTTGGAGCATTGTGATGACAAGGGCATGGAGCATTGTCAGAGACGGCCATGCAGCATTCTGATGACATGGGTCATGGAGCTTTGTGATGACAAGGGCTTGGAGCATTGTGATTACAGGTGTCTTGGAGCATTGTGATGAAAAGGGCACGGATCATTGTGATGAAAATGTCATGGAGACTTGTCATGACAGGGTTAATGGAGCATACTGAAGACAAAGTTCAGGGAGCATTGTGATGACAAGTGTATTGAGCATTGTGATGACAAAGGTCATGGAGCATTGTGATGAGAAGACCATGGATAATTGTGATGATGAGCGTCATGGTGTGTTGTGATGATAAGTGTTATGGAACATTGTGATCACAAGGGTTTGGAGCATTATGATGACAGAGGTCATGGAGAATATTGATTTCATTGTGATGACAATAGCCTGAAGCATTATGATGATGGGCATGGTGCATTGTGATGACAGGGATCATGGAGCATTGAGATGAAAAGTGGCATGGAACATTGTGTTTACAGTGGTCGTGGAGCATTGTGATGACAAGGGCATGGAGCATTGGTCAAATAAGTTTCATGGATTATTGCGATGACAGTTGGAATGGCGCATTGTGATGACAAAGGCATGGAGCATTGTGATGACCAGGTCATGCAGTATTGTGAAGACAGGTGTCAGGGAGCATTGTGATGACATATGTAATGGCCCAATGTGATGACGATGGCATGGAGCATTGTGATGCCAAGTGTCATGGAGGATTCTGATGACAAAGTTAATAGAGCATTGTGATGACAATGGCTTGGAGCATTGCAATGACAAGGGTCAAGGAGCATTGTGATGACAAGTGTTATGGAACATTGTGATCACAAGGGTTTGGAGCATTGTGATGACAGAGGTCATGGATCATTTTGATTTCAAGGAGCATGGAGCACTGTGATGACAAGGGTATGAAGCAATGTGATCCCAAGGTTCATGGATGATTGTGATGAAAATGGTAAATGGGTATTGTGATGACAAGCGCATAGAGCATTGTAATGACAAGGTCATGTAGCATTTTGCTGACAAAGGCATGGAGCATTGTGATGACAGGTGTCATGGAGCACTGTGATGACAAGCGTCACGGAGCATTGTGAATAGAGGGGTCATGGAGCATTGGGATGACAAGGGCATGGATCATTGTGATGACAAGGGTCATGGAGCATTGGGCTGAAAATATTCATGGAGTATGGTGATGACAGGGGTCATGGAGCATTGTGATGACCAGAGTCCCGGATCATTGTGTTGTCAGGTGTCATGGAGTGTTGTGATACAGTGATCATGGAGCATTGTGATGATACTGGTCATGGAGCATTGTGATGAGAATGTCATGGAGCATTGGCCTGAAAATGTTCATGGAGAATTGTGATGACAGGGGTCATGGAGCATTTTGATGACAAGGGAAGGGAGCATGCTGATGAAAATGTATTGGAGCATTGTGATGAGATGAACATGGAGACTTGTGATGACAAGTTTCATGGAGCATTCTGATGAAAAGGGGCATGGAGCATTGTGATTACAGGGGTCTTGGAGCATTGTGATGATAAGGGCATGGAGCATTGTGAGGAGAAGGCCATGGAGCATTCTGATGACATGCGTCATGGAGCTTTGTGATGACAAGGGCATGGAGCCTTGTGATGACAAGGCCGTGGAACATTGTGATCGCAGAGTCATGGAGCATGGTTATGACAGGGGTAATGGAGCACTGTGATGAGAATGATATGGAGCATTGTGATTACAAGTTTTATGGAGCATTGCGATGAAAAATATGTGGACCGTTGGGAGAAAATGCACGTGGCACATTGTGATGACAAGGGTCATGGAGCATTTTTTTGACAAAGGCATGGAGCACTGTGATGACAAGGGTCACGCAGCATTGAGATGAAATGTTCATGGAGCATTGTGGTTAAAAAGGTCACAGAGCCTTGTGATGACGCGGGCATGGACTATTGTGATGACAAACATTATGAAGCATTGTGATGACTTGAGTCACGGAGCACTGTGTTGACAGGGGTCATGGAGCATTGTGATGACATGTGTCATGGAGCATTGTGCTGAGAAAGGCATAGAGCATTGTGATGACAAGGGTCAAAGAGCATTGTGATGAAAAGTTCATGGATCAATTTGGTTAAAAAGCTCACAGAGAGTGATGATGACAAGGGCATGGACCATTGTGGTGACAAAGGTCATGAAGCATTGTGATGACTGGAGTCAAAGAGCATTGTGATGGCAGGGGTCATGGAGCATTGTGTTGACAAGGGCATGGAGCATTGTGATGCCAGGGGCATGGAGTATCGGTCTGACAAGTTTCATGGATTATTGCGATGACATTTGGAATGGCACATTCTGATGACAAGGGCATGGAGCATTGTGATGACCAGGTTATGCAGTATTGTGAAGAGTGGTGTCAGGGAGCATTGTGATGACATATGTATGGCCTATTGTGATAACAATGGCATGGAGCATTGTGATGCCAAATGTCATGGAGAATTCTGATGACAAAGGTAATGGAGCATTGTGATGACACTGGCTTGGAGCATTGTGAGGACAAGTGTCAGGGAGCATTGTGCTGACAAGTGCATGGAGAATTGTGATGACAAGGGTCATGGAGCATTCTGATGACAAATTTGTGGAGTATTTTGATGACAATGGCATGGAGATTTGTGATGAAAACGGCATGGGGCATTTTGATGAAAAAGGCCTGGAGAATTTTCGTGACAGGGTTCAAGGAGCATTCTGATGACAAGTGTCAGGAAGCTTTGTGATGACAAGTGTATTGAGAATTGTGATGACGAATGTCATGGAGCATTGTGATGAGAAACCATGGATAATTGTGATGATGATCATCATGGGGTGTTGTGATGATAAGTGTTATGGAACATTGTGATCACATGGTTTTGGAGCATTATGATGACAGAGGTCATGCAGAATTTTGATTTCATTGTGATGACAATAGCCTGAAGCATTATGATGATGGGCATGGTGCATTGTGATGACAGGGTTCATGGAGCATTGAGATAAAAAGGGGCATGGAGCATTGTGATTACAGGGGTCTTGGAGCATTGTGATGACAAGGGCATCGAGCATTGTGATGAGAAGGCCATCTAACACTCTTATGACATGTGTCATGGAGTTTGTGATGACTAGGGCATGGAGCATTGTGATGACAAGGGTCATGGAGCCTTGTGATGAAAAGGCCGTGGAACACTGTGATGGCAGTGGTCATGGAGCATTGTTATGACAGAGGTAATGGAGCATTTTGATGAGAAGGGCATTGAGCATTGGTCTGAAATATTTCATGGATTATTGTGATGAGAGTGGGCATGGAGCATTGTGATGACAAGGGCACGGAACACTGTGATATATGGGTCATGGAGGATTGTAATGACAAGGGCATGGAGCATTGTGATGAGACGGGCATCGAGCATTGTGATGAAAATTGTCATGGAGCTTTGTAATGACAAGTGCATGGAGCAATGTGATGAAAGGGCTTATGGAGCATTGTGATGACAATGACATGGATCATTGTGATGCCAAGGGTCATGGAGTTTTTGATGACAAAGTTCATAGAGCATTTTCATGACAAGGGTGTGGTGCATTGTGATGAGAAGGGCAGGGAGCATTTTGATGACAGGGTCATGCAGCAATTTGATGAAAAGTGTAATGGAACATTTTGATGACAGGGGTTATAGAACATTGTGATGACAGGGGTCATGGAGCTTTGGGATGAAAAGGGTCATGGAGCATTTTGATGACAGGGGTTATGGAACATTGTGATGTCAGGGGTCATGGAACATTGTGCTGATAAGGGGATGTAGCATTGTGATGACAGGGGTCATGGAACACTGTGCTTACAGGGGTAAGGGAGGATTGTGATAACTAGTGATGGAATATTGTGATATCTCAGGTGACAGAGCATTTGGATGAGAAGTGCATGGAGCATTGTGATTACAAGGTTTATGGAGCATAGCGATGACAAGGTTGTTTTCAATGTGATGAAAAGCGTGTGGCACATTGTGATGACAAGGGTCATGGAGCATTGTTCTGACAAACGCATGGAGCATTGTGATGACAAGGGTCACGGAGCATTGTGATAAATAGTTCATGGAGTATTGTGGTTACAAAGGACACAGAGCCTTTTGATGACGCAAGCATGGACCGTTGTGTTGACAAACGTTATGAAGCATTGTGATGACTGGAGTCACGGAGCATTGTGATGACAGGGGTCATGGAGCATTGTGATGACATGTGTCATGGAGCATTGTGATGGTTGGGGCATGGAGCATTGGTCTTACACGTTTCATAGATTATTGTGATGACAGTGGACATGGTGCATTGTGATGACAAGGGCATGGAGCATTGTGAGGAGAAGGTCATAGATTATTGTGAAGAGATGTGTCAGGGAGCATTGTGATGACATATGTCATGCTCCATTGCGATGATAATGGCAGGGAGCATTTAGATGCCAAATGTAATGGAGGATTGTGATGACAAATATAATGAAGCATTGTGATGACTAGGGCTTGGAGCATTATGTAGACAAGGGCCATTGAGAGTTTTCATGAAAATGTCATGAAGCATTGTGATGACAAGGTCCTGGAGCACTGTGATGAGAAAACCATGGAGCCTTGTGATGACAAGTCTCATGGAGCATACTGATGAAAAGGGGCATGGAGCATTCTGATTACAGGGGCCTTGGAACATTGTGATAGCAAGGGCATGGAGCATTGTGATGCCAAGTGTCATGGAGGATTCTGATGACAAAGTTAATAGAGCATTGTGATGACAATGGCTTGGAGCATTGCAATGACAAGGGTCAAGGAGCATTGTGATGACAAGTGTTATGGAACATTGTGATCACAAGGGTTTGGAGCATTGTGATGACAGAGGTCATGGATCATTTTGATTTCAAGGAGCATGGAGCACTGTGATGACAAGGGCATGAAGCAATGTGATCCCAAGGTTCATGGATGATTGTGATGAAAATGGTAAATGGGTATTGTGATGACAAGCGCATAGAGCATTGTAATGACAAGGTCATGTAGCATTTTGCTGACAAAGTCATGGAGCATTGTGATGACAGGTGTCATGGAGCACTGTGATGACAAGCGTCACGGAGCATTGTGAATAGAGGGGTCATGGAGCATTGGGATGACAAGGGCATGGATCATTGTGATGACAAGGGTCATGGAGCATTGGGCTGAAAATATTCATGGAGTATGGTGATGACAGGGGTCATGGAGCATTGTGATGACCAGAGTCCCGGATCATTGTGTTGTCAGGTGTCATGGAGTGTTGTGATACAGTGATCATGGAGCATTGTGATGATACTGGTCATGGAGCATTGTGATGAGAATGTCATGGAGCATTGGCCTGAAAATGTTCATGGAGCATTGTGATGACAAGGGAAGGGAGCATGCTGATGAAAATGTCTTGGAGCATTGTGATGAGATGAACATAGAGACTTGTGATGACAAGTTTCATGGAGCATTCTGATGAAAAGGGGCATGGAGCATTGTGATTACAGGGGTCTTGGAGCATTGTGATGATAAGGGCATGGAGCATTGTGAGTAGAAGGCCATGGAGCATTCTGATGACATGCGTCATGGAGCTTTGTGATGACAAGGGCATGGAGCCTTGTGATGACAAGGCCGTGGAACATTGTGATCGCAGAGTCATGGAGCATGTTTATGACAGGGGTAATGGAGCACTGTGATGAGAAGGATATGGAGCATTGTGATTACAAGTTTTATGGAGCATTGCGATGAAAAATATGTGGACCGTTGGGAGAAAATGCACGTGGCACATTGTGATGACAAGGGTCATGGAGCATTTTTCTGACAAAGGCATGGAGCACTGTGATGACAAGGGTCACGCAGCATTGAGATGAAATGTTCATGGAGCATTGTGGTTAAAAAGGTCACAGAGCCTTGTGATGACGCGGGCATGGACCATTGTGATGACAAACATTATGAAGCATTGTGATGACTTGAGTCACGGAGCACTGTGTTGACAGGGGTCATGGAGCATTGTGATGACATGTGTCATGGAGCATTGTGCTGACAAGCGCATGGAGCATTGTGATGACAAGGGTCACGGAGCATTGTGCTGAGAAAGGCATAGAGCATTGTGATGACAAGGGTCAAAGAGCATTGTGATGAAAAGTTCATGGATCAATTTGGTTAAAAAGCTCACAGAGAGTGATGATGACGAGGGCATGGACCATTGTGGTGACAAAGGTCATGAAGCAATGTGATGACTGGAGTCAAAGAGCATTGTGATGGCAGGGGTCATGGAGCATTGTGATAACAAGGGCATGGAGCATTGTGATGCCAGGGGCATGGAGTATCGGTCTGACAAGTTTCATGGATTATTGCGATGACATTTGGAATGGCACATTCTGATGACAAGGGCATGGAGCATTGTGATGCCAAATGTAATGGAGGATTGTGATGACAAATATAATGGAGCATTGTGATGACAAGGTCCTGGAGCATTCTGGTGACAAACCATGGAGCCTTGTGATGAGAATTCTCATGGAGCATACTGATGAAAATGGGCATAGAGCATTGTGATTACAGGAGTCTTGTAACATTGTGATGACAAGAGTCCCAAATCATTTTGTTGTCAGTTGTCATGGAGTGTTGTGATGACAGTGGTCTTGGAGCATTGTGATGATATTGGCCATGGAGCATTGTGATGAGTAGGTCGTTGAGCATTGGGCTGAAAATGTTCATGGACTATTGTGATGACAGGGGTCATGGAGCATTGTGATGACAAGGGAATGGAGCATGGTGATGACAAGGTCCTGGAGCATTGTGATGAGAAGACCACGGAGACTTGTGATGACAAGTTTCATGGAGCATTCTGATGAAAAGGGGCATGGTGCATTGTGATTACAGGGGTCTTGGAGCATTGTGATGACAAGGGCATGGAGTATTGCGATGAGAAGGCCATGAAGCATTCTGATAAGCGTCATGGAGTTTTTGATGACAAGGGCATGGAACATTGTGATTACAGGGATCTTGGAGCATTGTGATGAAATGGTCATGGATTATTGTGATGAAAAAGGCATGGAGCCTTGTCATTACAGGGTTCAAGGAGCATACTGACGACAAGTGTCAGGGAGCATTGTGATGACATGTGTATTGCGCATTGTGATGACAATGATAATGGAGAATTGTGATGAGAAGACCATGGATAATTGTGAGATGAGCGTCATGGCGTGTTGTGATGATAAGTGTTATGGAACATTGTGATCACAAGAGTTTTGTGCATTATGATGACACAGGTCATGGAGAATATTGATTTCATTGTGATGACAATTGCCTGAAGCATTATGATGATGGGCATGGAGCATTGTGATGACAGGGTTCATGGAGCATTGAGATGAAAAGGGGCATAGAGCATTGTGTTTACAGGGGTCTTGGAGCATTGTGATGACAAGGGCATGGAGCATTGTGATGAGAAGGCCATGGAACATTCTGATGACATGCGTCAAGGAGCTTTGTAATGACAAGGGCATGGAGCATTGTGATTACAGGAGTCTCCAGCATTGTAATGACAAGTGTCATGGAACCTTGTGATGACCAGGCCGTGGAACTTTGTGATGGCAGGTATCATGGTGCATTGTAATGACAGGGGTAATGGAGCATTGTGATGAGAAGGGCATGGAACATTGGTCTGAAATGTTTCATGGATTATTGTGATGAGAGTGGGCTTGGAGCATTGTAATGACAAGGGTACGGAACACTATGATACATGGGTCATGCAGGATTGTAATTACAAGGACATGGAGCATTGTGATGAGAAGGACATCGAGCATTGTGATGACATGTGTCATGGAGCTTTGTGATGACAAGGGCATGGAGCAATGTGATGAGAGGTTTCATGGAGCTTTGTGATGATAATGATATGGAGCTTTGTGATGACAAGACATGGAGCATTTTGATGACAAGGGCATGGTGCATTCTGATGAGAAGGGCAGGGAGCATTCTGATGACAGGTTCATGCAGCAATTTGATTAAAAGTGTAATGGAATATTTTGATAGCAGGGGTTATAGATAATTATGATGTCAGGGTTCTTGGAGCTTTGGGATGAAATGGGTCATGGAGCATTTTGATGTCATGGGTCATGGAACATTGTGATGATAAGGGGAGGTAGCTGTGTGATGACAGTGTAATGGAGCATTGTGATTACTGTGGTGAGGGAGTATTGTGATGACTAGAGATGGAACACTTTGATATCTCTTGCGAGAGAGCATTTTGATGAGAAGTGCATGGATCATTGTGATTACAAGTTTTATGGAGCATTGCAATGACAAAGTTGAGGACCATTGTGATGAAGTGCGCGTGGAACATTGTGAAGACAATGGTCATGAAGCATTGTTCTGACAAGGACATGGAGCATTGTGATGACAAGGGTCACAGAGAATTGTGATGGAATGTTCATGGAGCATTGTGGTTACAAATGTCACAGAGTCTTGTCATGACGCGGGAATGGACCATTGTGATGACAAACGTATTGAAGCATTGAGATGACTGGAGTCACGGAGCATTGTGATGACAGGAGTCATGGAGTATTGTGATGACATGTGTCATGGAGCATTGTGCTGACAAGCGCATGGAGCATTGTGAAAACAAGGGCATGGAGCATTGTGATGACAAGGGCATGGAACATTGGTCTAATATGTTTCATGGATTATTGTGATGACAGTTGGAATGGCGCATTTTAATGACACGGGCATGGACCATTGTGATGACAAACATTATGAAGCATTGTGATGACTGGAGTCACGGAGCACTGTGATGACAGGGGTCATGGAGCATTGTGATGGCATGTGTCAATGAGCATTGTGCTGACAAGTGCATGGAGCATTGTGATGACAAGGGTCATGGAGCTTGTGATGACATGTGTCATGGAGCATTGTGCTGACAAGCGCATGGAGCATTGTGATGACAATTGTCATGGAGCATTGTGTTGAGAAAGGCATAGAGCATTGTGATGACAAGGGTCAAAGAGCATTGTGATGAAAAGTTCATGGATCATTTTGGCTAAAATGCTCACAGAGACTGATGATGACGAGTGCATGGACCATTGTGGTGACAAAGGTCATGAAGCATTGTGAGGACTGGAGTCACAGAGCATTGTGATGGCAGGGGTCATGGAGCATTGTGATAACAAGTGCAAGGAGCATTGTGATGACCAGGGAATGGATCATTTGTCTAATAAGTTTCAGGGATTATTGCGATGACAGTTGGAATGGAACATTGTGATGACAAGGGCATGGAGCATTGTGATGGCCAGGTCATGCAGTATTGTGAAGACAGGTGTTAGGGAGCATTGTGATGACATATGTAATGGCCCATTGTGATGACAATGTCATGGAGCACTGGGATGCCAAGTGTCATGGAGGATTCTGATGACAAAGGTAATGGAGCATTGTGATGACAATGGCTTGGAGCATTGTGATGACAAGGGTCAGGGAACATTGTGCTGACAAGTGCATGGAGAATTGTGATGACAAGTGTCATGGAGCATTCTGAGGACAAGTTGTGGAGTATTTTGATGACAATGGCATGGAGCATTGTGAAGAAAACGGCATGGCTCATTGTGATGAAAAAGATATGGAGCCTTTTCGTGACAGGGTTCAAGGAGCATTCTGATGACAAGTGTCAGGGAGCATTGTGTTGACAAGTGTATTGAGAATTGTGATGACAAAGGTCATGGAGCATTGTGATGAAAAGGGCATGGAGTATTGTGATGACAGGCATCATGGAGCATTGTGATGACAAGTGTTATGGAACACTGTGATCACAAGGGTTTGGAGAATTGTGATGCGAGAGGTCATGGATCATTTTGATTTCAAGGAGCATGGAGCATTGTGACGACAAGGGCATGAAAGAATGTGATCCCAAGGTTCATGGAGGATTGTGATGACAATGGAAATGGAGTATTGTGATGACAAGCGCATAGAGCAGTGTAATGACAAGGTCATGTAGCATTTTGCTGACAAAGGCATGGAGCATTGTGATGACATGTGTCATGGAGCACTGTGATTACAAGTGTCACGGAGCATTGTGAATACAGGGTTCATGGAGCATTGGGATGACAAGGGCATGTATCATTTTGATGACAAGTGTCATGGAGCACTGGGCTGACAATGTTCATGGAGTGTTGTGATGACATGGGTCATGGAGCATTGCAATGACTAGGGAATGGAGCAATGTGATGATAAGAGTCCCGGATAATTGTGTTGTCAGTTGTCATGGAGTGTTGTGATGACAGTGGTCATGGAGCATTGTGATGATATTGGCCATGGAGCATTGTTATTTCAGTGGTCTTGAGGATTGTGATGACAAGTGTCATGGAACCTTGTGATGACTAGGCCGTGGAACATTGTGATGGCAGGGGTCATGGTGCATTGTTATGACAGGTGTAATGGAGCATTTTGATGAGAAGGGCATGGAATATTGGTCTGAAATATTTCATGGATTATTGTGATGAGAGTGCGCATGAAGCATTTTGAGGACAATGGCACGGAACACTATGATACATGGGTCATGCAGGAATGTAATGACAAGGGCATGGAGCACTGTGATGAGAAGGGCATCGAGCATTATGATGACAAGTGTCATGGAGCCTTCTGATGACAAGGGCATTGAGTAATGTATTGAGTGTTTTCATGGAGCATTGTGATGACAATGACATGGAGCATTGTGATGCCAAGGGTCATGGAGCTTTGTGATGAAAAGTCATGGAGCATTTTTATGACTAGCGCATGGGGCATTGTGATGACAAGGGCAGGGAGAATTTTGATGACCGGGTCATGCACCAATTTGATGAAAAGTGTAATGGAACATTTTCATGGCAGGGGTTATAGAACATTGTGATGTCAGGTGTCTTGGAGCTTTGGGACGAAAAGGGTCATGGAGCATTTTGATGACACGGGTTATGGAACATTGTGATGTCAGCATTCATGGAACATTTTGATGATAAAGGAATGTAGCAGTGTGATGACAGGGTCATGGATCATTGTGATTACAGGGGTGAGGGAGCATTGTGATGACTATTAACTGAACACTGTGATATCTCTAGTGAGAGAGCATTTTGACGAGAAGTGCATGGAGCATTGTGATTACAAGGTTTATGGAGCATTGCAATGACAAGGTTGTGGACCATTGTGATGAAATGCGCGTTGCATATTGTGAAGAAGATGGTCATGGAGCATTGTTCTGACAAAGACATGGAGCATTGTGATGACAAGGGTCAAAGAGAATTGTGATGAAATGTTCATGGATGATTGTGTATAAAAAGGTCACAAAGACTTGTGATGACACGGGCATGGACCACTGTTATGACAAACGTTATGAAACACTGTGATGACTGGAGTCACGGAGCATTGTGATGACAGGGGTTATGGAGCATTGTGATGACATGTGTCTTGGAGCACTGTGCTGACAAGCACATGGAGCATTGTGATGACAAGGGGCATGGAGCATTGTGCTGAGAAAGGCATAGAACATTGTGATGACAAGGGTCAAAGAGCATTGTGATGAAAAGTTCATGGATCATTTTGGTTAAAAAGCTCACAGAGACTGATGATGACGAGGGCATGGACCATTGTGATGACAAAGGTCATGAAGCACTGTGATGACTGGAGTCACCGAGCATTGTAATGGCAGGGGTCATGGAGCATTGTGATAACAAGGGCATGGAGCATTGTGATGATGAGGGCATGGAGCATTGGTCTAATAAGTTTCATGGATTATTGCGATGACAGTTGGAATGGCGCATTGTGATGACAAGTGCCATTGAAAATTTTCATGACAAGGTTGAGAAGCATTGTGATGACAAGGTCCTGGAGCATTGTGATGACAAATCCATGGTTGCCTTGTGATGAAAAGTCTCATGGAGCATACTGATGAAAAGGGGCATGGAGCATTGTGATTACAGTTGTCTTGGAACATTGTGATGACAAGGGCATGAAGCATTGTGAGGAGAAGACCAAGGAGCTTTTTGATGGCATGCATCCTTGAGCTTTGTGTTGACAAGGGCATGGAGTATTTTGATTATATGGGTCTTGGAGCATTGTGATGAAAAGGGCATGGATCATTGTGATGAAAAAGACATGGAGCCTTGTCATGACAGGGTTCAAGGAGCATACAGACAACAAGTGTCAGGGAGCATTTTGATGACAAGTGTATTGAGCATTGTGATGACAAGGGTCATGGAGCATTTTGCTGAGAAAGGCATAGAGCATTGTTATGACAAGGGTCAAAGAGCATTGTGATGAAAATTTCATGGAGCATTGTGATAACAATGAAATGTAGCATTGTGATGCCAATGGTCATGGATCTTTGTGATGACAAAGGTCATGGAGCATTCTGATGGCACGGGCATTGTGCATTGTGATGAGAAGGGAGCTTTTTGATGACAGGGTCATGGAGCAATTTGATGAAAAATGTCATGGAACATTTTGATGACAGGTTGTATGGAACACTGTGATGTCAGGTGTCATGGAGCATTTTGATGAAAAGGGTCATGGAGCATTTTGATGACAGGTGTTATGGAACATTGTGATGGCAGGGGTCATCGAACATTGTGATTATTAGTGAATGTATCATTGTGATGACAGGAGTCATGGAACATTGTGATGACAGGGGTGAAGGGGTATTGTGACCAATAGTTATGTAGCATTGGGATATCAGTGGTGAGAGAGCATTTTGATGAGAAGTGCATGGAGCACTGTGATGAGAAGTTTTATGCAGCATGGTGATGAGAAGTTTGTGGAGCACTGTCATGACAAGCGCATGGTGCGTTGTGATGACATCTGTCATGGAGCATTGTGCTGACAAGCGCATGGAGCATTGTGATGACAAAGTCATGGAGCATTGTGCTGAGAAAGGCATAGAGCATTGTGATGTCAAGGGTCAAAGAGCATTGTGATGAAAACTTCATGGAATATTGTCGTTAAAAAGGTCACAGAGACTGTTGATAACGAGGACATGGACAATTGTGATGACAAAGTTCATGAAGCATTGTGATGACAGGAGTCACGGAGCATTGTGATGACAGAGGTCATGGAGCATTGTGATAACAAGGGCATGGAGCATTGGTCTAATAATTTTCAAGGATTCTTGCGATGACAGTTGGAATGGCGCATTGTGATGACAAGGGCATGGAGCATTGTGAAGACCAGGTCATGCAGTATTGTGAAGACAGGTGTCAGGGAGCATTATGATGACATATGTAATGGCCCATTGTGATGACAATGGCATGGAGCATTGTGATGCCAAGTGTCATTGAGGATTCTGATGACAAAGATAATGGAGCATTGTGATGACAATGGCTTGGAGTATTGTGATGACAAGGGTCATGGAACATTGGGCTGAAAATATTCGTGGAGTATTGTGATGACAGGTGTCATGGAGCATTGTGCTGACTAGGGAATGGAACATTGTGATGACAAGAGTCCCGAATCATTGTGTTGTCAGGTGTCATGGAGTGTTGTGATGACAGTGGTCACGGAGCATTGTGATGATATTGGCCAATGAGCATTGTGATGAAAAGACCTTGGGTAATTGTGATGTCGAGCATCATGGAGCACTGTAATGACATGGGGCATGAAGCATTGTGATGACAGGTGTCAGGGAGCATTGTGATGGCAGGGGTCATGGAGCATTGTGATGACAAGGGCATGGAGCTTTGTGATGACATGTGCATGGAGCATTGTGATGACAAGTGCATGGAGCATTGCAATGTCAAGTGGATGGAGAATTGTGATGCCAAGAGCATGTAACATTTTGATGAGAAGTGTCATGTAGCATTGTGATGACAAGGACTTGGAGAATTGTGATGACAAGGGACATGGAGCATTGTGATAACCAGGGCATGGTGCATTGTGATGACAGGGGACATGGAGCATTATTATGAGAATGGCCATGGTGCATTCTGTCATAAGATATCACTTATGAAAGGATTGTAAACATGGCTACATATGAACTGATTTAGGGAAGAGAACAGAGTCTCAGATTTAGAAAACAATCTAACGCTTGCTTAAGGGGAAAGAGCGGTGGGGAGATGCACAAAACATAAGATTGATATTAGCACAGGTACCGTTCCATAATCCAAAAACAGAAGAGACAAGCCCTACTCCTTCCTCAGTGAATGGAACTCAACATCCCTATTCCCCGCAGAGAAATATATCTGACTAGTAAGAATTTTAAAACCTATGTATTGATATGTCTCCGTAAGGGAACCAAGTGTGTCTAGAACGACATAAACATGGCACTGAGAATCAGCTCAAACCCACTATAAAAATGAATTTCAAAACAAAACATAAAAACAGTAAAATTCTTACACAATACCTTCAGGGGTTTTGATGAAACCTGGAATGACCCTATCTACAATGACAGCTGGATGTGGCATAAGGCTGGTCACTTGGGACTGAGAGGATTGGTGAGATTGGGTGAAAAAATGCAGACCCTTTAAAGCAATAATGCCTGCCACCCATTCCATGGTTCCCAACTCTCCAGGTAGAAGGGAATATCACTACAGTTATAACGTGTATGGGAACCTAGAGAATGGAAACCAGCTGATGGTGAAAGGTTTCTAAAACTCTACTTGTACTCCAGTTTGACATTCCAACTGCTTTACTTTCAATCTCCCAAATTGGAAAGTCAGCCACTATAACCTCCTGTTCGCACAGTTGGCAAATTGTGCACAGGATATAAGGGAAGAGAGAGAACCAATGAGAGAGTAGCTGTAGGCATTTGGACGGCCACATGACTCTCTAATTTCCCGTCACAAAGAGGAATTAACCAAAGTCTCAGCCTGCCCCCCAGAACCAGTATAAGTCTAGAAGCAAAACTGTTGATTTGCGGTCAGCTCACAAAAACGCGAGTTGAAAAATGGAGCTCAGGGCCACAGCAATTCACTAAGCTGCAGAGTTATAAAGGACTACTCGCTGCCAAAAATCTGTTGAGGGAAAGCCACGAGGCGGAAGGGAAAATGAGGAGGAATGGCATGAAACAGATTTCAAGAGGTACATTGGAATCGCCTTCAAACACAGGAAAATCATTACAACTTCGAAAATTATGGAAATGGCCATAAAGGGCATATGGGTTTTCACGTGAATATATTCAGGAGAAAACACATATGCCCTTTTTGGACAAGCAAGCAAGCGGGCAATGCAAATCGGCACTACAAAGAAGTATCACTTCCCACCGGTCAAAAGGGTCATCCGCAAAAACTGTAAAAACCAGAAAGACAAGACAGGCCCTGGAGAACAGGGAGCCTTGTTATGCTGATGGGCGGGATGTAAATTGCCAACTGCCTCTCTGGAGGAGTGCATTGTGTTCCCTAAAACAAGTAAACAACAGAGCTACAGAGCCAAGGGCACTTCCAGTCTAGGGAATATACCTTGGGAAAACTGAAAATAAATAAGACAGATCGACACCAAAATTCAGGGCTGCACTGCTTAAAAAAACCTCAACTTGCGTACACCATAAATATCCCAGGAAAGACAAAAATGGTTCAAGAAATTGTGGTACTTACATACGATGGAATATCCCTCAGCCATGAAATCAATGTCATAAGGCCAGTAGCAACAAAATGAGTGGATTTAGGTACGATAATTCTAAGTGAAATAAGTCACACAGAAAAAGAAACTTATCATAAGATATGACTTATGAAGATCCTGTAAACATGGCTACACATGAACTGAGTTAGGAAAGAGAAGAGAGACTCACATTTAAAAAACACGCTTATGCCTGCTTAAGGGGGAAGGAGAGGTGGGGTGATGCATAAAATCAGAGTTTGATATTAATACAGGTACCTTTCCAAAAACCAAATACGGAATAGACAAGACCTACACCTTCCTCAGTGAAAGGGACTCAACACCCCATATTCACCACAGAGTAATATATGTTACTAGTATGAATCCTAAAACGTATGTATTGATATGTCTCCGTAAGGGAATCAAGTGTGTCTAGACTGGCATAAACATGACAGTGAGAATCAGCTCAAACCCACTATAAAAAGGAATTTCAAATACAAAACAAAAAAAACAGCGAAATTTCTTACAATTCCTTCAGGGTCTCTGATGAAACCTGAAATGACCCTATCTACAATGACAGCTGGATGTGGCATAAGGCTGAATACTTGGGACTGAGAGGATTGGTGAGATTCAGTGAGCAAATGCAGACCCTTTAAAGCAATAATGAGTGGCTCCCATTCCATGGATCCCAACTCTCCAGGTTGAAGGGAATATTACTACAGCTCTAACATGTATGGGAAACCTAGAGAATGGACACACTGTGAATATGAAAGGTCTCTAAAATTCAACTAATAGTCCCTCTCCTGGTGCTCCGGTTTGACTTTCCAACTGCTTTACTATCAATCTCCCAACTTGGAGAAACAGCCCCTTTAACCTCCTGGTTCTCACAGGTTGCCAGTTTGGCAGAGGATGAAAGGGAAGAGGGAGAACCAATGAGAGAGTAGCTGTTAGGCATTTGGACGGGCATATGTCACTCTAATTTCCCGGCAGGAAGAAGAATTAACCAAAGTCTCAGCCACCCACCGGACACCAGTATAGGTCCTGAACCAAAGTTTGGACTTGCATTCAACTCACAAAAAAAGGGGTTGAAAAATGGAGCTCAGGGGAACAGCAATTCACAAACTGGCAGAGAAATATAGGACAACTATCGTCCAAATATCTGTTTAATGGAAGGCAACGAGGCGTACTTGAAAGCGAGGCAGAATAGCAGGAAACAGATTTCAAGAGGTATGTTGGAATCGCCTTTAAATCACAGGAAGAGGGGCACAACTTCGACAATGATGCACTTGGCCAAAAAGGGCGTACTCCTTTTCTCCTGTATATTTTCAGGAGAAAACGAATACGCCCTTTTTGGCCACCCAGCAAGCGGGCAATGCAAATCTGCACTACAAAGAATTATCACCTCCAACCAGTCAAAAGGGATATCTGCAAAATGTGTAAAAAGCAGAAAGGGAAGACAGCCCCTGGAGAACTGGGAGCCTTGTTATGCTGATGGCCGGGACGTAAATTGACAACTGCCTCTCTGGAGGAGTGCATTGTGTTCCCCAAAACAAGTAAACAACAGAGCTACAGAGCCAAGGGCACTTCCAGCCTAGGGAATATACCTTGGGAAAACTGAAAATCAATAAGACACAGCCACCCCCAAATTTAGGGCTGCACTGCTTACAAGAACCTCAACTTGTGTACAGCATAAATATCCCAGGAAAGATAAGAATGGTTCAAGAAATTGGGGTACATATGTACGATGGAATATCCCTCAGCCATGAAATCAATGTCATAAGACCAGTAGCAGCAAAATGAGTGGATTTAGGTACGATGATTCTAAGTGAAATAAGTCACAGAGAAAAAGAAACTTATCATAAGATATCACGTATGAGGGTCCTGTAAACATGGCTACACATGAACTGAGTTAGGAAAGAGAACAGAGTCTAACATTTAGAAAACACTCTTATGCCTGCTTAAGGGGGAAGGAGAGGTGGGGTGATGCATAAACCCAGAGTTTGATATTAGTACATGTACCTTTCCAAAAATCAGATATGGAATAGACAAGACCTACACCTACCTCAGTGAAAGGCACTCAAAACCCCATATTACCTGCAGAGGAATATATCTGACTAGTAAGAGTCTTATAACCTATTTATTGATATGTCTCCATGAGGCAATCAAGGGTTTCTAGACTGGAAAAAACATGGCAGTGTGAATCAGCTCACACCCACTATAAAAAGGAATTTCAAACACACAAAAAAAGGAGGAAATTCTTTACAATTTCTTCAGGGTCTTTGACGAACCCTGGAATGACCCTATCTACATCGACAGCTGGATGTGGCATAAGGTTGGACACTTCGGACTGAGAGGATTGGTGAGATTGGGTGAGCAAATTCAGACCCCATAAAGCAATAATGTGTGGCACCCATTCCATGGGTCCCAACTCTCCAGGTTGAAGGGAATATTACTACAGATATAACATGTATGGGAAACCTAGAGAAAGTACACTCTGTGAATACGAAAGGTTTCTAAAACTCAACTAATAGTCCCTCTGCTGGTGCTCTTTTTTGAATTTCCAACTGCTTTACTATCAATCTCCCAACTTGGAGAAACAGCCCCTTTTACTTCCTAGTTTGCCCAGGTTGCCAATTAGGCAGAGGATGAAAGGGAAGAGGGAGAATCACGGAGAGATTATCTGTTAGGCGTTTGCACGGTCACATGTCACTCTAATTTCATGTCAGGAAGGAGAATTAACCAAAGACTCAGCCAAGCACAGTAAACCAGTATAGGTCGTGAAGCAGTCTTTTGGACTTGCGTTCAGCTCACAAAAACGAGTTCAAAAAAGGAGCTCAGCGGCACAGCAATTCACAAACAGGCAGAGTAATAAAGGACAACTATCATCCAAAAATCTGTTGAGTGAAGGCAACGAGGCGCACTTGAAAGCGAGGCAGAATAGCAGGAAACAGATTTCAAGAGGTACATTGGAATTGCCTTGAAAGAAGAGGTAGAGCGCACAACTTTGTCAATGATGCACTTGGCCAAATAGGGCGTATGCATTTTCTCCTGAATATAATCAGGAGAAATCATATATGCCCTTTTTCGCCAAGCAAGCAAGCGGGCAATGCAAATCTGCACTACAAAGAAGTATCACTTCCCACCGGTCAAAAGGGACATCCACAAAATGGGTAAAAACCAGAAAGGCAAGACAGGCCCTGGAGAACAGCGAGCCTTGTTATGCTGATGGGCGGGATGTAAATTGCCAACTGCCTCTATGGAGGAGTGCATTGTGTTCCGTAAAAGAAGTAATCAACAGAGCTACAGAGCCAAGGGCACTTCCAGTATAGGGAATATACCTTGGGAAAACAGAAAATCAATAAGACAGAGCAACCCCAAAATTTAGGGCTGCACTGCTTACAAGAACCTCAACTTGGGTACACCTTAAGTATCCCAGGAAAGATAAAAATGGTTCAAAAATGTGTGGTACTTACGTATGATGGAATATCCCTCAGCCATGAAATCAATGTCATAAGACCAGTAGCAGCAAAATGAGTGGATTCAGGTATGATGACTCTAAGTGAAATAAGTCACACAGAAAAAGAAACTTATCATAAGATATCACTTATGAAGATCCTGTAAACATGGCTACACATGAACTGAGTTAGGAAAGAAAAGAGAGTCTCACATTTAGAAAACACGCCTATGCCAGCTTAAGGGGGAAGGAGAGGTCGGGAGATGCATATAACCAGAGTTTGATAGAAGCACAGGTACCGTTCCAAAAACCAAGTATGGAATAGAGAAGACCTCCACCTTCCTCAGTGAAAGGGACTCAAAATCCCATATTTCCCGCAGAAAAATATAACTGACTAGTAAGAATCTTAAAAACTATGTATTGATATGTCTCCATAAGGGAATGAAGTGTGTCTAGACTGGCATAAACATGGCAGTGAGAATCAGCTCAAACCCACTATAAAATGGAATTTGAAAAACAAAAAAATAGGGAAATTCTTTACAATTCCTTCAGGGTCTCTGATGAAACCTGGAATGACCTTATCTACAATGACAGCTGGATGTGGCATGAGGCTGGACCCATGGGACTGAGAGGATTGGTGAGATTGGGTGAGCAAATGCAGACCCTTTAATGCAATAATGTGTGGCACCCATTCCTTGGGTCCCATGTCTCCAGGTTGAAGGGAATATTACTACAGCTATAACATGTATGGGAAACCTAGAGAATGGACACCCTGTGAATACGAATGGTCTCTAAAACTCAACTAATAATCCCTCTCCTGTTGCTCCGGTTTGACATTCCAACTGCTTTACTATCAATCTCCTAGCTTGGAGAGACAGCACCTTTAACCTCCTGGTTCGCACAGGTTGACAATTTGGTAGTGGATGAAAGGAAAGAGTGAGAACCAATGAAATAGTAGCTGTTCGGCATTTGGACGGGCACATGTCTCTCTTATTTCCCTGGAGGAAGAAGAATTAAGCAAAGTCTCAGCCACCCACTGTGAAAAAGTATAGTTCCTGAACCAAAATATTGGAGTTGTGTTCAGCTCACAAAAATCGAGTTAAAAATGGAGCTCAGGGGCACAGCAATTCACAAACTGGCAGAGAAACACAGGGCAACTATCGTCCAAAAATCGGCTGAGGGAAGGCAATGAGGTGGACTTGAAAGCGAGGCAGAATAGCAGGAAACAGATTTCAAGAGGTACGTTGGAATCACCTTTAAAGCACAGGAAGAGGGGCACAACTTCAACAATGATGCACTTGTCCAAATAGTGCATATCCGTTTTCTCCTGAATATATTCAGGAGAAAACTCATATGCCCTTTGTGGCCAAGCAAGCAAGCGGGCAATGCAAATCTGCACTACAAAGTAGTATCACTTCCAAAAGATCAAAAGGGCCATCCACAAAATGGGTAATTACCAGAAAGGCAAGACAGGTCCTGGAGAACAGGGAGCCTTGTTATGCTGATGGGCGGTATGTAAATTGTCAAGTACCTCTGTGGAGGAGTGCATTGAGTTCCCTAAAACAAGTAAACAACAGAGGTACAGAGCCAAGGGCACTTCCAGTCTAGGGAATATACCTTGGGAAAACTGAAAATCAGTAAGACAGAGCCACCACAATATTTAGGGCTGCACTGCTTACAAGAAGCTCATTTGGGTGCACCTTAAATATCCCTGAAAGATAAAAATGGTACAAAAATTTGAGGTACTTATGTCCGATGAAATATCCCTCAGCCATGAAATCAACGTCATAAGACCAGTAGCAGCAAAATGAGTGGATTCAGGTACGATGATTCTAAGTGAAATAAGTCACACAGAAAAAGAAACTTATCATAAGATATCACTTATAGATATCCTGTAAACATGGCTACACATGAACTGAGTTAGGAAAGAGAACAGAGTCTCACATTTAGAAAACACTCTGATGCCTGCATAAGGGGGAAGGAGAGGTGGGGTGATGCATAAAACCAGAGTTTAATATTAGAACAAGTACCATTCCACAAAGCTAATATGGAATAGCAAGACCTACAACTTCCTCAGTGAACGGGATGCAACAACACATATTATGTGCAGAAGAATATATCTGACTAATAAGAATCTTAAAACCTATGTATTGATATGTCTCCATAAGGGAATCAAGTGTGTCTAGACTGGCATAAACATGGCAGCGAGAATCAGATCAAACCAACTATAAAAAGGCATTTGAAAAACAAAAAAAATAAAGGGAAATTCTTTACAATTCCTTCAGGGTTTCTGATGAAAGCTGGAATGACACTATCTACAATGACAGCTGGATATGGCATAAGTCTGGAAAAATGGGACTGAGAGGATTGGTGAGATTGGGTGAGAAAATGCAGATCCTTTAAGCAATAATGCATGGCCCCCATTACATGGGTCCCATGTCTCCAGGTTGAAGGGAATATTACTACAGCTATAACATGTACGGGAAACCTAGAGAATGGACACACTGTGAATACGAAAGGTCTCTAAAACTCAACGAATAGTCCCTCTCCTGGTGCTCCAGTTTGACATTCCAACTGCTTTACTATCAATCTCCCAACTTCGAGAGACAGCACCTATAAACTCCTGGTTGTCACAGGTTGCAAATTTGGCAGAGGATGAAAGGGAAGAGGGAGAAACAATGAGAGAGTAGCTGTTAGGCATTTGGACGGGCATATGTCACTCTTATATCCTGGGAGGAAGGAGAATTAACCAATGTCTCGGCCACACACTGGGAACGAGTAGAGGTACTGAACCAAAATTTTGGAGTTGCGTTCAGTTCACAAAAAAACGAGTTAAATAATGGAACTCAGGGGCACAGAAATTCACAAACTGGCAGACAACTAAATGGCAACTATCATCCAAAAATCTGTTGAAGGAAGGCAACGAGGCGGACTTGAAAGCGAGGAAGAATAGCAGGAAACAGATTTCAAGAGGTACGTTGGAATCGCCTTTAAAGCACAGGAAGACGGGCAAAACTTCGACAATGATGCACTTGGCCAAAAACGGCGTATGCGTTTTCTCCTGAATATATTCAGGAGAAAACGCATACGTCCTTTGTGGCCAAGCAAGCAAGCGAGCAATGAAAAGTTGCACTACAAAGAAGTATCACTTCCAACAGGTCAAAAGGGACATCCACAAAATGGGTAAAAACCAGAAAGTCAAGACAGGGCCTGGAGAACAGGGAGCCTTGTTTTGCTGATGGGCAGGATGTAAATTGCCAACTGCCTCTCTGGAGGAGTGCATTGTGTTCCCTAAAAGAAGTAATCAACAGAGCTACAGAGCCAAGGGCACTTCCAGTCTAGGGGATATACCTTGGGAAAACTGAAAAGCAATAAGCCAGAGCCACCCCAAAATTTAGGGCTGCACTGCTTACAAGAACCTCAACTTGGGTACACCTTAAATATCCCAGGAAATATAAAAATGGTTCAAAAAATTGTGGTACTTACATACGATGGAATATCCCTCAGCCATGAAATCAATGTCATAAGACCAGTAGCAACAAAATGAGTGGATTCAGGTACGATGATTCTAAGTGAAATAAGTCACACAGAAAAATAAACTTATCGTAAGATATCACTTATGAAGACCCTGTAAACATGGCTACACAAGAACTGAGTTAGGAAAGAGAACAGAGTCTCACATTTAGAAAACACTCTTATGCCTGCTTAAGGGGGAAGGAGAGGTGGGGTGATGCATAAAACCAGAGTTTGATATAAGCACTGGTACCATTCAAAAACCAAATATGGAATAGACAAGACTTACACCTTCCTCAGTGAAAGGGACTCAAAACCCCATATTTCCCACAGAGGAATATATCTGACTAGTAAGAATCTTAAAACCTATGTATTGATATGTCTCTTTTAAGGAATCAAGTGTGTCTAGACTGGCATAAACATGGCAGCGAGAATCAGCTCAAACCCACTATAAAAAGGAATTTCAAAAACAAAACAAAAAAGCACCAAAATTCTTTACAATTCCTTCAGGGTATCTGATGATACCTGGAATGACCCTATCTACAATGACAGCTGGAGGTGGCAAAAGGCTGGACACATGGGAGTAGGAGGATTGGTGAGATTGGGTGAGCAAATGCAGACCCATTAAAGCAATAATGCATGGAACCCATTCCATTGGTCCCAAATCTCCAGGTTGAAGGGAATATTACTACAGCTATAACATGTACGGGAAACCTAGAGAATGGACACACTGTGAATACGAAAGGTCTCTAAAACTCAACGAATAGTCCCTCTCCATGTGCTCCAGTTTGACTTTCCAACAGTTTACTATGAATCTCCCAACTTGGAGAGACAGCACCTTTAACCTCCTGGTTCGCAAAGGTTGCCAATTTGGCAAAGGATGAAAGGGAAGAGGGAGAACCAATGAGAGAGTAGCTGTTAGGCATTTGGACGACAACATGTCACTCTTATTTCCCGGGAGGAAGATGAATTAACCAAACTCTCAGCCACCTACCAAAACCAGTATCGTTTATGAACAAAAATATTGGAGTTGCGTTCAGCTCACAAAAAACGAGTTAAAAAATGGAGCTCTGTGGCACAGAAATTCACAAACTGTCTAATAAAGGGCAACTATCATCCAAAAATCTGTTGAGGGAAGGCAACGAGGCGGACTTGAAAGCGAGGCAGAATAGGAGGAAACAGATTTCAAGAGTTACGTTGGAATCGCCTTTAAAGCACAGGAATAGGGGCACGACATCGACAATGATGCACTTGGCCAAAAAGGGCGTATGTGATTTCTCCTGAATATATTCAGGAGAAAACGCATACGCCCTTTTTGGCCAAGCAAGCAAGCGGGCAATGCAAATCTGAACTACAAAGAAGTATCACTTCCCACCGGTCAAAAGGGACATCCACAAAATGGGTAAAAACCAGAAAGGCTAGAGAGGCCCTGGAGAACTGGGAGCACTGTTATACTAATGGGTGGGATATAAATTGCCCACTGCCTCTCTGGAGGAGTGCATTTTGTTCCCTAAAGCAAGTAAACAACAGAGCTACAGAGCGAAGGGCACTTCCACTCTAGGGAATATACATTGGGAAAATTGAAAATCAATAAGACAGAGCCACCCCAAAATATAGGTCTTCACTGCTTACAAGAACCTCAACTAGGCTACACGTTAAATATCCCAGGAAAGACAAAAATTGTTCACGAAATTCTGGTAATTACATACGATGGAATATCCCTTTGCCATGAAATCAATGTCATCAGGCCAGTAGTAGCAAAATTAGTGGATTCAGTTACAATGATTCTAAGTTAAATTAGTCACAGAGCAAAAGAAACTTATCATAAGATATCACTTATGTAGGTCTTGTAAACATGGCTACACAAGAACTGAGTTAGGAAAGAGAAGAGAGTCTCACATTTAGAAAACACTCTTACGCCTGCTTAAGGGGGAAGGAGAGTTGGGGTGTTGCATAAAACCAGAGTTTAATATTAGTACAGGCACCATTCCAGAAACCAAATACAGAATAGAAAACATCTACACCTTCCTCACTGAAAGGGAATCAACACACCATACTTCCCTCAGAGGAATATATCTGACTAGTAAGAATCTTATAACCTATGTATTGATATGTCCCTGTAAGAGAATCAAGTGTGTCTAGACTGGCATAAACATGGCAGCGAGAATCAGCTCATACCCACTATAAAAAGGAATTTCAAAAACAAAAAAACAAAACAGGGAAATTCTTTACAATTCCTTCAGGGTCTCTGATGAAACCTGGAATGAACATATTTACAACTACAGCTTGATGTGGTATAAGGCTGGACACTTGGGAATGGGAGGATTGGTGAGACTGGGTGAGCAAACACAGACCTTTTAAAGCAATAATGCGTGGCCTCCATTCCATGGTTCCAAACTCTCAAGGTTGAAGGGAATATTACTACAGCTATAACATGTACGGGAAACCTAGAGAATGGACACACTGTGTATACGAAAGGTCTCTAAAACTCAACTAATTGTCCCTCTCCTGGAGCTCCAGTTTGACTTTCCAACTGCTTTACTATCAATCTCCCAACTTGGAGACACAGCCCCTTTAACCTCCTGGATAACAGAGGTTGCCAATTTGGCAGAGCATAAAAGGGAACAGGGAGAAAAAATTAGAGAGTAGCTGTTAGACATTTGGACGGGCATATGTTACTCTAATTGCCCGGCAGGAAGAAGAATTAACCAAAGACTCATCCCCCTGCCGGGAACCTGTATAGGTCCTGAACCGAAATTTTGGACTTGCGGTCAGCTCACAAAAAACGATTTGATAAATGGAGCTCAGGGGCACAGCATTTCACAAACTGGCAGAGAAATAAAGGACAACTATCGTCCAAAAATATTTTGAAGGAAGGCAACGAGGCGTACTTGAAAGCGAGGCAGAATAGCAGGAAACAGATTTCAAGAGGTACGTTTGAATCACCTGTAAAGCACAGGAAGTGGGGCGCAACTTCGACAATGATGCACTTGGCCAAAAAGGCCGTATTCGTTTTCTCCTGAATATATTCAGGAGAAAACACATACGCCCTTTTTGGCCAAGCAAGGAAGCGGGAAATGCAAACTGCAGTACAAAGAATAATCCCTTCCCACCGGTCAAAAGGGACATCGGCAAAATGTGTAAAAACCAGAAAGGCAAGAGAGGACCTGGAGAACAGGGAGCCGTTTTATGCTGTTGGGCGGTATGTAAGTTGGCAACTTCCTCTCTGGAGGAGTGCACTGTGTACCATAAAAGATGTAAACAACAAAGCTGCATAGCCAAGGGAACTTCCAGTCTAGGGAATATACCTTGGGAAATCTGAAAATCAATAAGACACAGCCACCCCAATATTTAGGGATGCACTGCTTACAAGAACCTCACCTTGGGTATACATTAAATATCCCAGGAAAGTTAAAAATTTTTCAAAAATTGTGGTACTTACGTACGATGGAATATCCGTCAGCCATGAAATCAATGTCATAAGACCAGTAGCAGCAAAATGAGTGGATTCAGGTACGATGATTCTAAGTGAAATAAGTTACACAGAAAAAGAAACTTATCATAAGATATCACTTATGAAGATCCTGTAAACATGGCTACACATGAACTGAGTTAGGAAAGAGAAGAGAGTCTCACATTTAGAAAACACTCTTATGCCTGCTTAAGGGGGAAGGAGAGGTGGGGTGATGCATAAAACCAGAGTTTGATATAAGCACAGGTACCCTTTCAAAAACCAACCATGGAATAGACAAGACCTACACCTTCCTCAGTGAAAGGGACTCAAAATCCCATATTTCCCGCAGAGGAATATATCTGACGAGTAAGAATCTTAAAACCTATGTACTGATATGTCTCCATAAGGGAATCAAGTGTGTCTAGACTGGCATAAACATGGCAGCGAGAATCAGCTCAAACCCACTATAAAAAAATTTCAAAAACCAAACAAAAAAACAGGGAAATTCTTTACAAATCCTTCAGGGTCTCTGATGAAACCTGGAATGACCATGTCTACAATGACAGCTGGATGTGGCATAAGGCTGGACACTTGGGACTGGGAGGATTGGTGAGACTGGGTGAGCAAATGCAGACCCTTTAAAGCAATAATGCATGGCACCCATTCCATGGGTCCCAACTCTCCAGGTTGAAGGGAATATTACTACAGCTATAACATGTACGGGAAACCTAGAGAATGGACACACTGTGAATATGAAAGGTTTCTAAAACTCAACGAATAGTCCCTCTCCTTGTGTGCCAGTTTGACTTTCCAACTGCTTTACTATCAATCTCCCAACTTGGAGAGACAGCAACTTTAACCTCCTGGTTCTCACAGGATGCCAATTTGGCAGAGGATGAAAGGGAAGAGGGAGAACCAATGAGAGAGTAGCTGTTAGGCATTTGGACGGGCACATGTCACTCTAATTGCCTGGCAGGAAGAAGAATTAACCAAAGACTCATCCCCCTGCCGGGAACCAGTATAGGTCCTGAACCGAAATTTTGGACTTCCGGTCAGCTCACAAAAAACGATTTGATAAATGGAGCTCAGGTGCACAGCAATTCACAAACTGTCAGAGTAATAAAGACAGCTATCGTCCAAAAATCCTTTGAAGAAAGGCAAAGAGGTGGACTTGAAAGCGAGGCAGAATAGCAGGGAACAGATTTCAAGAGGTACGTTGGAATCACCTGCAAAGCACAGGAAGAGGGGCACAACTTCGACAATGATGCACTTGGCCCAAAAGGGTGTATGTGTTTTCTCCTGAATATATTCAGGGGAAAACGCATACGACCTTTTTGGCCAAGCCAGCAAGCGGGCAATGCAAATCTGCAGTACAAAGTAGTGTCACTTCCCACCAGTCAAAAGGGACACTGGCAAAATGTGTAAAAACCAGAAAGGCAAAAGAGGACCTGGAGAACAGGGAGCCTTTTTATGCTGATGGGCGGAATGTAAGTTGCCAACTGCCACTCTGGAGGAGTGCATTGTGTTCCCTAAAACAAGTAAACAACAGAGCTACATAGCCAAGCGCACTTCAAGTCTAGGGAATATACCTTGGGAAAACTGAAAATCAATAAGACAGAGCCACCCCAAAATTTAGGGATGCACTGCTTACAAGAACCTCAACTTGGGTACACATTAAATATCCCAGGAAAGTTAAAAATTGTTCAAAATTTGTGGTACTTATGTACGATGGAATATCCGTCAGCCATGAAATCAATGTCATAAGACCAGTAGCAGCAAAATGAGTGGATTCAGGTACGATGATTCTAACTGAAATAAGTCACACAGAAAAAGAAGCTTATCATAGGATATGACTTATGAAGATCCTGTAAACATGGCTACACATGAACTGAGTTAGGAAAGACAACAGAGTCTCACATTTAGAATACACTCTTATGCCTGCTTAAGGGGGAAGGAGAGGTGGGGTGATGCAGAAAACCAGAGTTTGATATAAGCACAGGTACTCTTCCAAAAACCAACTATGGAATAGAAAAACCTACACCTTCCTCGGGGAAAGGGACTGAAAACACCATATTTTCCGCAGAGGAATATATCTGACTAGTAAGAATCTTAAAACCTATGTATTGATATGTCTCCATAAGGGAATCAAGTATGTCTAGACTGGCATAAACATGGCAGCGAGAATCAGCTCAAACCCACTATAAAAATGAATTTCAAAAACAAAACAAAAAAACAGGGAAATTCTTTACAATTCTTTCAGGGTCTCTGATGATACATGGAATGAATCTATCTACAACTACAGCTTGATGTGGCATAAGGCTGGACACTTGGGACTGAGAGGCATGGTGAGACTGCGTGAGTAAACACAGACCATTTAAAGCAATAATGTGTGGTCTCCATTCCATGGTTCCAAACTCTCCAGGTTGAAGGGAATATTACTACAGCTATAACATGTACGGGAAACCTAGAGAATGGACACACTGTGAATACGAAAACTTTCTAAAACTCAAGGAATATTCCCTCTACTGGTGCTCCAATTTGACTTTCCAACTGCTTGACTATCAATCTCCCAACTTGGAGAGACAGCCCCTTTAACCTCCTGGATAACACAGGTTGCCAATTTGGCAGAGGATGAAAGGGACCAGGGAGAAGCAATGAGAGAGTAGCTGTTAGGCATTTGGACGGGCACATGTGACTCTAATTGCCCGACAGGAAGAAGAATTAACCAAAGACTCATCCCGCTGCCAGAAACCAGTATAGGTCCTGAACCGAAATTTTGGACTTGCGGTCAGCTCACAAAAAACCATTTGATAAATGGAGCTCAGGGGCACAGCAGTTCACAAACTGGCAGAGTAATAAAGGACAGCTATCGGCCAAAAATTGTTTGAAGGAAGGCAACGAGGTGGACTTGAAAGCGAGGCAGAATCGCAGTAAACAGATTTCAAGAGGTACGTTGGAATCACCTTTCAAGCACAGGAAGAGGGGCACAACTTCGACAATGATGCACTTGTCCAAAAATGGTGTATTCGTTTTCTCCTGAATATATTCAGGAGAAAATGTATACGCCCTTTTTGGCCAAGCTAGCAAGTGGGCAAGTCAAATCTGCAGTACAAGGAAATATCCCTTCCCACCGGTCAAAAGGGACATTGGCAAAATGTGTAAAAACCAGAAAGGCAAGAGAGGACCTGGAAAACAGGGAGGCTTGTTATGCTGTCGGGCGGGATGTAAGTTGGCAACTGCCTCTCTGGAGGAGTGCATTGTGTTCCCTAAAACATGTAAACAACAGAGCTACATAGCCAAGGGCACTTCCAGTCTAGGGAATATACCTTGGGAAAACTGAAATTCAATAAGACAGAACCACACCAAAATTTAGGGATGCACTGCTTACAAGAACCTCAACTTGGGTACACCTTAAATATCCCAGGAAAGTTAAAAATTGTTCAAAAAATTGTGGTACTTACGTACGATGGAATATCCCTCAGCCATGAAATCAATGTCATAAGACCAGTAGCAACAAAATGAGTGGATTCAGGTACGATGATTCTAAGTGAAATAAGTAACACAGAAAATGAAACTTATAATAAGATATCACTTATGATGGTCCTGTAAACATGGCTACACATGAACGGAGTTAGGAAAGATTACAGAGTAACTAATCTTATCATAAGATATCACTCATAGCGGGAATGAACACATGACTACACATGAACTGAATGACTAACACAACAGAGTCACACATTTAGGAAATATCTTTTGCCTGCTTAAGAGGAAGCCGAGGCGGGGTGATGCATAAAAACACAGTTTAAAATTAGCACAGATACCGTTATATACACCATGTATGTAATAGACAACACCTACTCCCGGCACAATGAACTGGACTCAACACCCCCTATTCATTGCACAGGAATATGTCTGACTCTATGTATTTTAAATCATATGTATACTCATGTCTCCATAAAGGAATCATGTGTGTGTATAACGGCATGAACACAGCACTGAAATTCAGTTAAACCCACTTATAAAAATAAATTTCAAAATCAAAATGCAAAAACAGAGAGAAAGTCTTAAAAATTACGTTCAGGGCCTGTGATGCAAGCTAGATTGACCACCTTTACACCCACAGCTGGATGAGACATAAGACTGGACACTTGGGGCTGACAAGATTTCTGAGGTTGTGTGAACAAAAGAACACCACTTAGGGCTTCCCTTGTGGCGCAGTGGTTGAGTGTCCCCCTGCCGATGCAGGGGACAAGGGTTTGTGCCCCGGTCCGGGAAGATCCCACATGCCGCGGAGTGGCTGGGTCCGTGAGCCATGGCCGCTGAGCCTGAGCCTGCGCGTCTGGAGCCTGTGCTCCGCAACGGGAGAGGCCACAGCAGTGAGAGGCCCGCGTACAGCAAAAAAAAAAAAAAAAAAAAAAAAAAAAAAGAACACCACTTAGAGCAATACTGTGTGCTACCCATTCAAGTGGTCCCAACTCTCCAGGTTTAAGGGAATCTTCCTACAGTTAAAACATGCATGGGAAACCCAGTGGATGGTACACTGTGTAATTGGGAAAGTTTTCTAAAAGGTACCTCATTTTTCCTTTTGTCGTGCTCGGCTTTGCCATTCCATCTGCATTACTAAAAATCTCCCCACTTGGAGTGTCAGTGCCTTTACCCTCCCGTTATGTACAGTTTGCAAATTGTGCAGAGGATGAACAGGAAGAGGGGAAATAAATGAGAGATTAGCTGTAGGTGTTTGGATGGGCACATGTCACTCTAGTTTCCCATCAGGAAGAAGAATTAACCAAAGGCTCAGCCTGAAGCCCTGGAACCAGAGTAGGGCCTAAAGCCATCCTGCGGTATTGCAGCCAGCTCACAAAGAGGCGAGTTGAAAAATGGAAACCAGGGGCACAGCAATTCACAAACTTGCAGAGTTATAAAGGACAACTATCATTCAGAAATATATTGAGGAAAGGCAGTGACGAGAATTTGAATGCAAGGCAGAATTGAAGGAAACAGATTTCAAGAGGTAGATTGGAGTCATCTTTAAAGCACATGAAAAGCGACAGAATTTCGACAATGTTGCCCTTGGCTGAAAAGGGACTATGTGTATTTTCTTGAATATACTCGGGAAAAAATGCATATGCCCTTTTTGGCCAAGCAAGCCATCAGGCATTGCAAATCCACACTACATAGAAGTGTCCCTTACCTCCAGTCAAAAGGGCCATCCACAAATAGTGTAAAAGCCACAAATGCAGGACAGGCCATGGAGAAAAGGGAGTCTGGTTACGCCGATGGACAGGATGTAAATTGCCAACAGCCTCTCTGGAGAACTGTATGTTGTTTTCTAAAACAGAGCTACAGAGCATAGCACACTTCCACTCATGGGTGTGTATTTTGGGAAAACTAAAAATCCACAACACACAGCCAGCCCAAACTTTAGGGCTGCTCTGTTTACAAGAACCTCGACTTCAGTACACTTTAAATATCCCAGGAAAGGAAAAAAAAATAGATATAGATGTTGTGGTACTTATATACAATGGAATGTCACTCAGACATAAAATCAATGTCATAAGGCCAATAGCAGCTTAATGAGTGGCTTTAGGTATGATGATGCTAAGTGAAATGAGCCACAAAGAAAAAGAAACTTATTGTAATATATCACTTATAGAGGAAATGTAAACATGGCTACACATGAACTGAATTTCAAAAGAGAACAGAGTTACACATTTAGAAAACACACTTATGCC
The DNA here is from genome assembly GCF_964341445.2 of Mesoplodon mirus. Lineage (NCBI taxonomy): Eukaryota > Metazoa > Chordata > Mammalia > Artiodactyla > Ziphiidae > Mesoplodon > Mesoplodon mirus. Next base: position 397,907 of record NW_028295598.1, read on the forward strand.
TCCTTAAGGGGAAAGGTGACGTGGGGTGATGTGTAAAAGCAGAGTTTGAAATTAGCACAGATCCCATTCCATATACCAAATATGTAATAGACAAGACCTACTCCTTTCTCAATGAACTGGACACAAAACACCCTATTCACTGAAGAGGAATATATCTGACTGGTAATAACCTTGAAACCTATGTATTTATATGTCTCCATAATGGAATCAAGTGTATGTAGATTGGCATAAACACAGATCAATGGAACAGGACAGAAAGCCCAGAGATAAACCTACATACCTATGGCTATCTCATCTACGACAAAGGAGCTAAGGAAATACAATGGAGAAAAGACAGTCTCTTCAGTAATTGGTGCTGGTAAAACTGGACCCCTACACATAAAAGAATGAAATTAGAACACTCCATAACACCATACACAAATATAAACTCTAAATTGATTAGAGATCTAAATATAAGACCAGACACTATAAAACACTTAGAGGAAACCATAGGCAGAACACTCTATGACATAAATCACAGCAAGATCCTTTTGGACCCACCTCCTAGAGAAATGGAAATAAAAACAGAAATCAACAAATGGGACCTAATGAAACTTAAAAGCTTTTACACAGTACAGGAAAACATAAACAAGATGCAAAAACAACCCTCAGAATGGGAGAAAATATTTTCAAATGAAGCAATTGACAAAGGATTAATCTCCAAACTTTACAAGCACCTCATGTAGCTCAATATCACAAAAACAAACAACCCAATCCAAAAACGGGCAGAAGACCTAAATAGACATTTCTCCAAAGAAGATTTACAGATTACCAAGAAACACATGAAAGAATGCTGAACATCACTAATCATTAGAGAAATGCAAATCAAAACTACCGTGAGGTATCACCTCACAGCAGTCAGAGTGGCAATCATCAAAAAAATCTACAAAACAATAAATGCTGGAGAGGCCTTTATTGGAGAAAATGGAACACACTTGCACTGTGGGTGGGAATGTAAATTGATATGGGCACTAGGGAGAACAGTATGGAGGTTCCTTTAAATAACTAACAATAGAAGTACCATATGACACAACAATCCAACTACTGGGCATTTGCCTTTCGAAAACCATAATTCAAAAAGAGTTATGTACAAAAATGTTCATTGCAGCTCTATTTGCATTAGCCAGGACATGGAAGCAACCTAAGGGTCCATCGACAGATGAATGGATAAAGAAGATCTGGCACATATATACAATCAAATATTACTCAACCATGAAAAGAAGCAAAACTGAGTTATTTGTACTGAGGTGGATGGAATTAGAATCTGTCCTACACAGTGAAGTAAGTCTGAAAGGGAAAAACAAATACTGTATGTTAACAGAGATATATGGAATCTAATGAAGAAAAAAAAAAGATTTTGAAGAACATAGTGGCAGGACAGGATTAAGGACACAGACATAGAGAAAGGACTTGAGGACACTGGAACGGGGATGGGTAAGCTGGGACGAAGTGAGAGAGTGGCATGGACATAAATACATTACCAAATGTAACACCGATAGCTACTGAGAATCAACCACATAGAACAGGGAGATCAGCTCGGTGCTTTGTGACCACATAAAGGGGTGGGATATGGAGTGTGGGAGGGAGATGCAAGAGGGAGGGGATCTGGTGATATTTGTATATGTATAGCTGATTCACTTTGTTATACAGCAGAAACGAACACTCCATTGTAAAGCAATTATACTCCAATAAATGTGTAAAAGGAAAAAAAAAAGGAAAGAAAGACCAAGAATAAACCTACACACCTATGGTCAACTAATCTATGAGAAAGGAGGCAAGACTATACAATGGAGGTAAGACAGACTCTTCAATCATTGGTGCTGGGAAATATGGAGAGCTACATGTAAAAGAATGAAATTAGAACACTCCCCAACACCATACATAAAAATATATTCATAATGGATTAGAGACCTTAATGTAAGACCAGACAGTATAAAACTCTGAGAGGAAAACTTACGAAGGATACTCTGACGTAAATCACAGCAAGATCTTTTTTGATCCACCTCCTATAGTAATGAAATAAAAAAGAAAACTAAACAGATGGGACCTAATGAAACGTAAAAGCTTTTGCAAAGCAAAGGAAACTACAAACAAGACGAAAAGACAACCCTCAGAATGCCAGAAAATATTTGCAAACGAATCAATGGACAAATGATTAATCTCCAATATATATAAACAGCTCATGCAGCTCAATATTAATAAAACAAACAATCCAATACAAAAATGGAAGATCTAAATAGACATTTCTTCCAAGAAGACATAGAGATGGCCAGTACGCACATGAAAATCTGCTGAACATCACTAATTATTAGAGAAATGGAAATCGAAACTACAATGAGGTATCACGTCACACCTGTTAGAATGGGCATCATCAGAAAATCTACAAACAACAAATGCTGGAGAGGGTGTGGAGAAAAGGAACCTTCTTCCACTATTGTTGGGAATGTAAATCGATACAGTCTCTATGGAGAACAGTATGGAGGTTCATTAAAAAACTAAAAATAGAATTACCATATAATCCAGCAATCCCACTACTGGGCACCCAGAGAAAACCATAAATCAAAAAGACACATTCACCACAATGTTCACTGCAGCACTATTTACAATAGACAGGTAATGAAAGCAACCTAAGTGCCCAGAGACAGACGAATGGATAAAGACATGGTACATATATACAACGGAATATTACTCAGCCATACATAGGAATGAAATTGGGTCATTTGTAGAGGCCTTGATGGATCTAGAGACTGTCATACAGAGTGAAGTAAGTCAGAAAGAGAAAAACAAATATTGTATATTAATGCATATATGTGGAACCTAGAAAAATGGTACAGATGATCCAGTTTGCAGGGCAGAGATAGAGACACAGATGTAAAGAACAAACATATGGACACCAAGGAGGGAACGCCATGTGAGGGTGGTGGTGGGATGAATTGGGAGACTGGGATTCACATGTGCACACTTATATGTATGAAATAGAAATCCAATAAGAACTTGCTGTATAAAAGAAATAAATTAAAAAAAACTAAATAAATAACATTTAATAAAATAAAACAGAAAAAAAGTTTTTCCCTTCACATAGACGTCTTTATATTAATGCATTATTTCCATGTATATATCTCCAAATTAAAAAAAAAGAGGAATAAATAAAATCTAACTTGAACAAAAAAGAAAAAAAGAAAAAAAAACAAACAAACAGAACTCACCAGTTATAGAGAGGATAATCGTATCAGGGCACTTGCTCCAGTGGTAAAAAATTCTTAAGTTGGTCAGAGGTGGGAAATCATCTCCCATGCAGTCAGCAGTGCTACCCCCCACAAGGAGCATCCTCATTGCAAAGCTGGGGGAATGTGTCGAGGCGTCTGTGAGTAAATGTGAGCTGAGCCCCAGTCCTGCTGCAGCGGAACTCTTCCCACTCTTTCCAGGTAAAAAACCTGAATATGTACAAGCACTTGCAAGCCTAGAGGAAGGGCTGTGGAGCCACACTAGCAAGAGCACGCAGGCCGACTTGGTGCCTGAAGGCCAGCCAGGATGGTCCTGGCCCCAGATGCTCTTCTGGAATCTTTCCATTTCCCTGCCTGAGATACCCCTCCTGCCACGGCCCCCAGTGCTTTTTTACTTCCTCACCTCTGACTGGGGAGAAATTCCAGTGGCAGGTATGGGTGACACATCCTCTTCTTTAGCAGGTGGCAGCCTGGCCACTCCTGCAGAAAGTCCAGCAGAGCCCAAATCACACTGGGCCACCCACAAAGCCATGGCCCCTCACTCCCTACCACCACCCCAGCCCCGAAACTGCTGACGGGGCAGAGAATATGGCGTCAGTCACAGCTACAGGGGCTCTTGCTGACTGGAGAGGTGTTTATATTGACCTCAACACAGGCACACCTGTGGGGGGGGGGCTGGCAGGCAGTGTCAGGCTGCCCAAATCAGCCAATCCTCACCCCTCAGGGGCTCACAGTTGCAGAAAATGAACCTTGCTAAACGGGTCAGTCCCAAGGAACAGGTGTGGGCTCTTGAGAGTCAGGCTAGACAAGGGGCTGCAGCTGCGCCTTGTTTTCTTATCATTTTATCTGGTCCATGAGTGGAAAACAACTTCAAGAAGACCCTATCCTAATGAGAGGAACCCAGGAGTCAGGGAGAGGAGTGATGGTGGTTGGAGACAGAGGCCTGGTGCCCTGGCTGCAGTGGAAGTGTCTGGAAGACCAGGCAGAGAGAGGCTGCACAGAGTGATAGCCAGGGTCACAGACCTGTCAGAGCTGCTGTTTGTTAGTTCAAGTCCTGCTCTGAGGTGTTCTGTGTCAGCTGTGAGCGACAGGTGAGCTGGGGGTTCTCTGCAAGGTGGGCTATGTGCACAGTTCCTGTGTGTCCAGCCCTGCTGGGGTACCTGCCCAGTGGAGTTCCGTATCCTGGGAGGGGCCTGACTATGAGAGCCCCATGGGCTGCTGGGTAGCTGCACAGGGGAGCTCCATACCCTGGGAAGGAATTGACCACGAGAGCCCGTGGGCTGTGGGGTGCGGGATGCAGCCCAGGTGAGCTCCATATCCTGGGATTGGCCTGACCACGAGAGCCCCATGGGCTGCTGGAGACCTGGTAAAGGATATCAGGACAGTCAGTGAAGCCACCGAGGATATACATCCAGTAGCTCCTATTTCCTACACCCTGCTGCTCATTCTACCATCCACCAGGCCATGGCATTCTGTATTAGACTTCAATGATGCCTTCTTCTGTATTCCATTCATCTCAGAGTCACAAGAATTTTTGGCTTGTGAGTGGCAGGACACAACATGCAACACAAGCAATAATGCTGGGCAGTCCTGCACCAATGGTTCAAAAATCCCAACACCATCATTGGGGAAATATCCTCTAAAGACCTAAAAGTTCTACCTCTGTAAAAGGGAACCCTCCTTGAATATGCAGATGACATTCTGATCGCCAGGCCTACTAAAGATGCCTCTGAACTACCTAGCCAAGAAAGGATAGAAGGTGTCCAAGAAAAAGGCTCAAATACCCCAGGCTCAGGTGACATGCCTGGGCTTCATTCTCACAGATATTCAGAGAAACGCATCCCAGGATAGGGAAGAAGCCATTTGCAGCCTTACCTCTTCTAAAACTAGAAGACAGCTTAGGGGTTCCTGGGGAGGCCAAGGTTTTCTGCATCTGGATCCCTAACTATAGTCTAATAGCTGGGCCTCTACATGAAACACTGACACGAAAAGATGATGATCCTTTTGAATAGAATCCAGAAGCAGCCTTTCAAGAATGGAAAGAGCAGTCAATTCAGATCCTTGCCCAGGAACTCACTAATTTAGCTAAACCCTTTGACCTTTACTTACCCGGTCAAAGGTTATTCGCCCTTGGAGCCTTAGTGCAAAAACTGGGACCACTTGAAATGGAGCAACACAAGAATGCCCTTCAGGTATGATAAACTATGGTCACCAAGGGCTTTGCCCACCGACTCATCAGGCCAGGATACTGGGGTATCTAAAAAGCTAGAAATCAGCAGCCCGCAAGGCCAGCTCCCTCCTAAGGGAAAAGGACCCCACGTAGTAATCCTAACCACCCATCATGCCCTGAAGTTGCAGGGGTCGCTCTGTGGACACACTGACCTCGAGTGAGGAGGCCTTCCAACTCCAACCTCCAGAGAGACAAATGGGGGCATCGGGCCCCCAAGATGACTCGTGTGACCATCACTTGACCTGGAGTTTCTCTCAGAAAACAACAAGACTGTGCCCCGAAAGAGCAGACTACTGCTTGCAGGACTTACTGCACCCAGAGGGGAGCTAATAAGCTTGGCGGGGGAAAAGTATATCACGCTTTCACCATAGAAAACCCTACAGACACCGCGGTGATGGTGGCCAATATGACCAGCTGGACTGCTGGCTACTTCTAAAGGCCGTTGACTCAGTGGACGTCATGGTCCTGGATCACCACTGACCCTGGACTGTCTGGGAGTTGTGCGGGCACGGCTCTGACACATGGTGCTCTTTGTACATTAATTCAGGGAACTAATTAAAGAAAGCACAGACTACTGGTCAGAGCATCTAGACTGGCAAAAACAGTCAGCCTAAGCTCAGCAAACAAATGTGGGGTGGTGTGAAACCTGACACCACAGCATCTTTGCGCATCTCTTTCCTGGACCCTTAAAGGTCATTAGAATCTATAACACTTCCAATGCTGGTGCTCAGGCGGATGAGAATTGAGGCAGGAGGCTTTGGAACAATCAACCTCACCTGGAGGCTGGTGGGGAGACGTTTTGCCCCTCCCCCCAGGTATCAGGGCTGCCACCACAGCATGAAGCAGTTACAAAAGACGGGTCTGCACCCTCAACACCCCAAGAATGAGGAATGGAACAAAAAGCAGAGGAGGTGTTCGTCTCTGGCAACGTTCATTAAAAATTCCTGGGAGATAAAAAGAGAATCTGGGCAATAAAATAAAGTCTAACCTGTTTTTCCTTTGTGCTTTGTCTAATTTCACGTGCTCCTAGGGTTCCGCATGCAGAGGTCCCACACCCAGCACTTCAGACCCGATTTCCTAGTGCAGAATGGCTGGGTCGACACCTCAGCTAGCGGAGTCCCATGCAGACTCCACGGCATAGAACCTGAGCTGCAGCCAACCCAGTCTTCGAGAGCTCCATCCCCTAACTCCCACTGAGGCTGCCGGGATCCCTACACAGTAGCCCAGCCCACATCCCGTGGGGGAGTGCACGCTCTCACCTCTCCATTCGGTTTTCAAAATAATGTTTCCTTTGCTTCTGAACCAAACTCAGTCTTGATATGTTGGCTCCAATGACACTGGGCACGGGGACTCCTGTTGGGGTCCACTCTGGAGGATCAGTAACAGAAATTGAGAACATTGTAACTTCAATGAACAGATGTGTGAGCCAAACTGTAGATAACATAGAGCAGTGTATAATGCTCGGGTAAAATAAGATTTTTCTAAGACTTACATTTGATAATTCCATCACTTTACTATAAGCAAGTTCAGTGAAGACGTCTGTCTTATTTGTCAGGTCAACATTAGAGAAATGAAGTGATTTATTTCCATGGTTGTACATTGAATACTCTTGGCTGAAGCTTCAATCTTGTTTTGAATGCTTTTCTATTGAAAAGGATACCTCTCTTTCAGCTCCCCCATTCCTGAGAAGTATAAAATCTTATAATTTATTATTACCAAAGGGGAAAGGTAGGAAAAGGGATAAATTAACAGTTTGGGATTAACACATACACACTGCTATGTATAAAATAGATCATCAACAAGGAACTACTGTATAGCACAGGGAACTACACTGAATATTTTGCAATAACCTATAAGGGGAAATAATCTGAAAAAGAATCGATATTTTTATTGACATCATCTATCAATGACAGATAAAATGTAACCTAAGCAAGGCCGATGGTGAGCGCTTCTGAACCTGAAGATTTCAATCATCTAAAATTTGGGCTCTGACTATTTCCCAAGGCCCTTAATGGACATACGTGTAGCCATAGCTTAAAAATTCCCCAGTTTGGGGTTCGGGGAGGCACTGATTTGGAAAAATCCCTGGTGTTCTCCTTCCATGCACGGGATCCTTCCTACAGCTCAAACATGCCTGTCACACCTAGAGGATGGTACACCGTTTGATCGGAAAGAGTTTGGAAAAGGCACCTCATCTCCTCATCGCCTGGTGCACGGGTTCACCCCTCCAGCATCTTTCCTGACAATCTCCTTACTTGGGGATATCAGCACCGTCAACATCCTGTTGCACACAGTTTGGAATTTGTCCAGAGGATTTAGCGGAAGGATGAGAAAAATTTAGAGACAAGTCTTAGTTGTTCAGACAGGCAAATGCCACTCTAATTTCCTATCTGGAAGACAAATTAATCAAAGGCTATAATTAACCATGGAAACAGAATAGGTCTAGAGGAAATCCCGCTGTTTTGTGTCCAGTTTCCAAAAACACAAGTTGAAAAATGGAACTCGGGGGCAATAAAATTCATGAAACTGCAGAGTTGAAAATATCTATTGTCGAAAAATGTCTTGAGGTAAGTCACAGAAAAGGACTTGTAAGCAAGGGAGAGTGGCAGGAAACAGTTTTGAAGAGGGAGAAAGGACTCCCCATTAAAGCACAAGAAAAGGGGCTGAACATCGCCAATGATGCAGTTGGCCCAAAAGGGCGTATGAATTTTTTTCTGCATATATTCAAGTAAAGGCCATACACACTTTATATCCAACCAAACAGGTGGACACTGGAAATCAATACTACAAAATGTATCACTTCACATCAGTCAGAAGGGCCATCCACATAAAGTGTAAACACCAGAAATGCAGGACAGGGTGAGGAGAAAAGGGAGCCCTGTGAGGCTGATAGTGGAAATGTAATGTGCCAACGGCCACTCTGGAGAAGTGTATTGTGTTTGCTAAAACATCTGAAAACTGAGCTACAGAGCATAGGGCACTTGCACTCATGGGCGTATACCTTGGGAAAAACAAAAAATGACAGAAAACAGGCACCCCGACGTTTACCACCTCTCTGTTAAAAAGGGCCTCCACTTGGATATAACCTAAATGTCCCTGGAAGGATAAAATGGATAAAATAGATGGGGTACTTATGTAGAGTGGAATATTACTCATCCAGAAATCAATGAAATAAGGCCAGTTGGAACAACTCTGGAGGAGTTACATACGATCATTCTAAGTGACACATGTCAGAAAGAAAAAGACACATATCATAAGATGTCACTTAAAGGTGGAATCAAAAATGGCTACACATGAAATAAACTACAAAACAGAAACATAGTCAAATATGTAGAAAATAGACATAAGGCTGCTAAATGGGAAAGGTGGGGAATGGTGAGGTATTATCCAGGAGGTTGAAATTAGCAAAGATACCATTCCAAGTACCAAATTGAATAACTGGCAAGGCCTACACGGTACCTCAAAGAACGGCACTCAGTCCACTCAAGTCACTGGAAAATAATACATATGACTCGTAGGCATCTGAGAAAGAATTTATTGTTGTCACACAGTACATGAATCAAGTGGATGTACAGCAGCAAAAAACAGAGCTTTGAAAATCAGCTGTAACCAATATAAAAATAAATTTAAAAATATTTATAAAAACAGTGAGACAGACAAAAATTCTTACAACTTTTGTTGAAGGGCTACGATGTAACATGGATTGAACACATGTAGACCCACAGCAGGATGATATATAAGGCTGGAAGCTATGCACGCTGAGAGATGTTAGAGAGGCTGGGTGAGGAAATACAGACCTTTTAAAGTAATACTGCCTGGTACCCATTCCATGGGTCCCAAATCTGAAGTTTCAAGGGAATCTTCTGACAGGGAAAACATGCCTGGGAAACCGAGATGAATGTACACCGTGTGCTCAGGAGAGGTGTCTAAAATGTACCTCATTTTTGATCTCCTGGTGCTGGGGTTCGCCATTCCAGCCACATTACTAACAATCTCCCGACTTGGAGAATCAGCACCTTTAACCTCCTGTTTCACACAGTTTGCAATTTTTGAAGAGGATAAATGGTAAGCGGAGGAACCAGTGAGAGATTAGCTGTAGGAGTTTTGACAGGCACATGTCACTCTAATATCCCTTTAGGAAGAAGAATTAACCAAAGGCTCAGCCTGCCTCCCCAGAACCAGAATAGGGCCGGAATCAATCCAATGGTTTGGCGGCCAGCTCACAAAAAAAGCGAGTTGCAAAATGGAGCTCAGGAGCAGACAATTCAAAGACCTGCAAAGATATAAATGATAACCAACGTCCAAAAATATATTCAGGTAAGGCAACGAAGAGGTTCTGAATGAGAGGCAGAATTGCAGGAAACATTTTTCAAAAGGTAGATTGTACTCACATTTAAAGCATATGAAAAGCAGCAGAATTTCTAAAATGATGCAGTTGGGCAAAAGGGTGTATGCATTTTTTTCGTGAATATCTTCAGGAAAAAAACACATACAGAGTTTTTGGCCAACCAAGCAAGAGGGAAATGCAAATCCGCACAATAAAGAAGTCTCAATTCCCACTGCTCACAAAGGCCATCCAAAAAATGTGTACAAATCAAAAATGCAGGAGAGGCCATGGAAAACAGGGAGACTAGTCACGCTGATGGGTGGGGTATAAATATCCAAGAGCTACTCTGAAGAAGTGTATGCTGTATCCTAAAACATCTAAAATACAAAGCCCCCGAGCAAAGGGGACTTCAACTCATGGACATATAACTTGGGAAGACTAAATATCAACAAGACACAGGCACCCCAAAGTTTAGGGCTGCTCTGCATACAAGAACCTCAACTTCGGTACACCTAAAGTATCCCAGGAAAAAGAGAAATGCATAAAGAACTTGTGGTAATTTTGTACAACGGAATATCACTCAGACGTGAAATCAATGTCATAAGGCCAGTAGCAGCATAATGAGAGGATTTAGGTATGATGATTCTTAGGGAAATTAGTCACACAGAAAAATAATCTTATCATAAGATATCACTTACAGAGGGAATGTCAACATCACAACACATGAACTGAATTAGGAAAGAGAGCAGCGTCTCACATTTAGAAAACACTCTTATGCCTCCTTAAGGGGAAAGGAGAGGTGGGGTGATGCATAAAACCAGAGTTTGATATTAGCACAGGTACCATTCCATAAACCAAATACAGAATAGACAAGACCTACACCTTCCTCAGTGAACGGGACTCAAAACCCCTATTCCCCACAGAGGAATATATCTGATTAGTAAGAATCTTAAAACCTATGTACTGATATGCCTTTGTAAGGGAATCAAGTGTGTCTAGACCGGCATAAACACGTCAGTGAAAATCAGCTCAACCCCATTATAGAAATGAATTTCAAAATCAAAACAAAAAACAGCGATATTCTTACACAATTCCTTCAGGGGTTCTGATGAAACCTAGAATGACCCTATCTGCAAAGACAGCTGGATGAGACATAAGGCTGGACACTTGGCACTGAGAGGACTGGTGAGATTGGGAGAGAAAATGCAGACCCTTTAAAGTAGTAATGCATGCCACCATTCCATGGGTCCCAAATTTCCAGGTAGAAGGGAATATCACTACAGTTATAACATGTATGGGAAACCTAGAGAATGGACACCCTGTGATGGCGAAAGGTTTCTGAAAGTCTCCTACTTTTTCCTCTCCTTGTGCTACAGTTTGGCATTCCAACTACTTTACTATCAATCTCCCAACTTAGGAGAGTCATCCCCTCTAACCTCCTGGTTCGCACAGTTTGCTAATTGTGCAGAGGATGAAAGGGAAGAGGGAGAACCAATCAGAGAGTAGATGTAGGCCTTTGGACGGACACATGTCACTCTAAATTCCCATCAGGAAGAAGAATTAACCAAAGCCTCAGCCACCCACAGGGAACCAGTATAGCCACCCCTGGAACCAGTATAGTTCCTGAAGCAAAATTGTGGATTTGCGGTCAGCTCCCAAAAATGGGATTTGAAAATTGGAGCTCAGGGGCAAAGCAAATCAAAAACCTGCAGAGTTATAAAGGACTACTCTCTTCCAAAAATCTGTTGAGGGAAGGCAACAAAGCGGACTTGAAAATGAGTCAGAATTGCACAAAACATATATCAAGAGGTAAATTGGAATCCCCTTTAAAGCACAGGAAAGGCATCACAACTTCGAGAATGATGCACTTGGCCAAAAACAGCATATGAATTTTCTCCTGAATATATTCAGGAGAAAAGGCATAGGCCCTTTTTGGCCAATCAAGCAAACGCGCAATGCAAATCCAGACTACAAAGAATTGTCACTTCCCACCGTTCAAAAAGCACATCCGAAAATCTGTAAAAACCAGAAAGGCAAGACAGAGATGACAAGGGCATAAAGCAATATGATCCCAAGGGTCATGGAGGATTGTGATGACAAGCGTCATGGAGCATTGTGATTACAGCGTTCATGGAGCATTGGGATGACAAGGGCATGGAGCATTTTGATGACAAGATTCCTGGATCATTGTGTTGTCAGGGTTCATGGAGCGTTGTGATGACAGAGGTCATGGAGCATTGTGATGAGAACGTCATGGAGCATTGGGCTGAAAATGTTTATGGAGTATTGTGATGACAGGGGTCAAGGAGCATTGTGATGACAAGGTACTGGAGCATTGTGATGAGAACAACATGGAGCCATGTGATGACAAGTCTCATGGAGCATTCTGATGACAAGGGTCATGGAGCATTGTGATTACAGGGGTCTTGGAGCATTGTGATGACAAGGGCATGGAACATTGGGATGAGAATGTCATGGAGCGTTCTGATGACATGCATCATGGAGCTTTGTGATGACAAGGGCATTGAACTTTGTGATTACAGGGCTCTTGGAGCATTGTGATGACAAGGGCAGTGAACAATGGGATGAGAATGTCATGGAGCGTTCTGATGACATGCATCATGGAGCTTTGTGAGGACAAGGGCATGGAACATTGTGATTACAGGGGCCTTGGAGCACTGTGAGGGAAAGGGCATGTAACATTGTGATGAAAAAGGCATGGAGCCTTGTCATGACAGGGTTCAAGGAGCATACTGATGACAAGTGTCAGGGACCATTGTGATGACAAGGGTATTGAGCACTGTGATGACAAATGTCATGGAGCATTGTGATTAGAAGACCATGGATTCTTGTGATGACGAGCGTTATGTGGAGCTCTGATGATAGGTGTTATGGAATATTGTGATCACAAGGATTTGGAGCATTGTGATGACAGAGATCATAGAGCATTTTGATTTCATTGTGATAACAATAGCATGAAGCATTATGATGATGCGCATTTGGTGCATTGTGATGACAGCGTTCATGGAGCATTGAGATGAAAAGGGGCATGGAGCATTATGATTACAGGAGTCTTGGATCATTGTGATGAAAAGGGCATGGAACACTGGTCTGAAATGTTTCATGGATTATTGTGATGAGAGGGGGCAAGGAGCATTGTGATAACAAGGGAACGGAACACTGTGATACATGGTTCATGGAGGATTGTAATGAGAAGCGCATGGAGCATTGTGAGAAGAATGGCATCGAGCATTGTGATGAAATGCATCATGGATAGTGTGATGACAAGGGCTTTGAACAATGTGATGAGAGGTTTTTGGAGCATTGTGATGACAATGGCATGGAGCATTGTGATGCCAAGGGTCATGGAGTTTTGTGATGACAAAGGTCATGGAGCATTTTGATGACAAGGGTGTGGTTCATTCTCTTGTGATGGGCAGGGAGCATTGTGATGACAGGGTCATGGAGCAATTTGATGAAAAGTGTCATGGAACCTTTTGATGACAGGGGTTATGGAACATTGTGATGTCAGGAGTCATGGAACATTTTCATGACGGTGTTGTGGACCATTGTGATGACAGGGGAGTGGGTGTATTGTGATGACTAGTGAGGGAACATTTTGATATCATTCGTGAGAGAGCATTTTGATAAGAACTTCATGGAGCATTGTGAGGACAAGTTTTATGGAGCATTGTGCTGACAAGCTTGTGGGGCACTGTGATGACAAGAACATGGCGCATTGTGATGACATGGGTCATGGAGCAATGTGATGAGAAGGGTCACCGAGCATTGTGATGAAAATTTCATGGAGCATTTTGGTGACAAAGGTCCCAGAGCCTAGTGATGACGAGGACATGGACCATTGTGATGACAAAGGTCATGAAGCATTGTGATGACTGGAGTCACGGAGCATTGTGATGACAGGGGTCATAGAGCTTTGTGATGAAAAGGCGATGAGCATTGTGATGACAGGTGCATGGAGCATTGGCCTGACATGTTTCATGGATTATTGTGATGACAGTGGGCATGGTGCAATGTGATGACAAAGGCATGGAGCATTGTGATGAGAAGGTCATGGATTATTTTGAAGACAGGTCTCAGGGAGCATTGTGATGACATATGTCATGGTCCATTGCGATGACAATGGAATGGAATATTGTGATGCCAAGTGTCATGGAGGATTGTGATGACAAATGTAATGGAGCATTTTGATGACAAGGGCTTGGAGCATTGTCATGACAATGGACATGGAGCATTGTGATGACAAGGGCATGGAGCATTGTGATGACAAGGGCCATTGAGAATTTTGATGACAAGTTCATGAAGCATTGTGATGAGAAGCACATGGAGCTTCCTATGACAGGGGTCATGGAGCATTGTGATGAAAAGTGCATACAGAATTGTGATGAAAAATCATTTAACACGGTGATGAGAAGTGTCATGGAGCATAGTGATGCCAAGAACCAGGAGAATTGTGATGACAGGGGACATGGAGCATTGTGATGACCAGGGCATGGAGCATTGAGATGGCTAGACCGTGGAGATTTGTGATGAGAAGACCATAGATAATTGTGATGACGAGCGTCATGGAGCACTGTAATGACAAGGGGAATGGAGCATTGTGATGAGAGTGGCCATGGAGCATTGTGATGACAAGGGTCATGGAGCATTTTGACGACAAGGGCGTGGAGAATTGTGATGAGAAGACCATGGATAATTGTGATGACGAGCGTCATGGAGCACAGTAATGACAAGGGGTATGGAGCATTGTGATGACAGTGGCCATGGAGCATTGTGATGACAAGTGTCATGGAGCATTCTGATGACAAGCTTGTGGAGTATTGTGACGACAATGGTATGGAGCATTGTGATGAAAAGGGCATGGAGCATTGTGATAAAAAAGGCATGAAGCCATTTCATGACAGGTTTCAAGGAGCATTCTGACGACAAATGTCAGGGAACATTGTGATGACAAGTGTATTGCGAATGGTGATGAAAAAGATCATGGAGCATTTTGACGAAAAGGGCATGGAGTATTGTGATGACAGGCATCATGGAGCGTTGTGATGACAAGTGTTATGGAACATTGTGATCACAAGGGTTTGGAGCATTGTGATGATAGAAGTCATGGATCATTTTGTTTTCAAGGAGCATGGAGCATTGGGATGACAAGGGCATGAAGCAATGTGATCCTAAGGTTCATGGAGGATTGTGATGACAATGGTAATGGAGTATTGCGATGACAAGCAAATGGAGCACTGTGATGACAAGGTCATGTAGCATTTTGCTGACACAGGCATGGAGCATTGTGATGATAAGGGTCATGGAGCACTGTGATGAGAAGCATCACGGATCATTGTGATTACAGGGGTCATGGAGCATAGGGATGGCAAGGCCATGGGTCATTATGATGACAAGTGTCATGGAGCATTGGGCTGAAAATGTTCATGGAGCATTGTGATGACTAGGGAATGGAGCATTGTGATGACAAGAGTCCCGGATCACTGTGTTGTCAGGGGTCATGGAGCGTTGTGATGACAGTGGTCATGGAGCATTGTGATGATAGGGATCATGAAGCATTGTGATGAGAAGTTCCTGGAGAATTGGACTGAAAATGTTCAGGAAGTATTGTGAGGACTGAGGTCATGGAGCATTGTGATGACAAGGGAATGGAGCACTGTGATGAAAAGTTCCTGGAGCATTGTGATGAGAAGAACATGGAGCCTTGTAATAACAAGTCTCATGGAGCATTCTAATGAAAAGGGGCATGGAGTATTGTGATTACAGGGGTCTTGGAGCATTGTGATGACAAGGGCATGGAGCGCTGTGATTACTGGTGTCTTGGAGCATTGTGATGAAATTGGCATGGATCATTGTTATGAAAATGGTATGGAGCCTTGTCATGACAGGGTTCCAGGAGCATACTGGTGACAAGTGTCAGGGAGCATTGTGATGACAAGTTTCTAGAGCATTGTGATGACAAAGGTCATGGAGCACTGTGATGAGAAGAGCATGGATAATTGTGATGATGAGCATCATGGGGCGTTGTGATGATAAGTGTTATAGAACATTGTGATCACAAGGATTTGGAGCATTGTGATGAGACAGATCATCGAATATTTTGATTTCATTGTGATGACAAGAGCCTGAAGCATTATGATGATGGTCATGGTGCATTTTGATGACAGGGTTCATGGAGCATTGAGATGCAAAGGGGCATGGAGCATTGTGATTAGAGGGTTCATGGAGAATTGTGATGACAATGGCATGGAGCATTGAGATGCCAAGGGTCATGGAGCTTTGTGATGACAAATGTCATGGAGCAATTTGATGACAAGTGGTGGTGCAATGTGATGAGAAGGGCAGGGAGCATTGTGATGACAGGGTCATAGAGCAATTTGATGAAAAGTGTCATGGAATATTTTGATGACAGGGGTTATGGAACATTGTGATGTCAGGGGTCATCGAACTTTGTGATGATAAGTGCATGTAGCATTGCAAAGACAGGAGTCATGGAACATTGTGATGACAGTGGTGAGGGAGTATTGTGATGAATAGTGATGTAACATTGTGATATCTGTGGTGAGAGAGCATTTTGATGAGAAGTGCATGGAGAATTGTGATGACAAGTTTTATGGAGCATTTTGGTGACAAGATTGTGGAGCACTGTGATGACAAGCGCAGGGTGCATTGTGATGACATGGGTCATGGTGCATTGTGCTGACAAGCGCATGGAGCATTGTGATGACAAGGGTCATGGAGCATTGTGCTGAGGAAGGCATAGAGAATTGTGATGACAAGGGTCAAAGAGCATTGTGATGAAAATTTCATGGAGCAATGTGGTTAAATCTGTCACAGAGACTGTGGATGATGAGGGCATGGACCATTGTGATGACAAAGGTCATGAAGCATTGTGATGAATCGATTCATGGAGCACTGTGATGACAGGGGTCATGGAGCATTGTGATAACAAGGGCATGGAGCATTGTGATGACAAGGGCAGGGAACATTGGTCTAATAAGTTTCATGGATTATTGCGATGACAGTTGGAAAGGCGCATTGTGATGACAAGGGCATGGAGCATTGTGATGACCAGGTCATGCAGTATTGTGAAGACAGGTGTCAGGGAGCACTGTGATGACATATGTAATGGCCCATTGTGATGACAATGGCATGGGGCATTGTGATGCCAAGTGTCATGGAGGATTCTGATGACAATGGAAATGGAGCATTGTGATGACAATGGCTTGGAGCATTGTGATGACAAGGGTCAGGGAGCATTGTGCTGACAAGTGCATGGAGAATTGTGATGACAAGCGTCATGTAGCATTCTGATGACAAGCTTGTGGAGTATTTTGATGACAATGGCATGGAGCATTGTGATGAAAACGGCATGGACATTGTGATGAAAAAGGCATGGAGCATTTTCGTGAAAGGGTTCAAGGAGCATTCTGATGACAAGTGTCAGGGAGCATTGTGATGACAAGTGTATTGAGAATTGTGATGACAAAGGTCATGGAGCATTGTGATGAATAAGGCATGGAGTAATGTGATGACAAGCATCTTAGTGCGTTGTGATGACAAGTGCTATGGAACATTGTGATCACAAGGGTTTGGAGCATTGTGATGAGAGAGGTCATGGATCATTTAGATTTCAAGGTGCATGGAGCATTGTGATGACAAGGGCATGAAGCAATGTGATCCCAAGTTTCATGGAGGACTCTGATGACAATGGGAATGGAGTATTGTGATGACAAGCGCATAGAGCATTGCAATGAAAAGGTCAGGTAGCATTTTGCTGACAAAGGCATGGAGCATTGTGATGAAAGGTGTCATGGAGCCCTGTGATGACAAGCGTCACGGAGCATTGTGAATACAGGGGTCATGGAGCATTGGGATGAAAAGGGCATGGATGATTGTGATGACAAGTGTCATGGAGAATTGGGCTGAAAATGTTCATGGAGTATTGTGATGACAGGGATCATGGAGCATTTTGATGACAGGTGTTATGGAACATTGTGATGGCAGGGGTCATCGAACATTGTGATTATGAGTGCATGTATCATTGTGATGACAGGAGTCATGGAACATTGTGATGACAGGGGTGAGGGGGTATTGTGACCAATAGTTATGCAGCATTGGGATATCAGTGGTGAGAGAGCATTTTGATGAGTAGTGCATGGTGCATTGTGATGAGAAGTTTTATGCAGCATGGTGATGAGAAGTTTGTGGAGCACTGTGATGACAAGCGCATGGTGCATTGAGATGACATGTGTCATGAAGCATTGTGCTAACAAGCGCATGGAGCATTGTGATGACAAGGGTCATGGAGCATTGTGCTGAGAAAGGCATAGAGCATTGTGATGTCAAGGGTCAAAGAGCACTGTGATGAAATCTTCATGGAGCATTGTCGTTAAAAAGGTCACAGAGACTGTTGATGACGAGGACATGGACAATTGTGATGACAAAGTTCATGAAGCATTGTGATGACAGGAGTCACGGAGCATTGTGATGACAGGGGTCATGGAGCATTGTGATAACAAGGGCATGGAGCATTGTGATGACAAGGGCATGGAACATTGGTCTAAAAAGTTTCAAGGATTCTTGCAATGACAGTTGGAATGGCGCATTGTGATGACAAGGGCATGGAGCATTGTGATGACCAGGTCATGCAGTATTGTGAAGACAGGTGTCAGGGAGAATTGTGATGACATATGTAATGGCCCATTGTGATGACAATGGCATGAAGCATTGTGATGCCAAGTGTCATGGAGGATTCTGATGACAAAGGTAATGGAGCATTGTGATGAAAATCGCTTGGAGTATTGTGATGACAAGGGTCATGGAACATTGGGCTGAAAATATTCATGCAGTACTGTGATGACAGGTGTCATGGAGCATTGTGATGACAAGGGAATGGAACATTGTGATGACAAGAGTCCGGAATCATTGTGATGACAGGTGTCAGGGAGCATTGTGATGACAGGTGTCATGGCGCACTGTGATGACAGGGGCATGGAGCTTTGTGATGACATGTGCATGGAGCATTGTGATGACAAGTGCATGGAGCATTGCAATGTCAAGTGGATGGATAATTGTGATGACAAGAGCATGTAAAATTTTGATGAGAAGTGTCATGTAGCATTGTGATGACAAGTATGTGGAGAATTGTGATGACAAGGGACATGGAGCTTTGTGATAACCAGGGCATGGTGCATTGTGATGACAGGGGACATGGAGCATTATTATGAGAACGGCCATGGTGCATTCTGACATAAGATATCACTGATGAAAGGAATGTAAACATGGCTAAATATGAACTGATTTAGGGAAGAGAACAGAGTCTCAGATTTAGAAAACTATCTAACGCTTGCTTAAGAGGAAAGAGAGGTGGGGAGATGCACAAAACATAAGATTGATATTAGCACATGTACCGTTCCATAATCCAAAAACAGAAGAGACAAGCCCTACTCCTTCCTCAGTGAATGGAACTCAACATCCCTATTCCCCGCAGAGTAATATATCTGACTAGTAAGAATTTTGAAACCTATGTATTGATATGTCTCCGTAAGGGAACCAAGTGTGTCTAGAACGACATAAACATGGCAGTGAGAATCAGCTCAAACCCACTATAAAAATGAATTTCAAAACAAAACATAAAAACAGTAAAATTCTTACACAATACCTTCAGGGGTTCTGATGAAACCTGGAATGACCCTATCTACAATGACAGCTGGATGTGGCATAAGGCTGGTCACTTGGGACTGAGAGGATTGGTGAGATTGGGTGAAAAAATGCAGACCCTTTAAAGCAATAATGCCTGCCCCACATTCCATGGTTCCCAACTCTCCAGGTAGAAGGGAATATCACTACAGTTATAACGTGTATGGGAACCTAGAGAATGGAAACCAGCTGATGGTGAAAGGTTTCTAAAACTCTACTTGTACTCCAGTTTGACATTCCAACTGCTTTACTATCAATCTCCCAACTTGGAAAGTCAGCCACTATAACCTCCTGGTTCGCACAGTTGGCAAATTGTGCACAGGATATAAGGGAAGAGAGAGAACCAATGAGAGAGTAGCTGTAGGCATTTGGACGGCCACATGTCTCTCTAATTTCCTGTCACAAAGAGGAATTAACCAAAGTCTCAGCCTGCCCCCAGAACCAGTATAAGTCTAGAAGCAAAACTGTTGATTTGCGGTCAGCTCACAAAAACGCGAGTTGAAAAATGGAGCTCAGGGCCACAGCAATTCACTAACCTGCAGAGTTATAAAGGACTACTCGCTGCCAAAAATCTGTTGAGGGAAAGCCACGAGGCGGAAGGGAAAATGAGGAGGAATGGCATGAAACAGATTTCAAGAGGTACATTGGAATCGCCTTTAAACACAGGAAAAGCATTACAACTTCGAAAATTATGGAAATGGCCATAAAGGGCATATGGGTTTTCACGTGAATATATTCAGGAGAAAACACATATGCCCTTTTTGGACAAGCAAGCAACCGGGCAATGCAAATCGGCACTACAAAGAAGTATCACTTCCCACCGGTCAAAAGGGACATCCGCAAAAAGTGTAAAAACCAGAAAGGCAAGACAGGCCCTGCAGAACAGGGAGCCTTGTTATGCTGATGGGTGGGATGTAAATTGCCAACTGCCTCTATGGAGGAGTGCATTGTGTTCCCTAAAACAAGTAAACAACAGAGCTACAGAGCCAAGGGCAGTTCCAGTCTAGGGAATATACCTTGGGAAAACTGAAAATAAATAAGACAGATCGACACCAAAACTCAGGGCTGCACTGCTTAAAAAAACCTCAACTTGCGTACACCTTAAATATCCCAGGAAAGACAAAAATGGTTCAAGAAATAGTGGTACTTACGTACGATGGAATATCCTTCAGCCATGAAATCAATGTCATAAGGCCAGTAGCAGCAAAATGAGTGGATTTAGGTACGATAATTCTCAGTGAAATAAGTCACACAGAAAAAGAAACTTATCATAAGATATCACTTATGAAGATCCTGTAAACATGGCTACACATGAACTGAGTTAGGAAAGAGAAGAGAGACTCACATTTAAAAAACACGCTTATGCCTGCTTAAGGGGGAAGGAGAGGTGGGGTGATGCATAAAATCAGAGTTTGATATTAGTACAGGTACCTTTCCAAAAACCAAATACGGAATAGACAATACCTACACCTTCCTCAGTGAAAGGGACTCAACACCCCATATTCACCACAGAGTAATATATTTTACTAGTATGAATCTTAAAACGTATGTATTGATATGTCTCCGTAAGGGAATCAAGTGTGTCTAGACTGGCATAAACATGACAGTGAGAATAAGCTCAAACCCACTATAAAAAGGAATTTCAAAAACAAAACAAAAAAACAGGGAAATTCTTTACAATTCCTTCAGGGTCTCTGATGAAACGTGGAATGACCCTGTCTACAATAACAGCTGGATGTGGCATAAGGCTGGACACTTGGGACTGAGAGGATTGGTGAGATTGGGTGAGCAAATGCAGACCCTTTAAAGCAATAATGCATGGCACACATTCCGTGGGTTCCAACTCTCCCGGTTGAAGGGAATATTACTACAGCTATAACATGTATGGGAAACCTAGAGAAGGGACACACTGTGAATATGAATGGTTTCTAAAACTCAACGAATAATCCCTCTCCTGGTGCTCCAGTTTGAATTTCCAACTGCTTTACTATCAATCTCCCAACTTGGAGAGACAGCCACATTAACCTCCTGGTTCCCACAGGTTTCAAATGTAGCAGAGGATGAAAGGGAAGAGGGAGAACCAATGAGAGAGTAGCTGTTAGGCATTTGGACGGGCACATATCACTCTAATTGCCCGGCAGGAAGAAGAATTAACCAAAGTCTCAGCCACTCACCGGGAAACAGTATAGGTCCTGAACCAAAACTTTGGACTTGCATTCAAATCACAAAAAACGAGTTGAAAAATGGAGCTCAGGGGCAGAGCAATTGACAAACTGGCAGAGTAATAAAGGCCAACTATCGTCCAGAAATCTGTTGAGGGAAGGCAACGAAGTGGACTTGAAATTCAGGCTGAATAGCAGGAAACAGATTTCAAGATGTACGTTGGAATCGTCTGTAAAGCACAGGAAGAGGGGCACAACTTCGACAATGATGCACTTGGCCAAAAAGGGCATATGCATTTTCTCCTGAATATATGCAGGAGAAAACGCATACGCCCTTTTTGGCCAAGCAAGCAAGTGGGCAATGCAAATCGGCACTAAATAGAAGTATCACTTCCCACCGTTCCAAAGGGACATCCACAAAATGGGTAAAAACCAGAAAGGCAAGACAGGCCTTGGAGAACAGGGAGCCTTGTTATGCTGATGGGTGGGATGTAAGTTGTCAACTGCCTCTCTGGAGGAGTGCATTGTGTTCCCTAAAACAAGTAAACAACAGAGCTACAGAGCCAAGAGCACTTCCATTCTAGGGAATATACCTTGGGCAAACCGAAAATCTATAAGACAGAGCCAGTCCATAATTTAGGGCAGCACTTCTTACAAAAACCTCAACTTGTCTGCACCTTAAATATCCCAGGAAATATAAAAATGGTTCAAAAAATTGTGGTACTTACGTACGTTGGAATATCCCCCAGCCATGAAATCAATGTCATAAGACCCGTAGCAGCAAAATGAGTGGATTCAGGTACGATGATTCTAAGTGAAATAAGTCAGACAGAGAAAGAAACTTATCATAAGATATCACTTATGAAGATCCTGTAAACATGGCTACACATGAACTAAATTAGGAAAGAGAAAAGAGTTTGAAATTTAGAAAACATTCTTAAGCCTGCTTAAGGGGGAAGGAGAGGTGGGGTGATGCATTAAACCAGATTTTGATATTAGTTCAGGTACCGTTCCAAAAACCAAATATGGAATAGACAAGAACTACACCTTCCTTAGTGAAAGGGACTGAACTCCCCATATTCCATGCAGAGGGATATAACTTACTAGCCAGAATATTAAAACCTATGTATTGATATGTCCCCATAATGGAATCAAGTGTGTCTAGACTGGCATAAACATGGCAGTGAGAATCAGCTCAAACACAATATAAAATGGAATTTCAAAAAGGAAACAAAAAAACAGGGAAATTCTTTTCAATTCCTTCAGGGTCTCTGATGAAACCTGGAATGACCCTATCTACAACGACTGCTGGATGTGGCATAAGGCTGGCCACATGGGACTGAGAGGATTGGTGAGTTTGGGTCAGCAAATGCAGACCCTTTAAAGCAATAATGCATGGCACCCATTCCATGGGTCCCAACTCTCCAGGGTGAAGGGAATATTACTACAGCTATAACATGTACGGGAAACCTAGAGAATGGACACACTGTGAATATGAAAGGTCTCTAAAACTCAACAAATAGTCCCTCTCCTGGTGCTCCAGTTTGACTTTCCAACTGCTTTACTATCCATCTCCCAACTTGGAGAGACAACCCCTTTAACATTCTGTTTCACACAGGTTGCCAATTTGGCAGAGGATGAAACAGAAGAGGGAGAACCAATGAGAGAGTAGCTGTTAGGCATTTGGACCGGCATATGTCACTCTTGTTTCCCGGGAGGAAGAAGAATTAACCAAAGCCTCAGCCACCCACCGGGTACCAGTATAGATCCTGAACCAAAATATTGGACTTGCGTTCAGCTCACAAAAAACGGGTTAAGTAATGGATCTCTGGAGCACAGCAATTCACAAACAGGCAGAATAATAAAGGACAACTATCGTCCAAAAATCTGTTGATGGAAAGCAACGAAGTGGACTGGAAAGCAAGGCAGAATAGCAGGAAACAGATTTCAAGAGGTATGTTGGAATCGCCTTTAAAGCACAGAAAGATGGGCACAA
This sequence comes from Mesoplodon mirus, assembly GCF_964341445.2. Classification (NCBI taxonomy): domain Eukaryota; kingdom Metazoa; phylum Chordata; class Mammalia; order Artiodactyla; family Ziphiidae; genus Mesoplodon; species Mesoplodon mirus. The sequence continues at coordinate 421,608 of NW_028295598.1, forward strand.
CTTTGACAATGATGCACTTGGCCAAAATGGGCGTATGCGTTTTCTCCTGAATATATTCAGCAGAAAATGCATACAGCCTTTTTGGACAAAAAAGCAAGCGGTCAATGCAAATCTGCACTACAAAGAAGTATCACTTCCCACCGTTCAAAAGGGACATCCACAAAATGGGTAAAAACCAGAAAGGCAAGACTGGTCCTGGAGAACAGGGAGCCGTGTTATGCTGATAGGCAGGATGTAAATTGCCAACTGCCTCTCTGGAGGAGTGCATTGTGTTCCCTAAAACAAGTAAACAACAGAGCTACAGAGCCAAGGGCACTACCAGTCTATGGAATATACCTTGGGAAAACTGAAAACCAATAAGACAGTGCCACCCCAAAATTTAAGGCTGCACTGCTTACAAGAACCTCAACTTGGTTACAACTGAAATATCCCAGGAAAGATAAAAATGGTTCAAAAAATTGTGGTACTTATGTACGATGGAATATCCCTCAGCCATGAAATCAATGTCATAAGACCAGTAGCAGCAAAATGAGTGGATTCAGGTACGATGATTCTAAGTGAAATAAGTCACACAGAAAAAGAAGCTTTTCATAAGATATCACTTATGAAGATCCTGTAAACATGGCTACACATGAAGTGAGTTAGGAAAGAGTACAGAGTCTCACATTTAGAAAACACACTTATGCCTGCTTAAGCCGGAAGGAGAGGTGGGGTGATGCATAAAACCAGAGTTTGATATAAGCATAGGTACAGTCCCAAAACCAAGTATGGAATAGACAAGACCTACCTATACCTTCCTCAGTGAAAGGGACTCAAAATCCCATATCTCCTGCAGAGGAATATATCTGACTAATAAGAATCTTAAAACCTATGTATTGTTATGTCACTGTAAGGGAAAAAAGTGTGTCTAGACTGGCATACACATGGCAGCGAGAATCAGCTCAAACCCATTATAAAAAGGAATTTCAAATACAAAACAAAAAAACAGGGAAATTCTTTACAATTCCTTCAGGTTCTCTGATGAAACTTGGGATGACCCTGTCTACAATGACAGCTGGATATGGCATAAGACTGGACACTTGGTACTGAGAGGATTGGTGAGAATGGGAGAGCAAATGCAGACCCTTTAAAGCAATAATGCATGGCACCCATTCCATGGGTCCCAACTCTCCAGGTTGAAGGGAATATTACTACAGCTATAACATGTACGGGAAACCTAGAGAATGGACACACTCTGAATACGAAAGGTTTCTAAAACTCAACGAATAGTCCCTCTCCTGGTGCTCCGGTTTGACTTTCCAACTGCTTTAATATCAATCTCCCAACTTGGAGAGACAGCCCCTTTAACCTCCTGGTTCTCACAGGTTGCCAATTTGGCAGAGGATGAAAAGGAATTGGGAGAACCAATGAGAGAGTAGTTGTTAGGCATTTGGAGGGGTACATGTCACTCTAATTTCCCGGCAGGAAGAAGAATTAACCAAAGTCTCAACCACCTACCGGTAACCAGTATAGGTCCTGAACCAAAATTTTGGACTTGCATTCTGCTCACAAAAAACGAGTTGAATAATGGAGCTCAGCGACAGAGCAATTCACAAACTGGCAGAGTAATAAATGCGAACTATAGTCCAGAAATCTGTTGAGGGAATTCAACGAAGCGGACTTGAAAGTGAGGCCGAATAGCAGGATACAGATTTCAGAGCTACGTTGGAATCACCTTTAAAGCACAGGAAGAGGGGCACAACTTCCCCAATGATGCACTTGGCCAAAAATGCTTATGCATTTTCTCCTGAATATATGCAGGAGAAAACGCATACGCCATTTTTGGCCAAGCAAGCAAGCGGGCAATGTAAGTCTGCACTACAAAGAAGTATCACTTCCCACCGGTCAATAGGGACATCCACAAAATGTGTAAATACCAGAAAGGTAAGACAGGCCCTGGAGAACAGGGAGCCTTGTTATGCTGATGGGCGGGATGTACATTGCCAACTGACACACAGGAGGAGTGCATTGTGTTCCCTAATACAAGTAAACAACAGAGCTACCGAGCCAAGGGCACTTCCAGTCTAGTGAATATACCTTGGGAAAACTGAAAATCGATAAGACAGAGCCACCCCCAAATTTAGGGCTGCACTGCTTACAAGAACCTCAACTTGGGTACACCTTAAATATCACAGGAAATATAAAAATGTTTCAAAAAATTGTGGTACTTACGTACGATGGAATATCCCTCAGCCATGAAATCAATGTCATGAGACCAGTAGCATCAAAATGAGTGGATTCACGTACTATGATTCTAAGTGAAATAAGTCACACAGAAAAAGAAGCTTATCATAAGATATCACTTATGAAGAACCTATAAACATGGCTACACATGAACTGAGGTAGGAAAGAGAACAGAGTCTCACATTTAGAAAACACACTTATGCCTGCTTAAGGGGGAAGGAGAGGTGGGGAGATGCATAAAACCAGAGTTTGATATAAGCACAGGAACCGCTCCAAAAACCAACTATGGAATAGACAAGACCTACGTTTACCTTCCTCAGTGAAAGGGACTCAAAACCCCATATTTCCCACAGAGGAATATATCTGAATAGTAAGAATCTTAAAACCTATGTATTGATATGTCTCTGTAAGGGAATCAAGTCAGTCTAGACTGGCATAAACATGAAAGTGAGAATCAGCTCAAACCCACTATAAATAGGAAATTCAAAAACAAAACAGTAAAACAGGGACATTCTTTAAAATTCCTTCAGGGACTCTGATGAAACCTGGAATGACCCTGTCTACAATGACAGCTAGATGTGGCATAAAGCTGGACACTTGGGACTGAGAGGATTGGTGAGATTGGGTGAGCAAAGGCAGAACCTTTAAAGCAATAATGCATGGCATCCATTCCATGGGTCTCAACTCTCCAGGTTGAAGGGAATATTACTACAGCTATAACATGTATGGGAAACCTAGAGAATGGACACACTGTGAATACAAAAGTTTTCTAAAACTCAACGAATAGTCCCACTCCTGGTGCTCTGGTTTGACTTTCCAACTGCTTCACTATCAATCTCCCAACATGGAGAGACAGCCCCTTTAACCCCCTGTTTCTCACAGGTTGCCAATTTGGCAGAGGATGAAAGGGAAGAGGGAGAACCAATGAGAGAGTAGCTGTTAGGCATTTGGAAGGGCATATGTCACTCTAATTTCCCGGCAGGAAGAAGAATTAACAAAAGTTGCAACCACCCACCGGGAACCAGTATAGGTCCTGAACCAAAATTTTGCACATGCGTTCAGCTCACAAAAAATCGAGTTGAAAAATGGAGTTCAAGGGCACAGCAATTCACAAACTGGCAAAGTAATAAAGGACAACTATCATCCAAAAATCTGTTGAGGGAAGGCAACGAAGCGGACTTGAATGCGAGGCAGAATAGCAGGAAACATATTGCAAGAGGTACATTGGAGTCACCTGTAAAGCACAGGAAGAGGGGCACAATTTCGACAATGATGCACTTGGCCAAAAAGGGCGTATCCGTTTTCCCCTGAATATATGCAGGAGAAAACGCATACACACTTCTTGGCCAAACAAGCAAGTGGGCAATGCAAATCTGCACTACAAAGAAGTGTCACTTCCCACAAGTCAAAAGGGATATCCACAAAATATGTAAAAACCAGAAAGGCAAGACAGGCCCTGGAGAACAGGGAGCCTTGTTATGCTGATGGGCGGGATGTAAATTGCCAACTGCCTCACTGGAGGAGTGCATTGTGTTCCCTAAAACAAGTAAACAACAGAGCTACAGAGCCAAGGGCACTTCCAGTCTAGGGAATATACCTTGGGAAAACTGAAAATCAATAAGACAGAGCCACCCCCAAATTTAGGGCTGCACTGCTTACAAGAACCTCAACTTGGGTACACCTTAAATATCCCAGGAAATATAAAAATGTTTCAAAAAATTGTGGTACTTACGTACGATGAAATATCCCTCAGCCATGAAATCAATGTCATAAGACCAGTAGCATCAAAATGAGTGGATTCACGTACTATGATTCTAAGTGAAATAAGTCACACAGAAAAAGAAGCTTATCATAAGATATCACTTATGAAGATCCTATAAACATGGCTACACATGAACTGAGGTAGGAAAGAGAACAGAGTCTCACATTTAGAAAACACTCTTATGCCTGCTTAAGGGGGAAGGAGAGGTGGGGAGATGCATAAAACCAGAGTTTGATATAAGCACAGGAACCGCTCCAAAAACCAACTATGGAATAGACAAGACCTACCTATACCTTCCTCAGTGAAAGCGACTCAAAACCCCATATTTCGCACAGAGGAATATATCTGAATAGTAAGAATCTTAAAACCTATGTATTGATATGTCTCTGTAAGGGAATCAAGTCAGTCTAGACTGGCATAAACATGGCAGTGAGAATCAGCTCAAACCCACTATAAATAGGAATTTCAAAAACAAAACAGTAAAACAGGGACATTCTTTAAAATTCCTTCAGGGACTCTGATGAAACCTGGAATGACCCTGTCTACAATGACAGCTAGATGTGGCATAAAGCTGGACACTTGGGACTGAGAGGATTGGTGAGATTGGGTGAGCAAAGGCAGAACCTTTAAAGCAATAATGCATGGCATCCATTCCATGGGTCTCAACTCTCCAGGTTGAAGGGAATATTACTACAGCTATAACATGTATGGGAAACCTAGAGAATGGACACACTGTGAATACAAAAGTTTTCTAAAACTCAACGAATAGTCCCACTCCTGGTGCTCTGGTTTGACTTTCCAACTGCTTCACTATCAATCTCCCAACATGGAGAGACAGCCCCTTTAACCCCCTGTTTCTCACAGGTTGCCAATTTGGCAGAGGATGAAAGGGAAGAGGGAGAACCAATGAGAGAGTAGCTGTTAGGCATTTGGAAGGGCATATGTCACTCTAATTTCCCGGCAGGAAGAAGAATTAACAAAAGTTGCAACCACCCACCGGGAACCAGTATAGGTCCTGAACCAAAATTTTGCACATGCGTTCAGCTCACAAAAAATCGAGTTGAAAAATGGAGTTCAAGGGCACAGCAATTCACAAACTGGCAAAGTAATAAAGGACAACTATCATCCAAAAATCTGTTGAGGGAAGGCAACGAAGCGGACTTGAATGCGAGGCAGAATGGCAGGAAACATATTGCAAGAGGTACATTGGAGTCACCTGTAAAGCACAGGAAGAGGGGCACAATTTCGACAATGATGCACTTGGCCAAAAAGGGCGTATCCGTTTTCCCCTGAATATATGCAGGAGAAAACGCATACGCACTTCTTGGCCAAGCAAGCAACCGGGCAATGCAAATCTGCACTACAAAGAAGTGTCACTTCCCACAGGTCAAAAGGGACATCCACAAAATATGTAAAACCAGAAAGGCAAGACAGGCCCTGGAGAACAGGGAGCCTTGTTATGCTGTTGGGCAGGATGTAAATTGCCAACTGCCTCTCTGGAAGAGTGCATTGTGTTCCCTAATAAAAGTAAACAACAGAGCTACAGAGCCAAGGGCACTTCCAGTCTAGGGAATATACCATGGGAAAACTGAAAATCAATAAGACAGAGCCACCCCAAAATTTAGGAATGCACTGCTTACAAGAAACTCAAATTGGGTACACCTTAAGTATCCCAGGAAAGATAAAAATGGTTCAAAAAATTGTGTTATTTACGTATGATGGAATATCCCTCAGCCATGAAATCAATGTCATAAGACCAGTAGCAGCAAAATGAGTGGATTCAGGTACGATGATTGTAAGTGAAATAATTCACACAGAAAAAGAAGCTTATCCTAAGATATCACTTATGAAGATCTTGTAAACATGGCAACACATGAACTGAGTTAGGAAAGAGAACACAGTCTCACATTTAGAAAACACTCTTATGCCTGCTTAAGGGGGAAAGAAAGGTGGGGTGATGCATAAAACCAGAGTTTGATATAAGCCCAGGTACCGTTCAAAAAACCAACTATGGAATAGACAAGACCTACCTATACCTTCCTCAGTGAAAGGGACTCCAAACCCCATATTTCCCGCAGAGGAATATATCTGACTAGTAAAAATCTTAAAACCTATGTATTGATATGTCTCCGTAAGGGAAACAAGTGTGTCTAGATTGGCATAAACATGGCAGCGAGAATCAGCTCAAAACCACTATAAAAAGGAATTTCAAAAACAAAACAAAAAAACAGGGAAATTCTTTACAATTCCTTCAGGGTCTCTGATGAAACCTGGAATGACCCTGTCTACAATGACAGCTGGATGTGGCATAAGGTTGGACACTTGGAACTGAGAGGATTGGTGAGACTGGGTGAGCAAATGCAGACCCTTTAAAGCAATAATGCATGGAACCCATTCCATGAGTCCCAACTCTACAGGTTGAAGGGAATATTACTACAGCTATAACATGTACGGGAAACCTAGAGAATGGACACACTGTGAATACTAAAGTTTTCTAAAACTCAGTGAATTGTTCCTCTCCTGGTGCTCAAGTTTGACTTTGCAACTGCTTTACTATCAATCTCCCAACTTGGAGAGACAGCCCTTTTAACCTCCTGGTACTCACAGGTTGCCAATTTGGCAGAGGATGAAAGGGAAGAGGGAGAACCAATGAGAGAGTAGCTGTTAGACATTTGGACGGGCATATGTCACTCTAATTTCCCGGCAGGAAGAAGAATGAACCAAAGTTGCAACCACCGCCCGGAAACGAGTATAGGTCCTGAACCAAAATTTTGCACATGCGTTCAGCTCACAATAAAACGAGTTGAAAAATGGAGTTCAAGGGCACAGCAATTCACATACTGGCAAAGTAATAAAGGACAACTATCATCCAAAAATCTGTTGAGGGAAGGCAACGAAGCGGACTTGAATGCGAGGCAGAACAGCAGGAAACAGACTGGAAGAGGTACATTGGAATCACCTGTAAAGCACAGGAAGAGGGGCACAACTTCGACAATGATGCACTTGGCCAAAAAGGGCGTATGCATTTTCTCCTGTATATATGCAGTAGAAAACGCATACGCCCTTTTTGGCCAAGCAAGCAAGCGGGCAATGCAAATCTGCACTACAAAGAAGTATCACTTCCCACCCGTCAAAAGGGACATCCACAAAATGTGTAAAAACCAGAAAGGCAAGACAGGCCCTGGAGAACAGGGAGCCTTGTTATGCTGATGGGTGGGATGTAAATTGCCAACTGCCTCACTGGAGGAGTGCATTGTGTTCCCAAAAACAAGTAAACAACAGAGCTACAGAGCCAAGGGCACTTCCACTCTAGGGAATATACCTTGGGAAAACTGAAAATCAATAAGACAGAGCCACCCCCAAATTTAGGGCTGCACTGCTTACAAGAACCTCAACTTGGGTACACCTTAAATATCCCAGGAAATATAAAAATGGTTCAAAAAATTGTGGTACTTACGTACGATGGAATATCCCTCAGCCATGAAATCAATGTCATAAGACCAGTAGCAGCAAAATGATTGGATTCAGGTACGATGATTCTAAGTGAAATAAGTCACAAAGAAAATGAAGCTTATCATAAGATATCACTTATGAAGATCCTATAAACATGGCTACACATGATCTGAGGTAGGAAAGAGAACAGAGTCTCACATTTAGAAAACACTCTTATGCCTGCTTAAGGGGGAAGGAGAGGTGGGGAGATGCATAAAACCAGAGTTTGATATAAGCACAGGAACCGTTCCAAAAACCAACTATGGAATAGACAAGACCTACCTATACCTTCCTCAGTGAAAGGGACTCAAAACCCCATATTTCCCTCAGAGGAATATATCTGACTAGTAAGAATCTTAAAACCTATGTATTGATATGTCTCTGTAAGGGAATCAAGTGAGTCTAGACTGGCATAAACATGGCAGTGAGAATCACCTGAAACCCACTATAAATAGGAATTTCAAAAACAAAACAGTAAAACAGGGACATTCTTTAAAATTCCTTCAGGGACTCTGTTGAAACATGGAATGACCCTGTCTACAATGACAGCTAGATGTGGCATAAGGTTGGACACTTGGGACTGAGAGGATTGGTGAGATGGGGTGAGCAAATGCAGAACCTTTAAAGCAATAATGCATGGCACCCATTCCATGGGTCCCAACTCTCCAGGTTGAAGGGAATATTACTACAGCTATAACATGTATGGGAAACCTAGAGAATGGACACACTGTGAATACGAAAGGTTTCTAAAACTGAACGAATAGTCCCTCTCCTGGTGCTGTGGTTTGACTTTCCAACTGCTTCACTATCAATCTCCCAACTTGGACAGACAGCCCCTTTAACCCCCTGTTTCTCACAGGTTGCCAATTTGGCAGAGGATGAAAGGGAAGAGGGAGAACCAATGAGAGAGTAGCTGTTAGGCATTTGGACGGGCATATATCACTCTAATTTCCCGGCAGGAAGAAGAATTAACAAAAGTTGCAACCACCCACCGGTAACCAGTATAGGTCCTGAACCAAAATTTTGCACATGCGTTCAGCTCACAAAAAAACGAGTTGAAAAATGGGGTTCAAGGGCACAGCAATTCACAAACTGGCAAAGTAATAAAGGACAACTATCATCCAAAAATCTGTTGAGGGAAGGCAACGAAGTGGACTTGAATGCGAGGCAGAACAGCAGGAAACAGATTGGAAGAGGTACATTGGAATCACCTGTAAAGCACAGGAAGAGGGGCACAACTTCGACAATGATGCAGTTGGCCAAGAAGGGCGTATGCATTTTCCCCTGAATATATGCAGGAGAAAACGCATACGCACTTCTTGGCCAAGCAAGCAACCGGACAATGCAAATCTGCACTACAAAGAAGTGTCACTTCCCACAGGTCAAAAGGGACATCCACAAAATATGTAAAAACCAGAAAGGCAAGACAGGCCCTGGAGAACAGGGAGCCTTTTTATGCTGATGGGCGGGATGTAAATTGCCAACTGCCTCACTGGAGGAGTGCATTGTGTTCCCTAAAACAAGTAAACAACAGAGCTACAGAGCCAAGGGCACTTGCAGTCTAGGGAATATACATTGGGAAAACTGAAAATCAATAAGACAGAGCCACCCCAAATTTAGGGCTGCACTGCTTACAAGAACCTCATCTTGGGTACACATTAAATATCCCAGGAAAGATAAAAATTGTTCAAAAATTTGTGGTACTTACGTAAGACGGAATATCCCTCAGCCATGAAATCAATGTCATAAGACCAATAGCAGCAAAATGAGTGGATTTATATACGATGATTCTAAGTGAAATAAGTCACACAGAAAAAGAAACTCATCATAAGATATCACTTTTGAAGATCCTGTAATCATGGCTACACTTGAACTGAGTTAGGAAAGAGAACAGAGTCTCACATTTAGAAAACACTCTTATGCCTGCTTAAGGGGGAAGGAGAGGTGGGGTGATGCATAAAACCAGAGATTGATATAAGCACTGGTAGCGTTCCAAAACCAACTATGGAATAGACAAGACCTACCCCTTCCTCAGTGAAAGGGACTCAAAACACCATATTTCCCACAGAGGAATATATCTGACTAGTAAGAATCTTAAAACCTATGTATTGATATGTCTCCGTATGGGAATCAAGTGTGTCTAGACTGGCATAAACATGGTAGCGAGAATCAGCTCAAACCCACTATGAAAAGGAATTTGAAAAACAAAAAACCAGGGAAATTCTTTACAATTCCTTCAGGCTCTCTGATGAAACCTGGAATGACCATATCTCCAATGACAGCTGGATGTCGCAAAAGGCTGGACACATGGGACTGAGAGGATTGGTGAGATTGGGTGAGCAAATGCAGACCCTTTAAAGCAATAATGCATGGCACACATTCCATGGGTCCCATGTCTCCCGGTTAAAGGGAATATTACTACAGCTATAACATGTACGGGAAACCTAGAGAATGGACACACTGTGAATACGAAAGGTCTCTAAAACTCAATGAACAGTCTCTCTCCTGGTGCTCCTGTTTGACTTTCCAACTGCTTTACTATCAATCTTCCAGCTTGGAGAGACTGCAGCTTTAACCTCCTGGTTCGCACAGGTTGCCAATTTGACAGTGGATGAAAGGGAAGACGGAGAACCAATGAAAGAGTAGCTGTTAGGCATTTGGATGGGCACATGTCACTCTTATTTCCCGGGAGGAAGAAGAATTAACCAAAGTCTCAGCCACCCACGGGAACCAGTATAGGTCCTGAACCAAAATTTTGGACTTGCGGTCTGCTCACAAAAAACGAATTTATAAATGGAGCTCAGGGGCACAGCAATTCAGAAACTGGCAGAGTAATAAAGGACAACTATCGCCCAAAAATCTGCTGAGGGAAGGCAACGAGGCGGACTTGAAAGCGAGGCAGTAGAGCAGGAAACAGATTTCAAGAGGTATGTTGGAATCGCCTTTAAAGCACAGGAAGAGGGGCACAACTTCGACAATGATGCACTTGCCCAAAAAGGGCGTATATGTTTTCTCCTGAATATATGCAGGAGAACACGCATACACCCTTTTTGGCCAAGCAAGCAAGCGGGCAATGCAAATCTGCACAACAAAGAAGTATCACTTCCCACTGGTCGAAAGGGATATCTGCAAAATATGTAAAAACCAGAAAGGCAAGACAGGCCCTGGAGACCAGGGAGCCTTGTTATGCTGATGGGCGGGATGTAAATTGCCAACTGCCTCTATGGAGGAGTGCATTGTGTTCCCTAAAACAAGTAAACAACAGAGCTACAGAGTCAAGGGCACTTCCAGTCTAGGAAATATACCTTGGGAAAACTGAAAATCAATAAGACAGAGACACCACAAAATTTAGGGCTTCACTGCTTACAAGAACCTCAAATTGGGTATACCTTAAATATCCCAGGAAAGACAAAAATGGTTCAAGAAATTGTGGTACTTACGTACGATGGTATATCCCTCAGCCATGAAATCAATTTCATAAGGCCAGTAGCAGCAAAATAAGTGGATTCAGGTACGATAATTGTAAGTGAAATAAGTCACTCAGAAAAAGAAACTTATCATAAGATATCACTTATGAAGGTCCTGTAAACATGGCCTCACATGAACTGATTTAGGAAAGATACCAGAGTAACGAATCTTATCATAAGATATCACTCATAGCGGGAATGTACACATGGCTACACATGAACTGATTTACAAACACAACGGAGTCACAAATTTAGAAAACAAGCTTCTGCCTGCTTAATGGGAAAGGTGAGGTGTGGTGATGCATAAAATCACAGTTTTAAATTAGCACAAATACCGTTACATATACCAAGTATGTAATAGACAACACCTAATCCCGCCACAATGAACTGGACTCAACATCCCCTATTCATTGCAAGGAATATGTCTGACTCTCAGTATTTTAAAACATATGTATTCTCATGTCTCCATAAAGGAATCATGTGTGTGTATAACGACATGAACAGAGCACTGAAATTCAGTTAAACCCACTTATAAAAATAAATTTCAAAAGCAAATTGCAAAAACAGCGAAAGAGTGAGAAAGTCTTAAAAATTTCGTTCAGGGCCTGTGATGCAACCTGGATTGACCACCTTTACACCCACAGCTGGATGAGACATAAGACTGGACACTTGAAGCTGACAAGATTGCTGAGGTTGTGTGAGCAAAAGAACACCACTTAGAGCAATACTGTGTGCTACCCATTCTAGTGGTCCCAACTCTCCAGGTTTAAGGGAATCTTCCTACAGTTAAAACATGCATGGGAAACCCAGTGGATGGTACACTGTGTAATTGGGAAAGTTTTCTAAAAGGTACCTCATTTTTCCTTTTGTCGTGCTCGGCTTTGCCATTCCATCTGCATTACTAAAAATCTCCCCACTTAGAGTGTCAGCGCCTTTACCCTCCTGATATGCACAGTTTGCAAATTGTGCAGAGGATGAAAAGGAAGAGGGGGAATAAATGAGAGATTAGCTGTAGGTGTTTGGATGGGCACATGTCACTCTAGCTTCCCACCAGGAAGAAGAATTAACCAAAGGCTCAGCCTGAAGCCCTGGAACCAGACTAATGCCTAAAGCCATCCTGCGGTATTGCAGCCAGCTCACAAAGAGGCGAGTTGAAAAATGGAAATCAGGGGCACAGCAATTCACAAACTTGCAGAGTTATAAAGGACAACTATCATCCAGAAATATATTGAGGAAAGGCAGTGAAGAGGATTTGAATGCAAGGCAGTATTGAAGGAAAGAGATTTCAAGAGGTAGATTGGAGTCGTCTTTAAAGCACATGAAAAGCGACAGAATTACGACAATGTTGCCCTTGGCTGAAAAGGGACTATGTGTATTTTCTTGAATATATTCGGGAAAAAATGCATATGCCCTTTTTGGCCAAGCAAGCCATCAGGCATTGCAAATCCACACTACAGAGAAGTGTCCCTTACCTCCAGTCAAAAGGGCCATCCACAAATAGTGTAAAAACCACAAATGCAGGACAGGCCATGGAGAAAAGGGAGCCTGGTTACGCCGATGGACAGGATGTAAATTGCCAACAGCCTCTCTGGAGAACTGTATGTTGTTTTCTAAAACAGAGCTACAGAACATAGCACACTTCCACTCATGGGCGTGTATTTTGGGAAAACTAAAAATCCACAACACACAGCCAGCCCAAACTTTAGGGCTGCTCTGTTTACAAGAACCTCGACTTCAGTACACTTTAAATATCCCAGGAAAGGAAAAAAAAAATAGATATAGATGTTGTGGTACTTATATACAATGGAATGTCACTCAGACATAAAATCAATGTCATAAGGCCAATAGCAGCTTAATGAGTGGCTTTAGGTATGATGATGCTAAGTGAAATGAGCCACAAAGTAAAAGAAACTTATTGTAATATATGACTTATAGAGGGAATGTAAACATGGCTACACATGAACTGAATTTCAAAAGAGAACAGAGTTACACATTTAGAAAACACACTTATGCCTCCTTAAGGGGAAAGGTGACGTGGGGTGATGTGTAAAAGCAGAGTTTGAAATTAGCACAGATCGCATTCCATATACCAAATATGTAATAGACAAGACCTACTCCTTTCTCAATGAACTGGACACAAAACACCCTATTCACTGAAGAGGAATATATCTGACTGGTAATAACCTTGAAACCTATGTATTTATATGTCTCCATAATGGAATCAAGTGTATGTAGATTGGCATAAACACAGATCAATGGAACAGGACAGAAAGCCCAGAGATAAACCTACATACCTATGGCTATCTCATCTATGACAAAGGAGCTAAGGATATACAATGGAGAAAAGACAGTCTCTTCAGTAATTGGTGCTGGTAAAACTGGACCCCTACACATAAAAGAATGAAATTAGAACACTCCATAACACCATACACAAAAATAAACTCTAAATTGATTAGAGATCTAAATATAAGACCAAACACTATAAAACACTTAGAGGAAACCATAGGCAGAACACTCTATGACATAAATCACAGCAAGATCCTTTTTGACCCACCACTTAGAGAAATGGAAATAAAAACAGAAATCAACAAATGGGACCTAATGAAACTTAAAAGCTTTTACACAGTACAGGAAAACATAAACAAGATGCAAAAACAACCCTCAGAATGGGAGAAAATATTTTCAAATGAAGCAATTGACAAAGGATTAATCTCCTAACTTTACAAGCACTGCATGTAGCTCAATATCACAAAAACAAACAACCCAATCCAAAAACGGGCAGAAGACCTAAATAGACATTTCTCCAAAGAAGATATACAGATTACCAAGAAACACATGAAAGGATGCTGAACATCACTAATCATTAGAGAAATGCAAATCAAAACTACCCTGAGGTATCACCTCACAGCAGTCAGAGTGGCAATCATCAAAAAAATCTACAAAACAATAGATGCTGGAGAGTCCTTTATTGGAGAAAAGGGAACACACTTGCACTGTGGGTGGGAATGTAAATTGATATGGGCACTAGGGAGAACAGTACGGAGGTTCCTTTAAATAAATAAAAATAGAAGTTTCATAGGACACAACAATCCAACTACTGGACATTTGCCTTGTGAAAACCATAATTCAAAAAGAGTTATGTACAAAAATGTTCATTGCAGCTCTATTTGCAATAGCCAGGACATGGAAGCAACCTAAGTGTCCATCAACAGATGAATGGATAAAGAAGATCTGGCACATATATACAATGGAATATTACTCAGCCATACATAGGAATGAAATTGGGTCATTTGTAGAGACCTTGATGGATCTAGAGACTGTCATACAGAGTGAAGTAAGTCAGAAAGAGAAAAACAAATATTGTATATTAATGCATATATGTGGAACCTAGAAAAATGGTACAGATGAACCAGTTTGCAGGGCAGAGATAGAGACACAGATGTAGAGAACAAACATATGGACACCAAGGGGGGAACGCCATGTGAGGGTGGTGGTGGGATGAATTGGGAGACTGGGATTCACATGTGCACACTTATATGTATAAAATAGATATGCAATAAGAACCTGCTGTATAAAAGAAATAAATAAATTTAAAAAAATTAAAAATAAATAAATAACATTTAATCAAATAAAACAGAAAAAAAGTTTTTCCCTTCACATAGATGTCTTTATATTAATGCATTATTTCCATGTTTATATCTCCAAATTAAAAAAAAGAGGAATAAATAAAATCTACCTTGAACCAAAAAGAAAAAAAGAAAAAAAAAAAAAAAAACAGAACCCATCAGTTATACAGAGGAAAATCTTATCAGGGCACTTGCTCCTGTGGTAAAAAATTCTTAAGTTGGTCAGAGGTGGGAAATCGTCTCCCATGCAGTCAGCAGTGCTCCCCCCGACAAGGAGCATCCTCATTGCAAAGCTGGGGGACTGTGTCGAGGCGTCTGTGAGTAAATGTGAGCTGAGCCCCAGTCCTGCTGCAGCTGATCTCTTCCCACCCTTTCCAGGTAAAACACCTGAATATGTACAAGCATTTGCAAGACTAGAGGAAGGGCTGTGGAGCCACACCAGCGACAGCACGCAGGCCGACTTGGTGCCTGCAGGCCAGTCAGGATGGTCCTGGCCCCAGATGCTCTTCTGGAATCTTTCCATTTCCCTGCCTGAGATACCCCTCCTGCCATGGCCCCCACTGCTTTTTTACTTCCTCACCTCTGCCTGGGGAGAAATTCCAGCGGCAGGTATGGATGACACATCCTCTTCTTTAGCAGGTGGCAGCCTGGCAACTCCTGCAGAAAGACCAGCAGATCCCCACTCACACTGGGCCGCCAACAAAGCCACGGCCTCTCCCTCCGTACCACCACACCAGCCCCGACACTGCTGATGGGGCAGAGAATATGGTGTCAGGCACAGCTACAGGGGCTCTTGCTGACTGGAGAGGTGTTTATATTGACCTCAAAACAGGCACACCTGGGGAGGGCTGGCAGGCAGTGTCAGGCTGCCCAAATCAGCCAATCCTCACCCCTCAGGGGCTCACAGTTGCAGAAAATGAAACTTGTTAAACGGGCCAGGCCCAAGGAAGAGGTGTGGGCTCTTGAGAGTCAGGCTAGACAAGGGGCTGCATCTGCGGCTTGTTTTCTTATCATTTTATCTGGTCCATGAGTGGAAAACAACTTCAAGAAGACCGTATCCTAATGAGAGGAACCCAGGAGTCAGGGAGAGGAGTGATGGTGGGTGGAGACAGAGGCCTGGTGCCCTGGCTGCACTGGAAGTGTCTGGAAGACCAGGCAGAGAGAGGCTGCACAGAGTGATAGCCAGGGTCACAGACCTGTCAGAGCTGCTGTTTGTTAGTTCAAGTCCTGCTCTGAGGTGTTCTGTGTCAGCTGTGAGCGACAGGTGAGCTGGGGGTTCTCTGCAAGGTGGGCTATGTGCACAGTTCCTGTGTGTCCAGCCCTGCTGGGGTACCTGCCCAGGGGAGTTCCGTATCCTGGGAGGGGCCTGACTATGAGAGCCCCATGGGCTGCTGGGTAGCTGCACAGGTGAGCTCCATACCCTGGGAAGGACTTGACCACGAGAGCCCCGTGGGCTGTGGGGTGCGGGATGCAGCCCAGGTGAGCTCCATATCCTGGGATTGGCCTGACCACGAGAGCCCCATGGGCTGCTGGAGACCTGGTAAAGGATATCAGGACAGTCAGTGAAGCCACCGAGGATATACATCCAGTAGCTCCTATTTCCTACACCCTGCTGCTGATTCTACCATCCACCAGGCCATGGCATTCTGTATTAGACTTCAATGATGCCTTCTTCTGTATTCCATTCATCTCAGAGTCACAAGAATTTTTGGCTTGTGAGTGGCAGGACACAACATGCAACACAGGCAATAATGCTGGGCCGTCCTGCCCCAATGGTTCAAAAATCCCCACACCATCATTGGGGAAATGTCCTCTAAAGACCTAAAAGTTCTACCTCTGTAAAAGGGAACCCTCCTTCAATATGCAGATGACATTCTGATCACCAGGCCTACTAAAGACGCCTCTGAACTACCTAGCCAAGAAAGGATAGAAGGTGTCCAAGAAAAAGGCTCAAATATCCCAGGCTCAGGTGACATGCCTGGGCTTCATTCTCACAGATATTCAGAGAAACGCATCCCTGGATAGGGAAGAAGCCATTTGCAGCCTTACCTCTTCTAAAACTAGAAGACAGCTTAGGGGTTCCTGGGGAGGCCAAGGTTTTCTGCATCTGGATCCCTAACTACAGTCTAATAGCTGGGCCTCTACATGAAACACTGACACGAAAAGATGATGATCCTTTTGTATAGAATCCAGAAGCAGCCTTTCAAGAATGGAAAGAGCAGTCAATTCAGACCCTTGCCCAGGAACTCGCTAATTTAGCTAAACCCTTTGACCTTTACATACCCGGTCAAAGGTTAATTGCCCTTGGAGACTTAGTGCAAAAACTGGGACCACTTGAAATGGAGCAACACAAGAATGCCCTTCAGGTATGATAAACTATGGTCACCAAGGGCTTTGCCCACCGACTCATCAGGCCAGGATACTGGGGTATCTAAAAAGCTAGAAATCAGCAGCCCACAAGGCCAACTCCCTCCTAAGGGAAAAGGACCCCATGTCGTGATCCTAACCACCCATCATGCCCTGAAGTTGCAGGGGTCGCTCTGTGGACACACTGACCTCGAGTGAGGAGGCCCTCCAACTCCAACCTCCTGAGAGACAAATGGGGGCAACGGGCCGCCAAGATGACTCGTGTGACCATCACTTGACCTGGAGTTTCTCTCAGAAAACAACAAGACTGTGCCCCGAAAGAGCAGACTACTGCTTGCAGGACTTACTGCACCCAGAGGGGAGCTAATAAGCTTGGCGGGGGAAACGTATTTCACGCTTTCACCATAGAAAACCCTACAGACACCGTGGTGATGGTGGCCAATATGACCAGCTGGACTGCTGGCTACTTCTAAAGGCCGTTGACTCAGTGGACGTCATGGTCCTGGATCACCACTGACCCTGGAGTGTCTGGGAGTTGCGCGGGCACGGTTCTGACACATGGTGCTGTTTGTACATTAATTCAGGGACCTAATTAAAGAAAGCACAGACTACTGGTCAGAGCATCTAGGCTGGCAAAAACCGTCAGCCTAAGTTCACTGAACAAATGTGGGGTGGGGTGAAACCTGCCACCTCAGCATCTCTGCACATCTCTCTCCTAGACACTTAAAGGTCATTAGAATCTATAGCACTTCCAATGCTGGTGCTCAGGCGTAGGAGAAGTGAGGTAGGAGGCCTTGCGACAATCAACCTCACCTGGAGGCTGGTGGGGAGACGTTTTGCCCCTCCCCCGAAGTATCAGGGCTCTCACCACAGCATGAAGCAGTTACAAAAGAGGGGTCTGCACCCTCAACACCCGAAGAATGAGGAACAGAACAAAAAGCAGAGGAGGTGTTCGTCTCTGGCAACGTTCATTAAAAATTCCTGGGAGATAAAAAGATAATCTGGGCAATAACATAAAGTCTAACATGTTTTTCCTTTGTGCTTTGTCTAATTTCACATGCTCCTAGGGTTCCGCATGCAGAGGTCCCACACCCGGCACTTCAGACCCGATTTCGTAGTGCAGAATGGCTAGGTACACACCTCAGCTAGCGGGGTCCCATGCAGACTCCACGGCATAGAGCCTGAGCTTCAGCCAACCCGGCCGTCGAGACCTCCATCCCCTCCCTCCCAGTGACGCTCCTGGGATCCCTACACAGCATCCCAGCCCACAGCCCGTGGTGGAGTGCACGCTCTCACCTCTCCATTCTGTTTTCAAAATAATGTTTCCTTTGCTTCTGAACCAAACTCAGTCTTGATCTCTTGGCTCCAATGACACTGGGCACGGGGACTCCTGTTGGGGTCCACTCTGGAGGATCAGTAACAGAAATTGAGAACATTGTAACTTCAATGAACAGATGTGTGAGCCAAACTGTAGTTAACATAGAGCAGTGTATAATGCTCGGGTAAAATAAGATTTTTCTAAGACTTACCTTTGATATTTCCATCACTTTACTATAAGCAAGTTCAGTGAAGACGTCTGTCTTATTTGTCAGGTCAACATTAGAGAAATGAAGTGATTTATTTCCATGGATGTACATCGAATACTCATGGCTGAAGCTTCAATCTTGTTTTGAATGCTTTTCCATTGAAAATGATACCTCTCTTTCAGCTCCCCCATTTCTGAGAAGTATAAAATCTTATAATTTATTATTACCAAAGGGGAAAGGTAGGAGAAGGGATAAATTAACAGTGTGGGATTAACACATACACACTGCTATGTATAAAATAGATCATCAACAAGGAACTACTGTATAGCACAGGGAACTACACTGAATATTTTGCAATAACCTATAAGGGGAAATAATCTGAAAAAGAATAGATATTTTTATTGACATCGTCTATCAAAGACAGATAAAATGTAACCTTAGCAAGGCCGATGGTGAACGCTTCTGGACCTGAAGATTTCAATCATCTAAAGTTTGGGCTCTGCCTATTTCCCAAGGTGCTTAATGGACATACGTGTAGCCGTAGCTTAAAAATTCCCCAGTTTGGGGTACGGGGAGGCACTGATTTGGAAAAATCCCTGGTGTTCTCCTTCCATGCACTGGACCCTTCCTACAGCTCAAACATGCCTGTCACACCTAGAGGATGCTACACCATTTGTTCGGAAAGAGTTTGGAAAAGGCACCTCATCTCCTCATTGTCTGGTGCTCAGGTTCACCCCTTGAGCATCTTTCCTAACAATCTCCTCACTTGGGGATATCAGCACCGTCAACATCCTGTTGCACACAGTTTGGAATTTGTCCAGAGGATGAAGCGGAAGGATGAGAAAAATTTAGAGACAAGTCTTAGTTGTTCGGACAGGAACATGCCACTCTAATTTCCAATCTGGAAGACAAATTCATCAAAGGCTAGAATTGCCCACGGAAACAGAATAGGGCTAGAGGAAATCCCGCTGTTTTGTGTCCAATTTCCAAAAACACAAGTTGAAAAATGGAACTCAGGGGCACTAAAATTCATGAATCTGCAGAGTTGAAAATATCTATCGTCGAAAAATGTCTTGAGGTAAGTCACAGAAAAGGAGTTGTAAGCAAGGGAGAGTGGCAGGAAACAGATTTGAAGAGGTAGAAAGGACTCCCCATTAAAGCACAAGAAAAGGGGCTGAACATCGCCAATGATGCAGTTTGCCCAAAAGGGCGTATGCAATTTTTTCCGAATATATTCAAGTAAAGGCCATACACACTTTTTATCCAACCAAACAGGTAGGCACTGGAAATCAATACTACAAAATGTATCACTTCACATCAGTCAGAAGGGCCATCCACATAAAGTGTAAACACCAGAAATGCAGGAAAGGGCGAGGAGAAAAGGGAGCCCTGTTAGGCTGATAGTGGAATTGTAATTTGCCAACGGCCACTATGGAGAAGTGTATTGTGTTTGCTAAAACATCTAAAAGATGAGCTACAGAGCATAGGGCACTTGCACTCATGGACGTATCTGCACTGTGATGAAAATTCATGGAGCATTGTGGTGACAAATTTCACAGAGCATTGTGATGATGAAGGCATTGACCATTGTGATGACACAGGTCATGAAGCCTTGTGATGACGGGACACACGGAGCATTGTGATGACTGGGGTCATGTAGCATTGTGATGACAGGGACATGGAGCTTTGGTCTGACAAGTTTCATGGATAATTGTGTTGACAGTGGGCATGGCACATTGTGATGACAAGGGCATGGAGCATTGTGATGACAAGTTCATGGAGTATGGTGAAGACAGGTGTCAGGGAGCATTGTGATGGCATATTTCATGTACCATTGTGATGACAATGGCATGGAGCATTGTGATTCCAAGTGTCATGGAGGATTCTAATGACAAAGATAATGGAGCATTGTGATGACAAAGGCTTGGAGCATTGTGATGACAAAGGCTTGGAGCATTGTGATGACAAGGGTCATGGAGCATTGTGATGACAAGGGCAAGGAGCATTGTGATGACAACGGCCATTGAGAATTTTGATGAAAATGTCGTGAAGCATTGTGATGACAAAGGCATGCGGCTTGCTATGACAGGGGTCAGGGGGCATTGCGATGACAAGTGCATGGAGAATTTTGATGACATGAGCATGTAACATTGTGATGAGAACTGTCATGGAGCATTGTGATGACAAGGACGTGGAGAATTGTGATGACCAGGGCATGGAGCATTGTGATGGCAAGACCGTGGAGCACTGTGATGAGAAGACCATGGATAATTCTGGTGACGAGCATCATGGAGCACTGTAATGACAAGGGACATGGAGCATTGTGATGATACGTCTCATGGAGCATTGTGATGACAGGGGTCATGGATCATTGTGATGACAAGGGTCATGGAGTATTGTGATGACAAGCATGTGGAGTATTGTGATGACAAAGCATTTAACACTGTGATGGAAAGTGTCATGGAACATAGTGTTGCCAAGAACGTGGAGAATTGTGATGACAGGGAGCATGGAGCATTGTGACGACCAGGGCATGGAGCATTGTGATGGCAAGACCGTGGAGCATTGTGTTGAGAAGACCATGGATAATTTTGAGGATGAGCGTCATGGAGCGCTATAATGACAAGGGGTGTGGATAATTGTGATGACAGTGGCCATGGAACATTGTGATGACAAGAGTCATGGAGTATTTTGATGACAAGCATGTGGAGCATTGTGATGAGAAGACCACGGATAATTGTGAATGGCCAGCGTCATGGAGCACTGTAATGACACGTGGTATGGAGCATTGTGATGACAGTGCTCATGGAGCATTGTGATGACAAGTGTCATGGAGCATTCAGATGACAAGCTTGTGGAGTATTGTGATGACAATGGCATGGAGCATTGTGATGAAAAGGGCATGGAGCATTGTGATGACAGGCATCATGGAGCGTTGTGATGACAAGGTTTATGGAACATTGTGATCACATGGGTTTGGAGCATTGTGAAGACAGAGGTCATGGATCATTGTGATTTCAAGGAGCATGGAGCATTGTGATGACAGGGGTCATGGAGCATTGTGATGTCAGGGGACATGGAACATTTTGATGAAAAGGGTCATGGAGCATTTTGGTGACAGGGGTTATGGAACATTGTGATGTCAGGGGTCATCGAACATTGTGATGATAAGTGCATGTAGCATTGTGATGACAAGGTTTATGGAGCATTGTGATGACAAGATTGTGGAGCACTGTGATGACAAGCGCATGGCAAATTGTGATGACATGTGTCAAGGAGCATTGTGCTGTCAAGCGAATGGAGCATTGTAATGACAATGGTCATGGAGCATTGTGCTGAGAAAGGCATAGAGTATTGTGATGACAACGGTCAAAGAGCATTGTGATGAAAAGTTCATGGAGCATTGTGGTTAAAAATGTCACAGAGACTGTTGATGATGAGGGCATGAACCATTGTGATGACAAAGGTCATGAAGCATTGTGATGACTGGAGTCACAGAGCATTGTGATGACAGGGGTCATGGAGCTTTGTGATATCAAGGGCATGGAGCATTGTGAAGACCAGGTCATACAGTATTGTGAAGACAGGTGTCAGGGAGCATTGTGATGACATATGTAATGGCCCATTGTGATGACAATGGCATGGAGCATTGTGATGCAAGTGTCATGGAGGATTCTGATGACAAAGGTAATGGAACAGTGTGAGGACAATGTCTTGGAGAATTGTGATGACAAGGGTCAGGGAGCATTGTGCTGACAAGTGCATGGAGAATTGTGATGACAAGGGTCATGGAGCATTTTGATGACAAGTTTGTGGAGTATTTTGAGGACAATGGCATGGATCATTGTGATGAAAACTGCATGGGGCATTGTGAGGAAAAAGGCATGGAGCCTTTTCGTGACAGGTTTCATGGAGCATTCTAAAGACAAGTGTCAGGGAGCATTGTGATGACAAGTGTATTGAGAATTGTGATGACAAATGTCATGGAGCATTGTGATGAAAAGGGCATGGAGTATTGTGATGACAGGCATCATGGAGCTTCGTGATGACAAGTGTTATGGAACTTGGTGATCACAAGTGTTTGGAGCATTGTGATGACACAGGTCATGGATCATGTTGATTTCAAGAAGCATGGAGCATTGTGATGGCAAGGGCAAGAAACAATGTGATACCAAGTTTCATGGAGGATTGTGATGACCATGGTAAAGGAGTATTTTTATGACAAGCTCATAGAACATTGTAATGACAAGTTCATGTAGCATTTTGCTGACAAAGGCATGGAGAATTGTGATGACAGGTGTCATGGAGCACTGTGATGACATGCGTCACAGAGCATTGTGAATACAGGGGTCATGGAGCATTGGGATGAAAAGGGCATGGATCATTGTGATGACAAGTGTCATGGAAGATTGGGCTGAAAATGTTTATGGAGTATTGTGATGACAGGGGTCATGGAGCATTGTGATGACAAGAGTCCCGGCTCACTGTGTTGTCAGGGGTAATGGAGTGTTGTGATGACAGTGGTCATGGAGCATTGTGATGATATTGGTCATGGAGCATTGTGATGAGAGTGTCATGGAGAATTGGGCTGAAAATGTTCATGGAGTACTCTGATGACAGAGGTCATGGAACATTGTGATGACAAGCAAATGGAGCATGGTGATGACAAGGTCCTGGAGCATTGTGATGAGAAGACCATGGAGACATGTGATGAAAACTCTCATGGAGTATTCTGATGAAAAGGGGCATGGAGCATTGTGATTACAGTGGTCTTGGAGCATTGTTATGACAAGGGCATGGAGCATTGTGAAGAGAAGGACATGGAGCATTCTGATGAATGCGTCATGGAGCACTGTGATGACAAGTGCATGGAACATTGTGATTACAGGTGTCTTGGAGCACTGTGATGAAATAGGCATGGATCATTGTGATGAAGAAGGCATGCAACCTTGTCATGACAGTGTTCAAGGAGCATACTGACGACAAGTGTCAGGGACCATTGTGATGAACAGTGTACTGAGCATTGTGATGACAAAGGTTATGGAGCATAGTGATGAGAAGACCATGGATAACTGTGATTATGAGCATCATGGGGTGTTGTGATGATAAGTGTTATGGAATATTGTGATCACAACGGTTTGGAGCATTGTGATGACAGAGGTCATGGAGCATTTTGATTTCATTGTGATGACAATAGCATGAAGCATTATGATGATGGGCATGGTGCATTGTGATGATAGGATTCATGGAGCTTTGAGATGAAAAGGGGCATCGAGCATTTTGATAACAAGGGTCTTGGAGCATTGTGATGACAAGGGCATGGAGCATTGTGATAAGAAGTCCATGGAACATTCTGATGACATGCATCATGGGGCTTTCTGATGACAAGGGCATGGAGCATTGTGATTACACGGTTCTTGGAACTTTGTGATGACAAGTGTCATGGAGCCTTGTGAATGACAAGGCCGTGGAACATTGTGATGGCAGGGGTCATGAAACATTGTTATGACAGGTGTAATGGAGCATTGTGATGAGAAGGGCAGGAAGCATTGTTGTGAAATATTTCCTGGATTATTGTGATGAGAGTGCGCATGGAGCATTGTGATGACAAGAGCCCGGAACGCTGTGATACATTGGTCATGGAGGATTGTAATGACAAGGGCATGGAGCATTGTGATGAGAAGTGCATCGAGCACTGTGATGACAAGTGTCATGGAGCTTTGTGATGACAAGGGCATGGAGCAATGTGATGAGAGTGTTCCTGGAGCATTGTGATGACAATGACATGGAGCATTGTGATGTCAAGGGTCATGGAGCTTTGTGATGACAAATGTCATGGAGCATTTTGATGACAAGGGCATGGTGCATTGTGATGAGAAGGGCAGGGAGCAGTTTGAGGACAGGGTTATGCAGCAATTTGATGATAATTGTAATGGAACAATTTGATGACATGGGTTATAGAACATTGTGATGTCAGGGGTCATGGAGCTTTGGGATGAAAAGGGTCATGTAGCATTTTGATGACAGGGGATGTGGAACATTGTGATGAAAGGGGTCATGGAACATTGTGATGATAAGGGGAGGTAGCATTGTGATGACAGGGGTCATGGAACATTGTGATTGCAGGGGTGAGGGAGTAATGTGATGACTAGTGATGGAACATTATGATATCTCATGTGAGAGAGCATTTTGATGAGAAGTGCATGGAGCATTGGGATTATAAGGTTTATGGAGCATATCGATGACAAGGTTGTGGACCGTTGTGATGAAAAGCACGTGGCACATTGTGATGACAAGGGTCATGGAGCATTGTTCTGACAAAGGCATGGATCACTGTGATGAAAATTTCATGGAACATTTTGGTAAAAAATATCAGAGAGACTTTTGATGACTCGGTAATGGACCATTTTGATGACAAAGGTCATGCAGCATTGCGATGAATGGAGTCACGGAACATTGTGATGACGGGTCATGGGGCAGTGTGATGACAAGGGCATGGAGCATTGTGATGAGAAGACCATGGAGCCTTGTGATGACAAGTCTCATGGAGCATACTGATGAAAAAGGGCATGAAGCATTGTGATTACAGGGGTCTTAGAGCATTGTGATGAAGTGTGCATTTAGCATTGTGATGAGAAAGCCATGGAATATTCTGATGACATACGACATGGAGTTTTGTGATGACAAGGGCATGGAGAATTGTGACTACAGGGGTCTAGGAGCATTGTGATGACAAGGGTCATGGAGCCTTGTGATGACAAGGCCGTGGAAAATTGTGATGGCAGGCGTCATGGAGCATTGTTATGACAGAGGTAATGGAGCATTGTGATGAGAAGAGCACTGAATATTGGTCTGATATATTTCATGGATTATTGTGATGAGAGTGGGCATGAAGCATTGTGATGACATGGCCACGGAACACTGTTACATGGGTCATGGAGGAATGTAAAAACAACGGCATGGAGCATTGTGATGAGAAGGGCATAGAGCATTTTGATGACAAGTGTCATGGAGCTTTCTGATGACAAGGGCATTGAGCAATGTGATGAGAGGGTTCATGGAGCATTGTGATGACAATGACATGGAGCATAGTGATGTCATGTGTCATGGAGCTTTGTGAAGACAAAGGTCATGGAGCCTTTTGATGACAAGGGTGTGGTGCATTGTGATGAGAAGGGCAGGGAGCATTTTGATGACAGTGTCATGCAGCAATTTGAGGAATAGTGTAATGGAATATTTTGATGAGAGGGGTTATAGAATATTGTGATGTCATTGGTCATGGAGCTTTGGGATGAAAAGGGTCATGGAGCATTTTGATGACAGGGGTGGTGGAACATTGTGATGTCAGGTGTCATGGAACATTGTGATGATAAGTGGATGTAGCATTGAGATGACAGGGGTCATGGAACATTATGATTACAGGGATGAGGGAGTATGGTGATGACTAGTGATGGAACATTGTGATATCTCTGGTGAGAGAGCATTTTGTTGAGAAGTGCATGGATCACTGTGATTACAAGGTTTATGGAGCATAGCAATGACCAGTTTGTGAACCTTTGTAAAGAAAAGTGTGTAGCACAATGTGATGACAAGGGTCATGGAGCATTGTTCGGACAAAGGCAAGGAACATTGTGATGACAAGTGTAATGGAGCATTGTAATGAAAATTTCATGGAGCATTGTGGTTACAATGGTCACAGAGCCTTGTGATGACTGGGGCAGGGAGCATTGTGATGACAAACGTTATGAAGCATTGTGATGACTGGAGTCACGGAGCATTGTGATGACAGGGGTCATGGAGCATTGTGATGACAAGGACATTGAGCATTGTGATGACAGGTGCATGGAGCATTGGTCTGAAAAGTTTCATAGATTATTGTGATGACAGTGGGCATGGTGCATTGTGATGACAAGGGCATGCAGCATTGTGATGTGAAGGTCATGGATTATTGTGAAGACAGGTGTCAAGGAGCATTGTGATGACCTATGTCATGGTCGACTGCGATGACAAGGACATGCAGCATTGTGATGAGAATGTCATGGAGTATTGTGTAGACAGGTGTCAGCGAGCATTGGGATGATATATGTCATGGTCCATTGCGATGACAATGGCATGGAGCATTTTGATGCCAAATGTAATGGAGGATTGTGATGACAAATATAAAGGAGCATTGTGATGACTAGGGCTTGGAGCATTATGATGACAAGGGCCATTGAGAATTTTCATGACAAGGTCGTGAAGCATTGTGATGACAATGTCCTGGAGCATTGTGATGAGAAAACCATGGAGCCTTGTGATGACAAGTCTCATGGAGCATACTGATGAAAAGGGGCATGGAGCATTGTGAATACAGGGGTCTTGGAACATTGTGATGACAAGGGCATGGAGCATTTTGAGGAGAAGTACAAGGAGCATGCTGATGACATGCGTCATTGAGCTTTGTGATGACAAGGGCATGGAGCATTGTGATTAGAGGGGTCTTGGAGCACTGTGAAGAAAAGGGCATGGATCATTGTGATGAAAGAGGCATGGAGCCTCGTCATGACAGGGTTCAAGGAGCATACAGACAACAAGTGTCAGGGAGCATTTTGATGACAATGTTGTTGTGCATTGTGATTAGAAGGGCAAGGAGCATTGTGATCACAGTGTCATGGAGCAATTTGATGAAAAGGGTCATGGAACATTTTGATGACAGTGTTTATGGAACATTGTGATGTCAGGGGTCATGGAGCATTTTGATGAAAAGGGTCATGGAGCATTTTGATGACAGGGGTTATGTAACATTGTGATGTCAGGGGTCATCGAACATTGTGATGATTAGTGCATGTAGCACAGTGATGACAGGAGTCATGGAACATTGTGATGACAGGGGTGATGTAGTATTGTGACGAATAGTGATGTATCATTGTGATATCAGTGGTGAGAGAGCATTTTGATGAGAAGTGCATGGAGCATTGTGATGACAATGTATATGGAGCATTGTGATGACAAGATTGTGGAGCACTGTGATGACAAGTGCATGGAGCATTATGATGACAAAGGTCATGGAGCATTGTGCTAATAAAGGCATAGAGCATTATGATGACAAGGGTCAAAGAGCATTGTGATGAAAACTTCATGGAGCATTGTGGTTAAAAAGGTCACAGAGACTGTTGATGACGAGGGCATGGACCATTGTGATGACAAAGGTCATGAAGCATTGTGATGACTGGAGTCACGGAGCATTGTGATGACAGGGGTCATGGAGCATTGTGCTGACAAGTGCATGGAGCATTGTGATGACAAGCGTCATGGAGCATTCTGATGACAAGCTTGTGGAGTATTTTGATGACAATGGCATGGAACATTGTGATGAAAACGGCATGGGACACTGTGATGAAAAAGGCATGGAGCCTTTTCGTGACAGGCTTCAAGGAGCATTCTGGCGACAAGTGTCAGGGAGCATTGTGATGACAAGTGTATTGAGAATTGTGATGACAAAGGTCATGGAGCATTGTGATGAAAAAGGCATGGAGTATTGTGATGATAGGCATCATGGAGCGTTGTGTTGACAAGTGTTATGGAACATTGTGATCAAAATGGTTTGGAGCATTGTGATGACAGAGGTCATGGATCATTTTGATTTCAAGGAGCATGGAGCATTGTGATGACAAGGACATGAAGCAATGTGATCCCAAAGTTCATGGAGGATTGTGATGACAATGGTAATGGAGAATTGTGATGACAAGCGCATAGAGCATTGTAATGACAAGGTCATGTAGCATTTTGCTGACATAGGCATGGAGGATTGTGATGACAGGTGTCATGGAGCACTGTGATGACAGGCGTCACGGAGCATTGTGAATACAGGGGTCATGGAGCATTGGGATGACAAGGGCATGGATCATTGTGATGACAAGGGTCATGGAGCATTGGGCTGAAAATGTTCATGCAGTATTGTGATGACAGGGGCATGGAGCATTGTGATTACAGGGGTCTTGGAGCATTGTGATGACAAGTGTCATGGAGCATTGTGATGACAAGGCCGTGGAACATTGTGATTACAGGGGTCATGGAGCACTGTTATGACAGGGGTAATGGAGCATTGTGATGAGAAGGGCATGGAGCATTGTGATTACAAGGTTTATGGAGCATTGCCATGACAAATTTGTGGACCGTTGTGATGAAAAGCACGTGGTACATTGTGATGACAAGCGTCATGGAAAAATTTTCTGACAAAGGCATGGAGCATTGTGATGACAAGGGTCACGGAGCATTGTGATGAAAAGTTCATGGAGCATTGTGGTTACAAAGGTCACAGAGTCTTGTGATAACG
This sequence comes from Mesoplodon mirus, assembly GCF_964341445.2. NCBI lineage: Eukaryota > Metazoa > Chordata > Mammalia > Artiodactyla > Ziphiidae > Mesoplodon > Mesoplodon mirus. The sequence continues at coordinate 450,386 of NW_028295598.1, forward strand.
TGAGCATGGACCATTGTGATGACAAATGTTATGAAGCATTGTGATTACTGGAGTCAAGGATCATTGTGATGACAGGGTTCATGGAGCGTTGTGATGACAAGGGCATGGAGCATTTTGATGACAGGGGCATGGAGCATTGGTCTGACAAGATTCATAGATTATTGTGATGACAGTGGACAGGGTGCATTGTGATGACAAGGGCATGGAGCATTGTGATGAGATGGTCATGGATTATTTTGAAGATATGTGTCAGGGAGCACTGTGATGACATATGTCATGGTCCATTGCGATGACAATGGCATGGAGCATTGTGATGCCAAATGAAATGGAGGATTGTGATGACAAATATAATGGAGCATTTTGATGACTAGGGCTTGGAGCATTATGATGACAAGGGCCATTGAGAATTTTCATGAAAATGTCGTGAAGCATTATGATGACAATGTCCTGGAGCATTGTGATGAGAAAACCATGGAGCCTTGTGATGACAAATCTCATGGAGCATACTGTTGAAAAGGGGCATGGAACATTGTGTTTACAGGGTTCTTGGAACATTGTGATGAGAAGGATCATGGAGCTTTGTGATGACAAGGCCATGGAACATCTTTATGGCAAGGATCATGGAGCATTGTTATGACATGGGTAATGGAGCATTGTGATGGCAAGGACATGGAACATTGTGATGAGAAGGCCATGGAGCATTCTGATGGCATGTGCCATGGAGCATTATGATGACAACGGACACGGAGCATTGTGATGAAAAGTTCATGGAGCATTGTGGTTACAAAAGTCAAAGAGCCTTGTGATGACGCGGGCATGCAACATTGTGATGACTAACGTTATGAAGCATTGTGATGACTGCTGTCACGGAGCATTGTGATGACAGGGGTCTTGGAGCATTGTGATGATTAGGGAATGGAGCATTGTGATGATAAGTGTCCCGGATCATTGTGTTGTCAGGTGTCATGGAGTGTTGTGATGACAGTTGTCATGGTGCATTGTGATGATATTGGTCATGGAGCATTGTGATGAGAAGGTTATGGATCATTGGGCTGATAATATTCATGGAGTATTGTGATGACAGGGGACATGGAACATTGTGATGACAAGGGAATGGAGCATTGTGATGAGAAGACCATGGAGACTGGTGATGACATATCTCATGGAGCATTCTGATGAAAATTGGTATGGGACATTGTGATTACAGTGGTCTGGGAGCATTGTGATGACAAGGGCATGGAGCATTTTCATGAGACGGCCATGCAGCATTCTGATGACATGCGTCATGGAGCTTTGTGATGACAATTCTCATGCAGCATTCTGATGAAAAGGGGCATGGAGCATTGTGCTTACAGTGGTCTTGGAGCATTTTGATGACAAGGGCATGGAGCATTGTCATGAGACGGCCATGCAGCATTCTGATGGCATGCGTCATGGAGCTTTGTGATGACTAGGTCATGGAGTATTTTGATGACAGGGGCATGGAAAAATGGTCTGGCAAGTTTCATAGATTATTGTGATGACAGGGGACATGGTGCATTGTGATGGCCAGGGCATGGAGCACTGTGATGAGAAGGTCATGGAGCATTCTGATGACATGTGTCATGTAGCTTTGTCATGAAAAGTGCATGAAGCAATGTGATGAGAGCGTTCATGGATCATTGTGATGACAATGACATGGAACATTGTGATGCCAATTGTCATGGATCTTTGTGATGACAAAGGTCATGGAGCATATTGGTGACAAGGGCATGGAGCATTCTGATTACAGGGTTCTTGGAGCATTGTGATGAAAAGGGCATGGATCATTGTGATGAAAAATGCATGGAGCCTTGTCATGAGAGGGTTCAAGGAGCATACAGACAACAATTGTCAGGGAGCATATTGATGACAAGTGTATTGAGCACTGTGATGACAAAGGTCATTGAGCATTGTGATGAGAAGACCATGGATAATATGATGACGAGCGTCATGGGGCACTGTGATGACAAATGTTATGGAATATTGTGATCACAAGGGTTTGGAGCATTGTGATGACAGGGTCTTGGAGCAATTTTATGAAAAGGGTAAAGGAACATTTTGATGTCAGGGGTTATGGAACATTGTGATGTCACGGGTCATTGAGCACTTTGATGAAAAGGGTCATGTAGCATTTTCATGATAGGGGTATAGAACATTGGGATGTCAGGGTTCATCGAACGTTGTGATGATAATGCCTGTAGCATTGTGGTGACAGGAGTCATGGAGCAATTTGATGAAAAGGGTCAAGGAACATTTTGATGACAAGGGTTATGGAACATTGTGATGTCATGGGTCATGGAGCTTTTTGATGAAAAGGATCATGGAGCATTTTGATGACAGGTGTTATGTAACATTGTGATGACAGGAGTTATGGAACATTGTGATGAGAGGAGTGAGTGAGTATGGTGACGAATAGTGATTTAACATTGTGATATCAGTGGTGAGAGAGCATTTTGATGAGAAGTGCATGGAGCATTGTGATGACAAGGTTTATGGAGTATTGTGATGACAAGATTGTGGAGCACTGTGATGTCAAGCGCATGGTGCATTGTGATGACATCTGTCATGGAGCATTGTGCTGACAAGCGCATGGAGCATTGTGATGACAAGGGTCATGGAGCATTGTGCTGAGAAAGGCATAGAGCATTGTGATGACAAGAGTCAAAGAGCATTGTGAGGAAAACTTCATAGAGCATTGTGCTTAAAAAGGTCACAGAGACTGTTGATGACGGGGGCATGCGCCATTGTGATGACAAAGGTCATGAAGCATTGTGATGACTGGAGTCACGGAGCATTGTGATGACAGGGGTCACGGAGCATTGTGATAACAAGGGCATGGAGCATTGTGATGACAAGGGCATGGAGCATTGTGATGAAAAGGGTCATGGATCATTGTGCTGAGAAAGGCACAGAGGATTGTGATGACAACGGTCAAAGAGCATTGTGATGAAAAGTTCATGGAGCATTGTGGTTAAAAAGGTCACAGAGACTGTTGATGACGAGGCCATGGACCATTGTGATGACAAAGGTCATGAAGAATTGTGATGACTGCAGTCACGGAACATTGTGATGACAGGGGTCATGGAGCATTGTGATAACTAGGGCATGGAGCACTGTGATGACAAGGGCATGGAGCATTGGCCTAATAAGTTTCATGGATTATTGCCATGACAGTTTGAATGGTGCATTGTGATGACAAGGGCATGGAGCATTGTGAAGAGAAGGCCATGGAATATCCTGATGACAGGAATCATGGAGCTTTGTGATGACAATGGCATGGAGCATTGTGATTACATGGGTCTTGGAGCATTGGGATGACAAGGGTCTTGGAGCCTTGTGATGACAAGGCCGTGGAACTTTGTGATGGCAGAGGTCATGGAGCATTGTTTTGACAGAGGTAATGGAGCATTGTGATGAGAAGGGCATTGAGCATTGGTCTGAAATGTTTCATAGATTATTGTGATGAGAGTGGGCATGGAGCATTGTGATGACAAGGGCACGGTACACTGTGATACATGGGTCATGGAGGATTGTAATGACAAGGGCATGGAGCATTGTGATGAGAAGTTCATCGAGCATTGTGATGACAAGTGTCATGGAGCTTTGTGATGACAAGGGCATGGAGCAATGTGATGAGAGGGTTCATGGAGCATTGTGATGACAATGGCATGGAGCATTGTGATGACAAGGGTCATGGAGCTTTGTGATGACAACGGTCATGGAGCATTTTGATGACAAGGGCATGGTGCATTGTGATGAGAAGGGCAGGGAACATTTTGATGACCGGGTCATGCAGCAATTTGATGAAAAATGTAATGGAACATTTTGATGGCAGGGGTTATAGAACATTGTGATGCCAGGGGTCATGGAGCTCTGGGATGAAACGTGCATGGAGCATTGTGCTGAGAAAGGCATAGAGCATTGTGATGACAAGGGTCAAAGGGCATTGTGATGAATTGTTCATGGAGCATTTTGGTTAAAAATGTCACAGTGACTGTTGATGATGAGGGCATGGACCATTGTGATGACAAAGGTCATGGAGCATTGTGATGACTGGAGTCACGGAGCATTGTGATGACAGGGGTCATGGAACATTGTGATAACAAGGGCATGGAGCATTGTGATGACAAGGACATGGAGCATTGTGAGGAGAAGGCCATGGAACATTCTGATGACATGCGTCATGGAGCTTTGTGATGACAAGGGCATGGAGCTTTGTGATTACAGGTGTCTTGGAGCATTGTGATGACAAGGGTCATGGAGCCTTGTGATGACAAGGCCGTGGAACATTGTGATGGCAGGGGTCATGGAGCATTGTTATGACAGAGGTAATGGAGCATTGTGATGATAAGGGCAAGGAGCATTGTGATGTCCATGTCATGCAGTATTGTGAAAAGTGATGTCAGAGAGCATTCTGATGACATATGTATTGGCCCATTGTGATGACAATGGCATGGAGCATTGTGATGCCAAGTGTCAAGGAGGATTCTGATGACAAAGGTAATGGAGCATTGTGATGACAAGGGCTTGGATCATAGTGATGACAAGGGTCAGGGAGCATTGTGCTGACAAGTGCATGGAGAATTGTGATGACAAGGGTCATGGAGCATTCTGATGACAAGCTTGTGGAGTATCTTGATGACAATGGCATGGAGCATTGTGATGAAAACGGCATGGGGCATTGTGATGAAAAAGGCATGGAGCTTTTTCGTGAAAGGGTTCAAGGAGCATTCTGACGACAAGTGTCAGGGAGCATTGTGATGACCAGTGTATTGAGAATTGTGATGACAAAGGTCATGGAGCATTGTGATGAAAAGGGCATGGTGTATTGTGATGACAGGCATCATGGAGCATTGTGATGACAAGTGGTATGGAACATTGTGATCACTATTGTTTGGAGCACTGCGATGACAGAGGGCATGGATCATTTTGATTTCAAGGAGCATGGAGCATTGGGATGATAAGGGCATGAAGCAATGTGATCCCAAGGTTCATGGAGGATAGTGATGACAATGGTAATGTTGTATTGTGATGACAAGCGCATAGAGCATTGCAATGACAAGGTCATGTAGCATTTTGCTGACAAAGGCATGGAGCATTGTGATGACAGGTGTCATGGAGCACTGTGATGACAAGCGTCACGGAGCATTGGGAATGCAGGGGTCATGGAGCATTGGGATGTCAAGGGCATGGATCATTGTGATGACAAGGGTCATGGAACATTAGGCTGAAAAAGTTCATGGAGTATTGTGATGACAGGGGTCATGGAGCATTGTGATTACATGGGTTTTGGAGTATTGTGATGACAGGAGTCCCGGATCATTGTGTTGTCAGGTGTCATGGAGTGTTGTGATGACAGTGGTCATTCAGCATTGTGATGATATTGGTCATGGAGCATTGTGATGAGAAGGTCATGGGCAATTGGGCTGAAAATATTCATTGATTATTGTGATGACAGGGGTCATGGAGCATTGTGATGACAAGGGAATGGAGCATGGTGACGAAAAAGTCCTGGAGCATTTTGATTAGAGGACCATGTAAACTTGTGATGACAAATCTTATGGTGCATTCTGATGAAAAGGGGCATGGAGCATTGTGATTACAGTGGTCTTGGAGCACTGTAATGACAAGGGCATGGAGCATTGTGAGGAGAAGATCATGGAACATTCTAATGACATGCGTCATGGAGCTTTGTGATGACAAGGGAATTGAGCATTGTGATTACAGGGGTCTTGGAGCATTGTGATGACAAGGGTCATGGAGCCTTGTGATGACAAGTCCGTGGAACATTGTGATGGCAGGGGACATTGAGCATTGTTATAACAGAGGATATGGAACTTTGTGATGAGAAGGGGATTGAGCTTTGGTCTGAAATGTTTCATGGATTATTGTGATGAGTTTGGGCAAGGAGCATTGTGATGATAAGGGCACGGTACACTGTGATACATGAGTCATGGAGGATTGTAATGACAAGTGCATGGGCAATGTGATGAGAGGGTTCATGGAGCATTGTGATGACAATGACATGGAGCAATGTGATGCCAAGGGTCATGGAGATTTGTGATGACAATTACATGGAGCAATGTGATGCCAAGGGTCATGGAGCTTTGTGATGACAATGACATGGAGCATTGTGATGCCAAGGGTCATGGATCTTTGTGATGACAAAGGTCATGGAGCATTTTGATGACAAGGGTGTGGTGCATTGTGATGAGAAGGGCAGGGAGCATTTTGATGACAGGGTTATGCAGCAATTTGATGAAAAGTGTAATGGAACACTTAGATGACAGGTTTTATAGAACATTGTGATGCCAGGGGTCATGGAGCTTTGGGATGAAAAGGGTCATGGAGCATTTTGATGACAGGGGTTATGGAACATTGTGATGTCAGGGGTCATGGAATATTGTGCTGATAAGCGGATGTAGCATTGTGATGACAGGGGTCATGGAACATTGTGATAACAGGGGTGAGAGAGGATTGTGATGACTAGTGTTGGAACATTGTGATATCTCTGGTGAGAGAGCATTTTGATGAGAAGTGCATGGAGCATTGTGATTACAAGGTTTATGGAGCATAGCGATGACAAGGTTGTGGATCATTGTGATGAAAAGCACATGGCACATTGTGATGACAAGGGTCATGGAGCATTGTTCTGACAAAGGCATGGAGCATTGTGATGACAAGGGTCACGGAGCATTGTGATGAAAAGTTCATGGAGCATTGTGGTTACAAAGGTCACAGAGCCTTGTGATGACACGGGCATGGACCGTTGTGATGACAAACATTATGAAGCATTGTGATGACTGGAGTCATGGAGAATTGTGATGACAGGGGTCATGGAGCATTGTGATGACAAGAGCATGGAGCATTGTGATGACAGGGGCATGGAGAATTGGTCTGAAATGTTTCATAGATTATTGTGCTGACAGTGGGCATGGTGCATTGTGATGACAGGGGCATGGAGCATTGTGATGACCAGGTCATGCACTATTGTGAAGACAGGTTTCAGGGAGCACTGTGATGATATATGTAATGGCCCATTGTGATGACAATGGAATGGAACATTGTGATGTCAAGTGTCATGGAGGATTCTGATGACAAATTTAATGGAGCATTGTGATGACAAGGGCTTGGAGCATTGTGAATACATGGGTCATGGAGCATTGTGATGACTAGGGAATGGAGCATTGTGACGACAAGAGTCCTGGATCATTGTGTTGTCAGGTGTCATGGAGTGCTGTGATGACAGTGGTCATGGAGCCTTGTGATGTTATTGGCCATGGAGCATTGTGATGAGTAGTTCGTGGAGCATTGGGCTAAAAATGTTCATGGATTATTGTGATGACTGGTGTCATGGAGCATTGTGATGACAAGGGAATGCAGCATGGTGATGACAAAGAAATGGAACATTGTGATGACAAGGGTCACGGAGCATTGTGATGAGAAGACCATTGATAATTGTGATGACGAGTGTCATGGGGCACTGTGATGACAAGTGTTATGGAATATTGTGATCACAAGGGTTTGGAGCATTGTTATGACAGAGGTCATGGAGCATTTTGATTTCATTTTGATGACAATAGCATGAAGCATTATGATGATGGGCATGGTCCATTTTGATGACAGGGTTCATGGATCACTGAGATGAAAAGTGGCATAGAGCATTGTGATAAAAGTGTTCTTGGAGCACTGTGATGAGAAGGGTCATGGAACTTTGTGATGACAAGGCCATGGAACAGAGTGATGGCAGGGGTCATGGAGCATTGTTATCACTGGTGTAATGGAGCATTTTGATGGCAAGGTCATGGAGCACTGTGATGAGAAGGCCATGGAGCATTCTGATGGCATGTGCCATGGAGGTTTGTGAAGACAAGGCATGGAGCAATGTGATGAGAGCGTTCATGCAGCATTGTGATGACATTGAAATGGAGCATTGTGATGCCAAGGGTCATGGATCTTTGTTATGACAAATGTCATGGAGCATTCTGATGGCAAGGGCGTTGTGCATTGTGATGAGAAGGGCAGGGAGCATTCTGATGACAGGGTCATGCAGCAATTTGATGAAAAGTGTCATGGAACATTTTGATGACAGGTGTTATGGAACATTGTGATGTCAGGGGTCATCGAAAATTGTGATGATAAGTGCATGTAGCATTGTGATGACAGGAGTCTTGGAATATTGTGATGACTGGGGTGAGTTTGTATTGTGACAAATACTGATGTAGCATTGTGATATCAGTGGTGAGAGAGCATTTTGTTGAAAAGTGTATGGAGCAATGTGATGACAAATTTTAAGGAGCATTGTGATGACAAGATTTTGGAGCACTGTGATGACAAGTGCATGGTCCATTGTGATGACATGTGTCATGGAGCATTGTGCTGACAGGCGCATGGAGAATTGTGATGACAAGGGTCAAAGAGCATTGTGATGGAAAGTTCATGGAGCACTGTGGTTAAAATGGTCACAGAGACTGTTGATGATGAGGTCATGGACCATTGTGATGACAAAGGTCATGAAGCATTGTGATGACTGGAGTCACGGAGCATTGTCATGACAGGAGTCATGGAGCATTGGGATAACAAGGGCATGGAGCGTTGTGAGGACAGGGGCATGGAATATTGGTCTAATAAGTTTCATGAATTATTGCGATGACATTTGGAATGGCGCATTGTGATGACAAGGGCATGGATTATTGTGATGACAAAGGCATGGAGCCTTTTCATGACTGGGTACAAGGAGCATTCTGATGACAAGAGTCAGGGAGCATTGTGATGACAAGTGTATTGAGAATTGTGATGACAAAGGTCATGGAGCATTTCGATGAAAAGTGCATGGAGTATTGTGATGACAGGCATCATGGAGCGTTGTGATGACAAGTGTTATGGAACAAAGTTATCACAAGGGTTTGGAGCATTGTGATGACAGAGGTCATGGATCATTTTGATTTCAAGGAGCATGGAGCATTGTGATGACAAGGGCATGAAGCAATGTGATCCCAAGGTTCATGGAGGATTGTGATGACAATGGAAATGGAGTATTGTAATGACAAGTGCATAGAGCATTGTAATGATACGGTCATGTAGCATTTTGCTGACAAAGGCATGGAGCATTGTGATGACATGTGTCATGGAGCACTGTGATGAGAAGCGTCACGGAGCATTGTGAATACAGTGGTCATGGAGCATTGGGATGACAAGGGCATGGATCATTGTGATGACAAGGGTGATGGAGCACTGGGCTGAAAATGTTCATGGAATGTTGTGATGACAGGGGTCATGGAGCATTGTGATGAATAGGGAATGGAGCATTGTGATGACATGAGTCCCTGATCATTGTGTTGTCAGGTGTCATGGAGTGTTGTGATGACTGTGGTCATGGAGCATTGTGATGATATTGGCCATGGAGCATTCTCATGAGTAGGTCGTGGAGCATTGGTCTGAAAATGTTCATGGATTATTGTGATGACAGGGGTCATGGTGTATATTGATGACAAGGGAATGGAGCATGTTCATGACAAAGTCCTGGAGCATTGTGATGAGAAGACCATGGAGACATGTGAATACAATTCTCATGGAGAATTCTGATGAAAAGGGGGCATGGAGCATTGTGATTACAGGGGTCTTGGAGCACTGTGATGACTAGGGCATGGAGCATTGTGATGAGATGGCATGGAGCATTCTGATGATATGCGTCCTGGAGTTTTTTGAAGACAAGGTCATGGAGCATTGTGATTACAGTTGTCTTGGAACATTGTGATGACAAGGGCATGGAGAATTGTGAGGAGAAGACCAAGGAGCATTCTGATGGCATATATCATTGAGTTTTCTGATGACAAGGGCATGGAGCATGGAGATTACATGGGTCTTGGAGCACTGTGAAGAAAAGGACATTGATCATTGTGATGAAAAAGGCATGGAGCCTTGTCATGACAGGATTCAAGGAGCATACAGACAACAAGTGTCAGGGAGCATTTTGATGACAAGTGTATTGAGCATTGTGATGACAAAGGTCATGGAGCATTGTGATGAGTAGACCATTGATAATTGTGATGACGAGTGTCATGGGGCATTGTGATGACAAGTGTTATGGAATATTGTGATCACAAGGGTTTTGAGCATTGTTATGACAGAGGTCATGGAGCATTTTGATTTCATTGTGATGACAATAGCATGAAGCATTATGATGATGGGCATGATTCATTGTCATGACAGGGTTCATGGATCATTGAGATGAAAAGGGGCATAGAGCATTGTGATTACAGGGTTCATGAAGCATTGTGATGAGAAGGGTCATGGAGCTTTGTGATGACAAGGCCATGGAACATCATGATGGCAGGGGTCATGGAGCATTGTTATGACTGGTGTAATGGAGCATTGTGATGGCAAGGGCATGAGTCATTGGTCTAATATGTTTCATGGATTATTGCGATGACTGTTGGTATGGTGCATTGTGATGACAAGGGCATGGAGCATTGTAATGACCAGGTCATGCAGTATTGTGAAGACAGGTGTCAGGGAGCATTGTGATGACATATGTAATGGCCCATTGTCATGACAATGGCATGGAGGATTGTGAGGCCAAGTGTCATGGAGGATTCTGATGACAAAGGTAATGGATCATTGTGATGACAATCGCTTGGAGCATTGTGATGACAAGGGACAGGGAGCATTGTGCTGAAAAGTGCATGGGAATTGTGATGACAAGGGTCATGGAGCATTCTGATGACAAGCTTGTGGATTATTTTGATGACAATGGCATGGAACATTGTGATGAAAAGGGCATGGTGTATTTTGATGACAGGCATCATGGAGCGTTGTGATGACAAGTGTTATGGAACACTGTGATCACAAGGTTTTGGAGCATTGTGATGAGAGAGGTCATGGATCATTTTGATTTCAACGAGCATGGAGCATTGTAATGACAAGGGCATGATGCAATGTGATCCCAAAGTTCATGGAGGATTGTGATGACAATGGAAATGGAGTACTGTGATGACAAGCGCATAGAGCATTGTAATGACAAGGTCATGTAGCATTTTGCTGACAATGGCATGGAACCTTGTGATGACAGGTGTCATGGAGCACTGTGATGACAAGCGTCACGGAGCTTTGTGAATATAGGGGTCATGGACCATTGGGATGACAAGGGCATGGAATATTGTGATGACAAGGGTCATGGAGCACTGGGCTGAAAATGTTCATTGAGTGTTGTGATGACACGGGACATGCAGCATTGTGATGACTAGGGAATGGAGAATTGTGATGACAAGAGTCAAGGCTCATTTTGTTGTCAGGTGTCATGGAGTGTTGTGATGACAGTGGTCATGGAGCATTATGATGACAAGGGAATGGAGCATGGTGATGACAAGGTCCTGGAGCATTGTGATGAGAACACCATGGAGAATTGTGATGACAAATCTCATGGAACATTGTGATGAAAATGGGCTTGGACCATTGTGATTACAGGGTTCTTGGAGGATTGTGATGACTAGGGCATGGAACATTGGTCTAATATGTTTCATCGATTATTGTGATGACAGTTGGAATGGTGCATTGTGTTGAAAAGTGCATGGAGCAATGTGATGACCAGGTCATGCAGTATTGTGAAGACAGGTGTCAGGAAGCATTGTGATGACATATGTAATGGCCCAATGTGATGACAATGGCATGGAGCATTGTGATGCCAAGTGTCATGGAGGATTCTGATGACAAAGGTAATGGAGCATTGTGATGACAATGGCTTGGAGCATTGTGATGACAAGGATCAGGGAACATTGTGCTGACAAGTGCATGTAGAACTGTGATGACAAGGGTCATGGAGCATTCTGATGACAGGCTTGTGGAGTATTTTCATGAGAATGGCATGGAGCATTGAGGTGAAAATGGCATGGGGCATTGTGATGAAAGAGGCATGGTGCCTTTTCGTGACAGGTTTGAAGGAGCATTCTGATGAGAAGTGTCAGGGAGCTTTGTGATGACAAGTGTATTGAGAATTGTGATGACAAAGGTCATGGAGCTTTGGGATGAAAACGGCATGGAGTATTGTGATGACAGGCATCATGGAGCATTGTGATGACAAGTGTTATGGAACATTGTGATCACAAGGGTTTGGAGCATTGTGATGACAGACGTCATGGATCATTTTGATTTCAAGGAGCATGGAGCATTGTGATGACAGGGGTATGAAGCAATGTGATCCCAAGGTTCATGGAGGATTGTGATGACAATGGAAATAGAGTATTGTGATGACAAGCGCATAGAGCATTGTAATGACAAGGTCATGTAGCATTTTGCTGACCAAGACATGGAGCATTGTGATGACATGTGTCATGGAGCACAGTGATGACAAGCGTCACGGAGCATTGTGAATACAGGGGTCATGGAGCATTGTGATGACATGGGTCATGGAGCACTGGGCTGAAAATGTTCATGGAGTGTTGTGATGACAGGGGTCATGAAGCATTGTGATGACTAGGGAATGGAGCATTGTGATGACAAGAGTCCCAGATCATTGTGGTGTCATGTGTCATGGAGTGTTGTGATGACAGTGGTCATGGAGCATTGTGATGATATTGGCCATGGAGCATTGTGATGATTAGGGCACGGAGCATTGTAATGAGAAGGCCATGGAGCATTCTGATGACATGCGTCATAGAGTTTTGTGATGACAAGGGCATGGAGCATTGTGATTACAGGCATCGTGGAGCATTGTGATGAAAAGTGCATGGATCATTGTTATGAAAATGGCACGGAGCCTTGTCATGACAGGGTTCAAGGAGCATACTGACGACAAGTGTCAGGGAGCATTGTGATGACAAGTGTATTGAGCATTGTGATGACAAAGATCATGGAGCATTGTGATGAGAAGACCATGGACAGTTGTGATGATGAGCATCATGGGGTGTTGTGATGATAAGTGTTATGGAACATTGTGATCACAAGGGTTTGGAGCATTATGATGACAGAGGTCATGGAGAATATTGATTTCATTGTGATGACAATAGCCTGAAGCGTTATGATGATGGGCATGGTGCATTGTGATGACAGGGTTCATGGAGCATTGAGATGAAAAGGGGCATGGAGCATTGTGATTACAAGGGTCTTGTAACATTGTGATGACAAGGGCATGGAGCATTGTGATGAAAAGGCCATGGAACATTCTGATGACATGCGTCATGGATCTTTGTGATGACAAGGGCATGGAGCATTGTGATTTCAGTGGTCTTAAGCATTGTGATGACAAGTGTCATGGAACCTTGTGATGACTAGGACATGTAACATTTTGATGGCAAAGGTCATGGTGCATTGTTATGACAGGGGTAATGCAAGAGTTTGATGAGAAGGGCATGGAATATTGGTCTGAAATATTTCATGGATTATTGTGATGAGAGTGGGCATGGAGCATTGTGATGACAAGGGCACGGAGCACTGTGATACATGGGTCATGCAGGATTGTAATGACAAGGGCATGGAGCATTGTGATGAGAAGGGCATCGAGCATTGTGATGACAAGTATCAGGGAGCTTTGTGATAACAAGTGCATGGAGCAATGTGATAAGAGGGTTCATGGAGCATTGTGATGACAATGACATGGAACATTGTGATGCCAAGGGTCATGGAGTTTGTGATGACAAGTCATGGAGCATTCTGATGACAAGGGCATGGTGCATTGTGATGAGAATGGCAGGGAGCATTTTGATGGCCGGTTCATGCAGCAATTTGATGAAAAGTGTAAAGGAACATTTTGATGCAGGGGTTATAAAACATTGTGATGTCAGGGGTCTTGGAACTTTGGGAAGAAAAGGGTCATGGAGCATTTTGATGACAGGGGTTATGGAACATTGTGATGTCAGGGGCCATGGAACATTGTGATGATAAGGGGATGTAGCATTGTGATGACAGTGTCATGGAACATTGTGATTACAGGGGTGAGGGAGTATTGTGATGACTAGTGATGGAACATTGTGATATCTCTGGTGAGAGAGCATTTTGATGAGATGTGCATGGAGCATTGTGATTACAGGGATCTTGGAGCATTGTGATGAAAAGGGCATGGCTCATTGTTATGAAAAAGGCATGGAGCCTTTTCATGACAGGGTTCAAGGAGCATACTGACGACAAGTGTCAGGGAGCATTGTGACGACAAGTTTATTGAGCATTGTGATGACAAAGATCATGGAGCATTGTGATGAGAAGACCATGGATAATTGTGATGATGAGCGTCATGGGGTGTTGTGATGATAAGTGTTATGGAACATTGTGATCACAAGGGTTTGGAGAATTTTGATGACTGAGGTCATGGAGAATATTGATTTCATTGTGATGACAATAGCCTGAAGCATTATGGTGATGGGCATGGTGCATTGTGATGACAGGGTTCATGGAGCATTGAGATGAAAATGGGCATGGAGCATTGTGTTCACAGGGTTTTGGCCATTGTGATGACATGGGCATGGAGCATTGTGAGGAGAAGGCCATGGAATTTTCTGAGGACATGCGTCATGGAGGTTTGTGATGACAAGGGCATGGAGCATTGTGATAATAGGGGTCTTCAGCATTGTGATAACAAGTATCATGGAACCCTGTGATGACTAGGCCGTGGAACATTGTGATGGCAAGGGTCATGGTGCATTGTTATGACAGGGGTAATGGAGCATTTTGATGAGAAGGGTATGGAACATTGGTCTGAAATATTTCATGGATTATTGTGATGAGAGTGGGCATGGAGCATTGTGATGACAAGGGCACGGAACACTGTGATACATGGGTCATTCAGGATGGTAATGACAAGGGCATGGAGCATTATGATGAGAAGGGCATCGAGCATTGTGATGACAAGTATCAGGGATCTTTGTGATGACAAGGGCATGGAGCAATGTGATAAGAGGCTTTATGGAGCATTGTGATGACAATGACATGGAGCATTGTGATGCCAAGTGTCATGGAGATTTGTGATGACAAGTCATGGAGCATTTTGATGACAAGGGCATGGTGCATTGTGATGAGAAAGGCAGGGAGCATTTTGATGACCAGGTCATGCAGCAATTTGATGAAAATGGTAATGGAACATTTTGATGGCAGGGGTTATATAACATTGTGATGTCAGGGGTCTTGGAACTTTGGGAAGAAAAGGGTCATGGAGCATTCTGATGACAGGTGTTATGGAACATTGTGATGTCAGGGGCCATGGAACATTGTGATGATAAGGGGATGTAGCATTGTGATGAGAGTGTCATGGAACATTGTGATTACAGGGGTGAGGGAGTATTGTGATGACTAGTGATGGAACATTGTGATATCTCTGGTGAGAGAGCATTTTGATGAGATGTGCATGGAGCATTGTGATTACAGGGATCTTGGAGCATTGTGATGAAAAGGGCATGGCTCACTGTCATGAAAAAGGCATGGAGCCTTGTCATGACAGGGTTCAAGGAGCATACTGACGACAAGTGTCAGGGAGCATTGTGACGACAAGTGTATTGAGCATTGTGATCACAAAGTTCATGGAGCATTGTGATGAGAAGACCATGGATAATTGTGATGATGAGCGTCATGGGGTGTTGTGATGATAAGTGTTATGGAACATTGTGATCACAAGGGTTTGGAGCATTATTATGACACAGGTCATGGAGAATATTGATTTCATTGTGATGACAATAGCCTGAATCATTATGATGATGGGCATGGTGCATTGTGATGACAGGGTTCATGGAGATTTGAGATGAAAAGGGGGATGGAGCATTGTGATTACAAGGGTCATGGAGCATTGTGATGACAAGGGCATGGAGCATTGTGATGAAAAGGCCATGAAACCTTCTGATGACATGCGTCATGGAGCTTTGTGATGACAAGGTCATGGAGCATTGTGATTTCAGGGGTCTTAAGCATTGTGATGACAAGTGTCATGGAACCTTGTGAAGACTAGGCCGTGGAATATTTTGATGGCAATGGTCATGGTGCATTGTTATGACAGGGGTAATGGAGCATTTTGATGAGAAGGGTATGGAACATTGTTCTGAAATATTTCATGGATTATTGTGATGAGAGTGGGCATGGAGCATTGTGATGACAAGGGTACGGAGCACTGTGATACATGGGTCATTCAGGATGGTAATGACAAGGGCATGGAGCATTATGATGAGAAGGGCATCGAGCATTGTGATGACAAGTATCAGGGATCTTTGTGACGACAAGGGCATGGAGCAATGTGATAAGAGGGTTTATGCAGCATTGTGATGACAATGACATGGAACATTGTGATGCCAAGGGTCATGGAGGTTTGTGAGGACAAGTCATGGAGCTTTTTGATGACAAGGGCATGGTGCATTGTGATGTGAAGGGCAGGGAGCATTTTGATGACCGGTTCATGCAGCAATTTGATGAAAAGTGTCATGGAACATTTTGATATCGGGGTAATAGAACATTGTGATGTCAGGGGTCTTGGAGCTTTGGGATGAAAAGCGTCATGGAGCATTTTGATGACAGGGGTTATGGAACACTGTGATTTAAGGGTCATGGAACATGGTGCTGATAAGGGGATGTAGCATTGTGATGACAGGTTCATGTAACATTGTGATTACAAGGGTGAGGGAGTATTGTGATGACTAGTGATGGAACATTGTGATATCTCATGTGAGAGAGCAGTTTGATGAGAAGTGCATGGAGCATTGTGATTACAAGTTTTAGGGAGCATTGCAATGGCAAAGTTGTGGACCGTTGTGATGAAATGCACGTGGCACATTGTGATGTCAATGGTCATGGAGAATTGTTCTGAAAAAGACATGGAGCATTATGATAACAAGGGTCACAGAGAATTGTGATGAAAATTTCAGGGAGCATTGTGGTTACAAAGGTCACAGAGCCTTGTGATGACACGGGCATGGACCACTGTGATGACAAACGTTATGAAACATTGTGATGACTGGAGACACAGAGCATTGTGAAGACAGGTGTCATGGATCTTTGTGATGACAAAGGTCACGGAGTATTTAGAGGGCAATGGCGTTGTGCATTGTGATGAGAAGGGCAGGGAGCATTCTGATGACAGGGTCTTGGAGCAATTTGATGAAAAGTGTCATGGAATATTTTGATGACAGGTGTTATGGAACACTGTGATGTCAGGGGTCATCGAACATTGTGATAAGTGCATGGAGCATTGTGATGACAGGAGTCATGGAACATTGTGATGACAGGGGTGAGGGAGTATTGTGACAAATAGTGATGTAGCATTGTGATATCAGTGGTGAGAGAGCATTTTGATGAGAAGTGCATGGAGCATTGTGATGACAAATTTTAAGGAGCATTGTGATGACAAGATTGTGGAGCACTGTGATGACAAGCGCATGGTGCATTGTGATGACATGTGTCATGGAGCATTGTGCTGACCAGCGCATGGAGCATTGTGATGACAAGGGTCAAAGAGCATTGTGATGAAAAGTTCATGGAGCATTGTGGTTACCAAGGTCACAGGGCCTTGTGATGATGCGGTCATGGACCACTGTGATGACAAACGTTATGAAACATTGTGATGACTGGAGTCACGGAGCATTGTGAAGACAGGGGTCATGTAGCTTTGTGATGACAAGGGCATGGAGCATTATGATGACAGGGGCATGGAGCATTGGTCTGACAAGTTTCATAGATTATTGTGATGACATTGGGCATGGTGAATTGTGATGACCAGGGCCTGGAGCATTCTGATGAGAACGTCATGGAGTATTGTGAAGACAGGTGTCAAGGAGCATTGTGATGACATATTTCATGGTCCATTGTGATTACAATGGCATGGAGCATTGTGATGCAAAATGTAATGGAGAATTGTGATGACAAATATAATGGAGCATTTTGATGATTAGGGCTTGGAGCATTATGATGAAAAGGGCCATTGAATATTTTCATGACAATGTCGAGAAGCATTGTGATGACAATCCTGGAGCATTGTGATGGCAAAACCATGGAGCCTTGTGATGAAAAGTCTCATGGAGCATACTGATGAAAAGGGGCATGGAGCATTGTGATTAGAGTGGTCTTGGCACATTGTGATGACAAGGGCATGGAGCATTGTGAGGAGAAGACCAAGGAGCATTCTGATGGCATGCGTCATTGAGCTTTGTGATGACAAGGGCATGGAGCATTGTGATTACATGGGTCTTGGAGCATTGTGATGAAAAGGGCATGGATCATTGTGATGAAAAAGGCATGGAGCCTTATCATGAAAGGGTTCAAGGAGCATACAGACAACAAGTGTCAGGGAGCATTTTGATGACAAGTGTATTGAGCATTGTGATGAAAAGACCATTGATAATTGTGATGACGAGTGTCATGGGGCATTGTGATGACAAGTGATAGGGAATATTGTGATCACAAGGGTTTGGAGCATTGTTATGACAGAGGTCATGGAGCATATTGATTTCATTTTGATGACAATAGCATGAAGCATTATGATGATGGGCATGGTGCATTGTGATGACAGGGTTCATGGATCATTGAGATGAAAAAGGGCATAGAGCATTGTGATTACAGGGATCTTGGAGCATTGTGATGAGAAGGGTCATGGAGCTTTGTGATGACAAGACCATGGAACATCGTGATGGCAGGGGTCATGGAGCATTTTTATGACTGGGGTAATGGAGCATTGTGATGGCAAGGGCATGGAGCATTGTGATGAGAAGGCCATGGAGCATTCTGATGACATGTGTCATGGAGCTTTGTGAAGACAAGGGCTTGGAGCAATGTGATGAGAGAGTTCATGGAGCATGGTGATGACAATGACATGGAGCATTGTGATGTCAAGGGTCATAGATCTTTGTGATGACAAATGTCATGGAGCATTTAGATGGCAAGGGCGTTGTGCATTGTGATGAGAAGGGCAGGGAGCATTCTGATGACAGGGTCTTGGGTCAATTTGATGAAAAGTGTCATGGAACATTTTGATGACAGGTGTTATGGAACACTGTGATGTCAGGGGTCATCGAAAATTGTGATAAGTGCATGTAGCATGGTGATGACAGGAGTCATGGAACATTGTGATGACAGGGGTGAGGGAGTATTGAGACAAATAGTGATGAAGCATTGTGATATCAGTGGTGAGAGAGCATTTTGATGAGAAGTGCATGGAGCATTGTGATGACAAATTTTAAGGAGCATTGTGAGGACAAGATTGTGGAGCACTGTGATGACAAGCGCATGGTGCATTGTGATGACATGTGTCATGGAGCATTGTGCTGACCAGCGCATGGAGCATTGTGATGACAAGGGTCAAAGAGCATTGTGATGAAAAGTTCATGGAGCATTGTGGTTAAAAATATCACAGAGACTGTTGATGACGAGGGCATGGACCACTGTGATGACAAAGGTCATGAAGCACTGTGATGACTGGAGTCACGGAGCATTGTGATGACAGGGGCCATGGAGCATTGTGATAATAAGGGCATGGAGCGTTGTGATGACAAGGGCATGGATCATTGGTCTAATAAGTTTCATGGATTATTGTGATGACAGTTGGAATGGCGCATTGTGATGAAAAGGGCATGGAGCATTGTGATGACCAGGTCATGCATTATTGTGAAGACACGTGTCAGGTAGCATTGTGATGACAATGTCATGGAACATTGTGATGCCAAGTGTCATGGAGAATTCTGATGACAAATGTAATGGAACATTGTGATGACAATGGCTTGGAGCATTGTGATGACAAGGGTCAGGGAGCATTGTGCTGACAAGTGCATGGAGAATTGTGATGAGAAGGGTCATGGAGCATTCTGATGAATAGCTTGTGGAGGATTTTGATGAAAATGGCCTGGAGCATTCTGATGAAAACGGCATGGTGCATTGTGATGAAACGGCATGGAGCCTATTTGTGACAGGGTTCAAGGAGCATTCTGATGACAAGTGTCAGGGAGCATTTTGATGACAAGTGTATTGAGAATTGTGATGACAAAGGTCATGGAGCATTGTGATGAAAATGGCATGGATTATTGTGATGACAGGCATCATGGAGCGTTGTGATGACAAGTTTTATGGAACACTGTGATCACAAGGTTTTGGAGCATTGTGATGACAGAGGTCATGGATCATTTTTATTTCAAGGAGCATGGAGCATTGTGATGAAAATGGCATGAAGCAATGTGATCCCAAGGTTCATGGAGGATTGTGATGACAATGGAAATGGAGTATTGTGATGACAAGCGCACAAAGCATTGTAATGACAAGGTCATGTAGCATTTTGCTGACAAAGGCATGGAGCATTGTGATGACAGGTGTCATGGAGCACTGTGATGACAAGCGTCACGGAGCATTGTGAATACAGGGGTCATGGAGCATTGGGATGACAATGGCATGGATCATTGTGATGACAAGGGTCATGGAGCACTGGGCTGAAAATGTTCATGGAGTGTTGTGATGACAGTGGTCATGGAGCATTGTGATGTCTAGGGAATGGAGATCTGTGATTTCAAGTGTCCCGGATCATTGTATTGTCAGGTGTCATGGAGTGTTTTGATGACAGTGGTCATGGAGCATTGTGGTGATATGGTCTATGGAGCATTGTGATGAGAAGTTCGTGGAGCATTGGGCTGAAAATGTTCATGGATTATTGTGATGACAGTGGTATTGGAGCATTGTGATGACAAGGGAATGGAGCACTGTGATGACAAGGTCCTGGAGCACTGTGATGTGAAGACCATGGAACCTTGTGATGACAAGTCTCATGGAGCATTCTGATGAAAAGTCGCAGGGATCATTTTGATTACAGGGGTCTTGGAGCATTGTGATGACAAAGGCATGGAACATTATGATGAGAAGGCCATGGAGCATTCTGATGACATTCGTCATGGAGTTTTGTGATGACAAGTGCAAGGAGCATTGTGATCACAGGTGTCTTGGAACATTTTGATGAGAAGGGCATGGATCATTGTGATGAAAAAGGCATGGAGCCTTGTCATGAAAGAGTGCACGGTGCATACTGAGGTCAATAATCAGAGAGCATTGTGTGGACAAGGGTATTGAGCATTGTGTTGACAAAAGTCATGGTGCATTGTGATGAGAAGCCCATGGATAACTGTGGTGACCAGTGTCATGGGGCATTGTGATGACAAGTGTTATGGGACATTGTGATCACAAGGGTGTGCAACATTGTGATGACAGATGTCATGGAGCTTTTTGATTTCATTGTGATGACAATATCATGAAGCATTATGATGATGGGCATGGTGCATTTTGATGACAGCGTTCATGGAGCATTGTGATGAAAAGTGGCATGGAGCATTGGTCTGACAAGTTTCTTGGATTATTGTGATAAGAATGGGCATGGCACATTGTGATGACAAGGTCATGGAGCACTGTGATGACAAGGTCATGGATTATTGTGAAGAAAGTTGTCAGGGAGCATTGTGATGAAATATGTCATGTTCCAGTTTGATAACAATATCATGCAGCATTGTGATGCCAATTGTTATGGAGGATTGTTGTGACAAAGTAAAGGAGCATTGTGATGACAAGGGCATGGAGCATTGTGATATCAAGGGCCATTGAGAATTTTAATGTCCTTGCCGTGAAACATTTTGATGAAAAGCGCATGGAGCTTCCTATGACAGGGGTCATGGAGCATTGCGATGACAAGTGCATGGAGTATTGTGATGACAAGAGCATATAACATTGTGATGTGAAGTGCCATGGAGCATTATAATGACAAGGACGTGTATAATTGTGAGGACAAGGGACATTGAGCTTTGAGATGACAAGGCATGGAGCATGGTGATGGCAAAACCATGGAGCATTGTGATGAGGAGACCTTGGGTAATTGTGATGTCGAGCATCATGGAGCACTGTAATGACAAGGGGCATGAAGCATTGTGATGACAGGTGTCAGGGAGCAATGTGATGACAGGGGTCATGGAGCAATGTGATGACAAAGGCATGGAGCATTGTGATGACAAGGGCATGGAGCATTGCAATGTCAAGAGAATGGAGAATTGTGATGACAAGAGCATGTAACATTTTGAAGAGAAGTGTCATGTAGCACTGTGATGACAAGTACGTGGAGAATTTTGATGACAAGGGACATGGAGCATTTTGATAACCAGGGCATGGATCATTGTGATGACAGGGGTCATGAAGCATTATTATGACAAGGGCCATGGTGCATTCTGACATAAGATATCACTTATGAAGGGAATGTAAACATGGCTACATATGAACTGATCTAGGGAAGAGAACAGAGTCTCAGATTTAGAAAACATTCTAATGCTTGCTTAAGGGGAAAGACAGGTGGGGAGATGCACAAAACAAAAGATTGATATTAGCACAGGTACCGTTCCATAATCCAAAAACAAAAAAGACAAGCCCTACTCCTTCCTCAGTGAACGGAACTCAACATCCCTATTCCCCACAGAGAAATATATCTGACGAGTAAGAATTTTAAAACCTATGTATTGATATGTCTCCGTAAGGTAACTAAGTGTGTCTATTATGACATAAACATGGCAGGGAGAATCAGCTCAAACCCAATATAAAAATGAATTTCAAAACAAAACATAAAAACAGAACAATTCTTACACAACACCTTCAGGGTCGCTGATGAAACCAGGAATGACCCTATCTACAACGACAGCTGGATGTGGCATAAGGCTGGACACTTGGGACTGAGAGGATTGGTGAGATTGGGTGAGTAAATGTAGACCCTTTAAAGCAATAATGTGTGGCACCCATTCCATGGGTCCCAACAGGCCAGGGTTAAGGGCATATTACTACAGGTATAATATGTACGGGAACCCTAGAGAATGGACACAGTGTGAATACGAAAGGTTTCTAAAACTCAACGAATAGTCCCACTCCTGGTGCTCCCATTTGACTTTCCAACTGCTTTACTATCAATCTCCCAACTTGGAGAGACAGCCCCTTTTACCTCCTGGTTCGCACAGGTTGCCAATTTGGCAGAGGATGAAAGGGAAGAGGGAGAACCAGTGAGAGAGTAGCTGTTAGACATTTGTACGGGCACATGTCATCTTACTTCGCAGGAAGAAGAAGAAATAACCAAAGCCTCAGCCACCCACCGGCAACCAGTATAGGTCCTGAACCAAAATATTGGACTTGCGTTCAGCTCACAAAAATACGAGTTAAATAATGTAGCTCAGTGCACAACAATTCACAAACAGGCAGAGTAATAAAGGACAACTATCGTCCAAAAATCTGTTGAGAGAAGGCAAAGAGGCGGACTTGAAAGCGAGGCAGAATAGCAGGAAACAGACTTCAAGAGGTAGGTTGGAATCGCTTTT
The DNA here is from genome assembly GCF_964341445.2 of Mesoplodon mirus. NCBI lineage: Eukaryota > Metazoa > Chordata > Mammalia > Artiodactyla > Ziphiidae > Mesoplodon > Mesoplodon mirus. The sequence continues at coordinate 473,680 of NW_028295598.1, forward strand.
AAGGCAAAGGAAGAGGGGCACAACATCGACAATGATGCACTTGGCCAAAAAGTGCGTATGCGTTTTCTCCTGAATATACTCAGGAGAAAACGCATACGCCCTTTTTGGCCAAGCAAGCATGCTGGCAATGCAAATCTGCACTACAAAGTATCAATTCCCACTTGTCAAAAGGTACATCCAAAAAATGGGTAAAAACCAGAAAGGCAAGACAGGCCCTGGAGAACAGGGAGCCTTGTTATGCTGATGGGCGGGATGTAAATTGCCAACTGCCTCTCTGGAGGAGTGCATTGTGTTCCCTAAAACAAGTAAACAACAGAGCTACAGAGCGAAGGGCACTTCCAGTCTGGGGAATATACCTTGGGAAAGCAGAAAATCAGTAAGACAGAGCCACCCAAAAATTATAGGGCTGCACTGCTTACAAGAACCTCAAATTGCGTACAGCTTAAATATCCCAGGAAATATAAATATGGTTTAAAATACTTTGGTACTTATGTACGATGGAATATCCCTCAGCCATGAAATCAATGTCATAAGACCAGTAGCAGCAAAATGAGTGGATTCAGGTATGATGATTCTAAGTGAAATAAGTCACACAGATAAAGAAACTTATCATAAGATATCACTTATGGAGGTCCTCTAAACATGGCTACAAATGAACAGAGTTAGGAAAGCGAACAGAGTCTCACATTTAGAAAACACTCTGATGACTGCTTAAGGGGGAAGATGAGGTGGGGTGCTACAGAAAACCAGCATTTGATATAACCACACGTACCATTTCAAAAACCAACTATGGAATATACAAGACCGACACCTTCCTCAGTGAAAGGAACTCAAAACACGATATTTCCCACAGAGGAATATATATGAAGAGTAAGAATATTAAAACTTATGTATTGATATGTTTCCGTAATGGAATCAAGTGTGTCTAGACTGGCATAATCATTGCAGTGAGAATCAGCTCAAACCCACTATAAAAAGGAATTTCAAAAAAAAAAACAAAAAACATGGAAATTCTTTACAATTACTTTAGGGGTTCTAATGAAATCTGGAATGAGCCTATCTACAATGAAAGCTGGATATGGCATAAGGCTGGACACTTGGGACTGAGAGGATTGGTGAGATTGGTTGAGCAAATGCACACCCTTTAAAGCAATAATGTGTGGCACCCATTCCATTTGTCCCAACTCTCCAGGTTGAAGTCAATATTACTACAGCTATAACATGTACGGGAAACCTAGAGAATGGACACACTGTAAATACGAAAGGCTTCTAAAACTCAAGTAATAGTCCCTCTCCTGGTGCTCCGGTTTTACTTCCCAAATGCTTTACTATCAATCTCCCAACTTGGAGAGACAGCCCCTTTAACCTCCTGGTTCGCACAGGTTGCCAATTTGGCAGAGAATGAAAGGGAAGAGGGAGAACCAATGAGAGAGTAGCTGTAAGGCATTTGGACGGGCATATGTCACTCTAATTTCCCGGCAAGAAGAAGGATTAAGCAAAGTCTCAGCCACACCCCGGGATCCAGATTACGACCTGAATCAAAATTGTGGACTTGTGTTCAGCTCACAAAAAACGAGTTGAAAAATGAAGCTAAGCGGCACAGCAATTCACAAACTGGCAGAGTAATAAAGGACAACTATCGTCCAAAAATCTGTTGAGGGAAGGCAATGAGGGGGAATTGAAGGCGAGGCAGATTAGCAGGAAACAGATTTCAAGAGGTACGTTGGAATCATCTGTAAAGCACAGGAAGAGGGGCACAACTTCGACAATGATGCACTTGGCCAAAAACGGCATATGCGTTTTCTCCTCTATATATTAAGGACAAAACGCATACGCACTTTTTGGCCAAGCAAGCAAGGGGGCAATGCAAATCTGCATTATAAAAAAGTATCACTCCCCACCGTTCAAAAGGGACATCCACAAAATGTGTAAATACCAGAGAGGCAAGACAGGCCCTGGAGACCAGGGAGCCTTGTTATGCTGATGGGCAGGATGTAAATTGCCAACTGCCTCTCTGGAGGAGTGCACTGTGTCCCCTAAAACAAGTAAACAACAGAGCTACAGAGCCAAGGGCACTTCCACTCTAGGGAATATACCTTGGGAAAACTGAAAATCAATAAGACAAAGACATACCAAAATTTAGGGCTGCACTGCTTACAAGAACTTCAACTTGGGTACACCTTAAATATCCCAGGAAATATAAAAATTGTTCAAAAAATTGTGGTACTTACGTACGATGGAATATCCCTCAGCCATGAAATCAATGTCATAAGACCAGTAGCATCAATATGAGTGGATTCAGGTACGGTGATTCTAAGTGAAATAAGTCACACAGAAAAAGAAGCTTACCATAAGATATCACTTATGAAGATCCTGTAAACATGGCGACACATGAACTGAGTTAGGATAGAGAACAGAGTCTCACATTTAGAAAACACTCTTATGCCTGCTTAAGGGGGAAGGAGAGGTGGGGTGATGCATAAAACCAGAGTTTGATATAAGCACAGGTACCATTCTAAAAATGAACTATGGAATAGACAAGACCTACCTATACCTTCCTCACTGAAAGGGACTCAAAATCCCATATTTCCCGCAGAGGAATATATCTGATTGTTAAGAATCTTAAAACCTATGTATTAATATTTCTCCATAAGGGAAACAAGTGTGTCTAGACTGGCATAAACATGGCAGCGAGAATCAGCTAAAACCCACTATATAAAGGAATTTCAAAAACAAAACAAAAAAACAGGGACATTCTTTACAATTCCTTCAGGGTCTCTGATGAAACGTGGAATGACCCTGTCTACAATGACAGCTGGATGTGGCATAAGGCTGGACACTTGGGACTGAGAGGACTGGTGAGATTAGGTGAGCAAATGCAGACCCTTTAAAGCAATAATGCATGGCACCCATTCCATGGGTCCCAACTCTCCAAGTTGAAGGGAATATTACTACAGCTATAACATGTATGGGAAACCTAGAGAATGGACACACTGTGAATACGAAAGGTTTCTAAAACTCAACGAATAGTCCCTCTCCTGGTGCTCCGGTTTGACTTTCCAAGTGCTTTACTATCAATCTCCCAACTTGGAGAGACAGCCCCTTTACCCTCCTGGTTCTCACAGTTTGCCAATTTGGCAGAGGATGAAAGGGAAGAGGGAGAACCAATGAGAGAGTAGCTGTTAGGCATTTGGACGGGCATATCTCACTCTACTTTCCTGGCAGGAAGAAGAATTAACCAAAGTTGCAGCCACCCACCGGGAACCAGTATAGGTCCTGAACCAAAATTTTGGACATCCGTTCAGCTCACAAAAAACGAGTTGAAAAATGGAGCTGAAGGGCACAACAATTCGAAAACTGGCAGAGTAATAAAGACAACTCTCATCCAAAAATCTGTTGAGGGAAGGCAACAAAGCGGACATGAAACTGAGGCGGAATAGCAGGAAAAAATTTTCAAGAGGTACGTTGGAATCGCCTGTAAAGCACAGGAAGAGGGGCACAACTTCGACAAAGATGCACTTTGCCAAAAAGGGCGTATGCATTTTCTCCTGAATATATGCAGGAGAAAACGCATATGCCCTTTCTGGCCAAGCAAGCAAGCGGGCAATGCAATTCTGCACTACAAAGAAGTATCACTTCCCACCGGTCAAAAGGGACATCCACAAAATGTGTAAAAACCAGAAAGGCAAGACAGGCCCTGGAGAGCAGGGAGCCTTGTAATGCTGATGGGCGGGATGTAAATTGCCAACTGCCTCACTGGAGGAGTGCATTGTGTTCTCTAAAACAAGTAAACAACAAAGCTACAGAGCCAAGGGCACTTCCAGTCTAGGGAATATAACTTGGGAAAACTGAAAATCAATAAGATAGGGCCACCCTCAAATTTAGGGCTGCACTGCTTACAAGAACCTCAACTAGGTTACACCTGAAATATCCCAGGAAATATAAAAATGGTTCAAAAATTTATGGTACATACGTACGATGGACTATCCCTCAGCCATGAAATCAATGTCATAAGACAAGAAGCAGCAAAATGAGTGGATTCAGGTACGATGATTCTAAGTGAAATAAGTCACACAGAAAAAGAAGCTTATCATAAGATATCACTTATGAAGATCCTGTAAACATGGCTACACATGAACTGAGTTAGGAAAGAGAACAGAGTCTCACATTTAGAAAACACACTTATGCCTGCTTAAGGGGGAAGGAGAGGTGCGGTGATGCATAAAACCAGAGTTTGATATGAGGACAGGTACCGTTCCAAAAACCAATTATGGAATAGACAAGAACTACCTACACCTTCCTCAGTGAAAGGGACTCAAAACCCCATATTTCCCGCAGAGGAATATATGTCACTAGTAAGAGTCTTCAAACCTATGTATTGATATGTCTCTGTAAGGGAATCAAGTGAGTCTAGACTGGCATAAACATGGCAGCGAGAATCATTTCAAGCCCACTATAAAAAGGAATTTCAAAAACAAACAAACAAAAAAACAGGGAAATTGTTTACAATTCCTTCAGGGTCTCTGATGAAACGTGGAATGACACTGTCTACAATGACAGCTGGATGTGTCATAAGTCTGGACACTTGGGACTGAGAGGATTGGTGAGATTCATTGAGCAAATAAAGACACTTTAAAGCAATAATGCATGGCACCCATTCCATGGGTCCCAACTCTCCAAGTTATAGGGAATATTACTACAGATATAACATGTACGGGAAACCTAGAGAATGGAGACACTGTGAATATGAAAGGTTTCTAAAACTCAACGAATAGTCCCTCTCCTGGTGCTCCAGATTGACTTTCCACCTGCTTTACTATCAATCTCCCAAATTAGAGAGACAGCCCTTTTAACATCCTGGTTCTCACAGGTTGCCAATTTGGCAGAGGATGAAAGGGAAGAGGGAGAACCAATGAGAGAGTAGCTGTTAGGCATTTGGACGGGCATATGTCACTCTAATTTCCCGGGCAGGAAGAAGAATTAACCAAACTTGCAACCACCCACCGGGAAGCAGTATAGGTCCTGAACCAAAATTTTGGCCATGCGTTCAGCTCACAAAAAAAGAGTTGAAAAATGGAGCTCAAGGGCACAGCAATTCACAAACTGGCAAAGAAATAAAGGACAACTATCATCCAAAAATCTGTTGAGGGAAGGCATCGAGGCAGACTTGAAAGCGAGGCAGAATAGCAGGAAACAGATTTCAAGGGGTACGTTGGAATCACCTGTAAAGCACAGGCAGAGGGGCACAACTTCGACAATGATGCACTTGGCCAAAAATGGCGTATGCATTTTCTTGTGAACATATGCAGGAGAAAACACACACGCCCTTTTTGGCCAAGCAAGCAAGCAGGCAATGCAAATCTGCACTATAAAGAAGTATCACTTCCCACAGGTCAAAAGGGACCTCCACAAAATGGGTAAATACCAGAAAGGCAAGACAGGCCCTAGAGAACATGGAGCCTTGTTATGCTGATGGGCGGGATGTAAATTGCCAACTGCCTCTCTGGAGGAGTGCATTGTGTTCCCTAAACAAGTAAACAACAGAGCTACAGAGCCAAGGGCACATCCAGTCTAGGGAATATACCTTGGGAAAACTGAAAATCAATAAGGCAGAGCCACCCTCAAATTTAGGGCTGCACTGCTTACAAGAACCTCAACTTGGGTACACCTTAAATATCCCAGGAAATATAAAAATGGTTCAAAAATTGTGGTACTTACGTACGATGGAATATCCCTCAGCCATGAAATGAATGTCATAAGACCAGTAGCAGCAAAATGAGTGGATTAAGGTACGATGATTCTAAGTGAAATAAGTCACACAAAAAAAGAAGCTTATCATAAGATATCACTTATGAAGATCCTGTAAACATGGCGACACATGAACTGAGTTAGGATAGAGAACAGAGTCTCACATTTAGAAAACACTCTTATGCCTGCTTAAGGGGGAAGGAGAGGTGGTGTGATGCATAAAACCAGAGTTTGATATAAGCACAGGTACCGTTCCAAAAAACAACTATGGAATAGACAAGACCTACACCTTCCTCAGTGAAAGGGACTCAAAACCCCATATTTCCCGCAGAGGAATATATCTGACTAGTAAGAATCTTAAAACCTATGTATACATATGTCTCCGTAAGGGAATCAAGTGTGTCTAGACTGGCATAAACATGGCAGCGAGAATCAGCTCAAACCCACTATAAAAAGGAATTTCAAAAACAAAACAAAAAACACGGAAATTCTTTACAATTCCTTCAGGGTCTCTGATGAAACCTGGAATGACCCTGTCTACAATGACAGCTGGATGTGGCATAAGGCTGGACACTTGGGACTGAGAGGATTGGTGAGATTCATTGAGCAAATACAGACACTTTAAAGCAATAATGCATGGCACCGATTCCATGGGTCCCAACTCTCCAGGTTAAAGGGAACATTACTGCAGATATAACATGTACGGGAAACCTAGAGAATGGAGACACTGTGAATATGAAAGGTTTCTAAAACTCAACGAATAGTCCCTCTCCTGGTGCTTCAGTTTGACTTTCCACCTGCTTTACTATCAATCTCCCAACTTGGAGAGACAGCACCTTTAACCTCCTGGTTCGCACGGGTTGCCAATTTGTCAAAGGATTAAAGTGAAGAGGGAGAACCAATGAGAGAGTAGCTGTTAGGCATTTGGACGGGCATATGTCACTCTAATTTCCCGGCAGAAAGAAGAATTAAGCAAAGTTGCAACCACCCTCCGGGAACCAGTATAGGTCCTGAACCAAAATTTTGGACATGCGTTCAGCTCACAAAAAACGAGTTGAAAAATGGAGCTCAAGGGCACAGCAATTTACAAACTGGCAAAGAAATAAAGGACAACTATCATCCAAAAATCTGTTGAAGGAAGGCAACGAGGCGGACTTGAAAGCGAGGCAGAATAGCAGGAAACAGATTTCAAGAGGTACGTTGGAATCACCTGTAAAGCACAGGAAGAGGGGCACAACTTCGACAATGATGCACTTGGACAAAAAGGGTATATGCGTTTTGTCCTTAATATATTCAGGAGAAAACGCATACGCCCATTTTGGCCAAGCAAGCAAGTGGGCAATGCAAATCTGCACTACAAAGAAGTATATCTTCCCACCGGTCAAAAGGGACATCCACAAAATGTGTAAATACCAGAAAGGCAAGAGAGGCCCTGGAGAACAGGGAGCTTTTTTATGCTGATGGGCGGGATGTAAATTGCCAACTGCCTCTCTGGAGGAGTGCATTGTGTTCCCTAAACATGTAAACAACAGAGCTACAGAGCCAAGGGCACATCCAGTCTAGGGAATATACCTTGGGAAAACTGAAAATCAGTAAGTCAGAGCCACCCCAAAATTTAGGCCGGCACTGCTTACTAGAACCTCAACTTGGATACACATTGAATATCCCAGGAAATATAAAAATTTTTCAAAAAATTGTGGTACTGGGCCTCCCTGGTGGCGCAGTGGTTGAGAGTCCGCCTGCCGATGCAGGGGATACGGGTTCGTGCCCCGGTCTGGGAGGATCCCATATGCCGCGGAGCGGCTGGGCCCGTGGGCCATGGCCGCTGAGCCTGCACATCCGGAGCCTGTGCTCCGCAACGGGGGAGGCCACAACAATGAGAGGCCCGCATACCGGAAAAAAAAAAAAAAACCTTGTGGTACTTACGTACGATGGAATATCTCTCAGCCATGAAATCAATGTCATAAGACCAGTAGCAGCAAAATGAGTGGATTCAGGTACGATGATTCTAAGTGAAATAAGTCACACAGAAAAAGAAACTTATCATAAGATACCACTTATGAAGATCCTGTAAACATGGCTACACATGAACTGACTTAGGAAACAGAACAGAGTCTCACATTTAGAAAACACACTTATGCCTGCTTAAGGGGGAAGGAGAGGTGGGGTGATGCATAAAACCAGAGTTTGATATAAGCACAGGTAACGTTCCAAAAACCAACTATGGAATAGACAAGACCTACACCTTCCCCAGTGAAAGGAACTCAAAACCCCATATTTCCCGCAGAGGAATATATCTGACTAGTAAGAATCTTAAACCTATGTTTGATATGTCTCCGTAAGGAAATCAAATGTCTAGACTGGCATAAAGATGGCAGTGAGAATCAGCTCAAACCCACTATAAAAAGGAATTTCAAAAAGAAAATAAAAAAAACAGGAAAATTCTTTACAATTCCTTCAGTGTCTCTGTTGAAACCTGGAATGACCCTATCTACAATGACAGCTGGATGTGGCATAAGGCTGGACACATGGGACTGAGAGGATTGGTGAGATTGGGTGAGCAAATGCAGACCCTTTAAAGCAATAATGCATGGCACACATTCCATGGGTCATAACTCTCCAGGTTGTAGGGAATATTACTATAGCTATTACATGTATGGGAAACCTAGGGAATGGACATACTGTGAATACGAAACTTTTCTAAAACTCAACGAGTAATTACCTCTCCTTGTGCTCCAGTTTGACTTTTCAACTGCTTTACTATCAATCTCCAAACATGGAGATACAGCACCTTTAAGCTCCTGGTGCACTCAGGTTGCCAATTTGGCAAAGGATGAAAGGGAAGAGGGAGAACTAATGAGAGAGTAGCTGTTAGGCATTTGGACGGGGACATGTCACTCTTCTTTCCCGGGAGGAAGAATTAACCAAAGTCTCAGCTACCCACCGAAAACAAGTATAGGCCCTGAACCAAAATATTGGACTTGCGTTCAGCTCACAAAAAACGAGTTAAAAATTGGAGCTATGTGGCAGAGCAATTCACAAACTGGCAGACTAATAAAGGGCAACTATCGTCCAAAAATCTGTTGAGGGAAGGCAACGAGGCAGACCTGAAAGCGAGGCAAAATAGCAGGAAACAGATTTCAAGAGGTACGTTGGAATCACCTTTAAAGCACAGGAAGAGGGGCACAACTTCGACAATGATGCACTTGGCCAGAAAGGGCGTATGCGTTTTCTCCTGAATATATTCAGGAGAAAACGCATACGCCCTTTCTGGCCAAGCAAGCAAGCGGGCAATGCAAAACTGCACTACAAAGAAGTACTACTTCCCACAAGTCAAAAGGGACATCCACAAAATGTGTAAAAACCAGAAAGGCAAGAGAGGCCCTGGAGAACAGGGAGCCTTGTTATGCTGATGGGCGGGATGTAAATTGCCAACTGCCTCTCTGGAGGAGTGCATTGTGTTCTCTAAAACAAGTAAACAACAGAGCTACAGAGCCAAGGGCTCTTCGAGTCTTGGGAATATACCTTGGGAAAACTGAATATCAATAAGACGGAGCCACCGCAAAATTTAGGCCTGCACTGCTTACAAGAACCTCAACTTGGATACACCTTAAGTATCCCAGGAACTATAAAAATGGTTCAAAAAATTGTGCTACTTACGTACGATGGAATAACCCTCAGCCATGAAATCAATGTCATAAGACCAGTAGCAGCAAAATGAGTGGATTCAGGTACGATGATTCTAAGTGAAATAAGTCACACAGAAAATGAAACTTATCATAAGATATCACTTATGAAGATCCTGTAAACATGGCTACACATGAACTGAGTTAGGAAAGAGAACAGAGTCTCACATTTAGAAAACACTCTTATGCCTGCTTAAGGGGGAAGGAGAGGTGGGGTGATGCATAAAACCAGAGTTTGATATAAGCACAGGTACCGTTGCAAAAAGCAACTATGGAATAGACAAGACCTACACCTTCCTCAGTGAAAGGGACTCAAAATCCCATATTTCCCGCAGAGGAATATATCCGACTAGTAAGAAACTTAAAACCTATGTATTGATATGTCTCCGTAAGGGAATCAAGTGTGTCTAGACTGGCATAAACATGGCAGCGAGAATCAGCTCAAACCCACTATAAAAAGAATTTGAAAAACAAAAGAAAAGGTAAATTCTATACAATTCCTTCAGGGTATATGATGAAACATGTAATGACCCTATCTACAACGACAGCCGGATGTGGCATAAGGCTGGACACATGGGACTGAGAGGATTGGTGAGATTGGGTGAGCAAACGCAGACCATTTATAGCAATAATGCGTGGGCTCCATTCCATGGGTACCAACTCAACAGGTTGTAGTGAATATTACTACAGCTATAACAGGAACGTGAAACCTAGAGAATGGAAACACTGTGAATACGAAAGTTTTCTAAAACTCAACTAATAGTCCCTCTTCTGCTGCTCCGGTTTCACTCTCCAACTGCTTTCCTATCAATCACCCAACATGGAGAGACAGGCCCTTTAACCTCCTGGTTCACACAGGTTGCCAAATTGGCAGAGGATGAAAGGGAAGAGGGAGAACCAATGAGAGAGTAGCTGTTAGGCATTTGGACGGGCACATGTAACTATAATTGCCCGGCAGGAAGAAGAATTAACCAAAGTCTCAGTCACCCACCGGGAACCAGTATAGGTCCTGAACCAAAATTTTGGACTTGCGGTCAGCTCACAAAAAACGAGTTGAGCAATGGAGCTCAGGGGCACAGCAATTCACAAACTGGCAGAATAATAAAGGACAACTATCGTCCAAAAATCTTTTGAAGGAAGGCTCCGATGCGGACTTGAAAGCGAAGCACAATAGCAGGAAACAGATTACATGAGGTATGTTGGAATCACCTGTAAAGCAAAGGAAGAGGGGCAAAACTTCGACAATGATGCACTTGGTCAAAAAGAGCATATGCGTTTTCTCTTGAATATATTCAGGAGAAAACGCATACGCCATTATTTGCCAAGCAAGTAACCGGGCAATGCAAATCTGAACTACAAAGAAGTATCACTTCCTACCGGTCAAAATGGACATCCACAAAATGTGTAAAAACCAGAAAGACAAGACATTCCCTGGAGAACATGGAGCCTTGTAATGCTGATGGGCGGGAAGTAAATTGCCAACTGCCTATCTGGATGAGTGCATTGTGTTCTCTAAAACAAGTAAACAAGACAGCTACAGACAAGGGCAATTCCAGTCTAGGGAATATACCTTGGGAAAACTGAAAATAAGTAAGACAGAGCCACCCACAAATTTAGGGCTGCACTGCTTACAAGAACCTCAACTTGGGTACACCTTAAATATCCCAGGAAAGATAAAAATGGTTCAAAAAATTGTGGTATATACGTACGATGGAATATCCCTCAGCCATGAAATCAATGTCATAAGACCAGTAGCAGCCAAAAGATTGGATTCAGGTACGATGATTCTAAGTGAAATAAGTCACACAGAAAAAGAAACTTATCATAAGATATCACTTATGAACATCCTGTAAACATGGCTACACATGCACTGAGTTAGGAAAGAGAACAGACTCTCACATTTAGAAAACAATCTTATGCCTGCTTAAGGGTGATGGAGAGGTGGGGTGATGCATAAAACCAGAGTTTGATATAAGCACATGTACCATTCCAAAAACCTATTACGGAATAGACAAGACCTACACCTTCCTCAGTGAAAGGGACTCAACACCCCATATTCCCCGCAGAGGAATATATCTGACTAGTAAGAATCTTAAAACCTATGTATTGATATGTTTCCATAAGGGAAACAAGTGTGTCTAGACTGGCATAACCATGGCAGTGAGAATCAGCTCAAACCCACTATAAAAAGAAATTTCAAAAACAAAACAACAAAACAGGGAATTTCTTTACAATTCCTTCAGGGTCTCTGATGAAATCTGGAATGACCCTATCTACAACGAGAGCTGGATGTGGCATAAGGCTGGACACTTGGGTGTGAGATGATAGGTGAGATTGTGTAAGGAAATGCAGACCCTTTAAAGCAATAATGTGTGGCACCCATTCCATGGGTCCCAACTCTCCAGGTTGAAGGGAATATTACTACAGCTATAACATGTACGGGAAACCTAGAGAATGGACACACTGTGAATATGAAAGGTTTTTAAACCTCAACTAATAGTCCCTCTCCTGGTGTTCTGGTTTTAGTTTCCAACTGCTTTACTATCCATCTCCCAACTTGGAGAGACAGCCCCTTTAACCTGCTGTTTCACACAGGTTGCCAATTTGGCAGAGGATGAAAGGGAAGAGGGAGAACCAATTAGAGAGTACTTGTTAGACATTTGGAGGGGCATATGTCACTCTGATTTCCTGGCAGGAAGAAGAATTAACCAAAGTCTCAGCCACCCACCAGGAACCAGTATAGTTCCTGAACCAAAATTTTGGACTTGCATTCAGCTCACAAAAATCGAGTTGAAAAATGGACCTCAGGGGCACAGCAATTCACAAACTGGCAGAGTAATAAAGGACAACTAGCATCCAAAAATCTGGTTAGGGAACACAACGAGGTGGCCATCAATGCGAGGCAGAATAGCAAAAAACAGATTTCAAGAGGTGCGTTGGAATCATCTTTAAACACAGGAAGAGGGGCACAACTTCTACAATAATGCACTTGGCCAAAAAGGGCATATGTGTTTTCTCCTGAATATATTCAGGAGAAAACGCATATGCCCTTTTTGGCCAAGCAAGCAAGCAGGCAATGCAAATCTGCACTACTAAGAAGTATCACTTCCCACCTGTGAAAAGGGACATCCACAAAATATTTAAAAATCAGAAAGGCAAGACAGGTCCTGGAGAACCGGGAGCCTTGTTATGCTGATGGGCGGGATGTAAATTGCCAACTGCCTCATTGAAGGAGTGCATTGTGTTCCCTAAAACAATAAACAACAGAGCTACAGAGCCAAGGGCACTTCCAGTCTAGGGAATATACCTTGGGAAAATTGAAATTCAATAAGACAGAGACACCCCAATATTTAGGGCTGCACTGCTTACAAGAAGCTCAACTTGGGTACACCTTAAATATCCCATGAAATATAAAAATGGTTCAAAAAATTGTGGTACTTACGTACGATGGAATATCCCTCAGCCATGAAATCAATGTCTTAAGACCAGTAGGAGCAAAATGAGTGGATTCAGGTACGATGATTCTAAGTGAAATAAGTCACACAAAAAAAGAAACTTATCATAAGATACCACTTATGAAGAACCTGTAAACATGGCTACACATGAACTGAGTTAGGAAAGAGAAGAGTCTCACATTTAGAAAACACTTATGCCTGCTCAAGGGGGAAGGAGAGGTGGGGTGATGCATAAAACCAGAGTTTGATATTAGTACAGGTACCAATCCAAAACCCTAATAGGGAATAGACAAGACCTACACCTTCCTCAGTGAAAGGGACTCAACACCCCATATTCCCCGCAGAGGAATATATCTGATTAGTAAAATCTTAAAACCTATGTATTGAAATGTGTCCTTAAGGGATTCAAGTGTGTCTCGACTGGCATAAAAATGGCCGTGAGAATCAGCTCAAACCCACTATAAAAAGGAATTTCAAAAACAAAACAAAACAGGGAAATTGTTTACAATTCCTTCAGGGGCTCTGATGAAACCTGAAATTACCATATCTACAATGACAGCTGGATGTGTCTTATGGCTGGATACTTGTGATTGAGAGGATTGGTGAGGTTGGGTGAGCAAATGAAGACCCTTTAAAGCAATAATGCGTTGCACATATTGCATTGGTCCCAACTCTCCTGGTTGAAGGGATGATTACTAGAGCTATAACATTTACAGGAATCCTAGGGAATGGACACACTGTGGATACGAATGGTATCTAAAACTCAACGAATAGTCCCTCTCCTGGTGCTCCGGTTTGACCTTTTAACTGCTTTACTATCAATATCCCTACTTGGAGAGACATCCCCTTTAACTTCCTGGTTCGCACAGGTTACCAATTTGGCAGAGGATGAAAGGGAAGAGGGAGAACCAATTAGAGAGTAGTTGTTAGGCATTTGGACGGGCACATGTCACTCTAATTTCCCATCAGGAAGAATAATTTACCAAAGTCTCAGCCTGCCTGTAGGAACGAGTATAAGTCCTGAACCAAAATTGTGGATTTGCGGTCAGATCACAAAAAAGCGAGCTGAAAAATGGAGCTCAGGGGCACAGCAATTCACAAATTGGCAGAGTAATAAAGGACAACTCTCCTCCAAAAATCTATTGAGGGAAGGCAATGAGGCGGATTTGAAAATGATGCAGAATAACAGGATACAGATTTCATGACGTACATTGGAATTGACTTTGAAGCACAGGAAGAGGGGCACAACTTCGACAGTGATGCACTTGGCCAAAAAGGGCGTATGTGTTTTATCCTGAATATATTCAGGTAAGAAAGCATATGCACTTTTTGGCCAAGCAAGCAAGCGGGCAATGCAAATCTTCACTAAAAGAACGATCACTTCCCACAGGTCAAAAGGGATATCCGAAAAATGTGTAGAAACCAGAAAGTCAAGATAGGCACTGGAGATACGTGAACATTGTTAGTCTAAAGGGCAGGATATAAATTACCAACTACCTCTCTGGAGGAGTGCATTGTGTTCCCTATATCAAATAAACAACAGAGCTAAAAACCCAAGGGCAGTTCCCGTCTAGGGAATATACCTTTGGAAAACTGAAAATCGATAAGACACATCCATGCCCAAATTTAGGTCTGCACTGCTTACAAGAACCTCAACTTGGGTACACCTTAAATATCCCAGGAAAGACAAAAATGATTCAAGAAATTGTGGTACTTACGTACGATGGAATATCCCTCAGCCATGACCTTAATGTCATAAGGCCAGTAGCACTAAAATGAGTGGTCTCAAGTACGATGATTCTAAGTGAAATAAGTCACACAGAAAAAGAAACTTATCATAAGATATCACTTATGAAGGTCCTGAAAACATGGCTACACATGAACTGATTTAGGAAAGATAACAGAGTAACGAGTCTTATCATAAGATATCACTCATAGTGGGAGTGTACACATGACTACACATGAATTGAATTAGAAACACAACAGAGTCACACATTTAGAAAAGAATCTTCTTCCTGCTTAATGGGAAAGGCGAGGTGAAGTGATGCATAAAACCACAATTTTAAATTAGCACACATACCGTTACATAAACCAAGTATTTAATAGACCGCACCTACTCCCGGCATAATGAACTGGACTCAAAAACCCTTACTCATTTCTGAGGAATATATATGACTGTAAGAATTTTAAAACATATGTATTCTCATCTCTCCATAAAGGAATCATGTGTGTGTATAACGGCATGAACACAGCACTGAAATTCAGTTAAACCCACTTATAAAAATAAATTTCAAAAGCAAAATGCAAAAACAGAGAGAAAGTCTTAAAAATTATGTTCAGGGCCTGTGATGCAAGCTAGATTGACCACCTTTACACCCACAGCTGGATGAGACATAAGACTGGACACTTGGGGCGGACAAGATTGCTGAGGTTGTGTGAACAAAAGAACACCACTTAGAGCAATACTGTGTGCTACCCATTCTAGTGGTCCCAACTCTCCAGGTGTAAGGGAATCCTCCTACAGTTAAATCATGCATGGGAAACCCAGTGGATGGTACACTGTGTAATTGGGAAAGTTTTCTAAAAGGTACCTAATTTTTCCTTTTGTCGTGCTCGGCTTCGCCATTCCATCTGCATTACTAAAAATCTCCCCACTTTGAGTGTCAGCGTCTTTACCATCCTGTTATGCACAGTTTGCAAATTGTGCAGCGGATGAACAGGAAGAGGTGAAATAAATGAGAGATAAGCGGTAGGTGTTTGGAAGGGCACATGTCACTCTAGTTTCCCATCAGGAAGAAGAATTAACCAAAGGCTCAGCCTGAAGCCCCGGAACCAGACTAGGGCCTAAAGCCATCCTGCGGTATTGCAGCCAGCTCACAAATAGGCGAGTTGAAAATGGAAATCAGGGGCACAGCAATTCACAAACTTGCAGAGTTATAAAGGACAACTATCATCCAGAAATATATTGAGGTAAGGCAGTGAAGAGGATTTGAATGCAAGGCAGAATTGAAGGAAACGGATTTCAAGAGGTAGATTGGAGTCGTCTTTAAAGCACATGAAAAGCAACAGAATTTCGACAATGTTGCCCTTGGCTGAAAAGGGACTATGTGTATTTTCTTGAATATATTCGGGAAAAAATGCATATGCCCTTCTTGGCCAAGCAAGCCATCAGGCATTGGAAATCCACACTACAGAGAACTGTCCCTTACCACCAGTCAAAAGGGCCATCCACAAATAGTGTAAAAACCACAAATGCATGACAGGCCATGGAGAAAAGGGAGCCTGGTTACGCCGATGGACAGGATGTAAATTGCCAACAGCCTCTCTGGAGAACTGTATGTTGTTTTCTAAAACAGAGCTACAGAGCATAGCACACTTCCACTCATGGGCGTGTATTTTGGGAAAACTAAAAATCCACAACACACAGACAGCCCAATCTTTAGGGCTGCTCTGTTTACAAGAACCTCGACTTCAGTACACTTTAAATATCCCAGTAAAATAAAAAAAATGGATATAGATGTTGTGGTACTTATATACAATGGAATGTCACTCAGACATAAAATCAATGTCATAAGGCCAATAGCAGCTTAATGAGTGGCTTTAGGTACGATGATGCTAAGTGAAATGAGCCACAAAGGAAAAGAAACTTATTGTAATATATCACTTATAGAGGAAATGTAAACATGGCCACACATGAACTGAATTTCAAAAGAGAACAGAGTTACACATTTAGAAAACACACTTATGCCTCCTTAAGGGGAAAGGTGACGTGGGGTGATGTGTAAAAGCAGAGTTTGAAATTAGCACAGATCCCATTCCATATACCAAATATGTAATAGACAAAACCTACTCCTTTCTCAATGAACTGGACACAAAACACCCTATTCACTGAAGAGGAATATATCTGACTGGTAATAACCTTGAAACCTATGTATTTATATGTCTCCATAATGAAATCAAGTGTATGTAGATTGGCATAAACACAGATCAATGGAACAGGACAGAAAGCCCAGAGATAAACCTACATACCTATGGCTATCTCATCTATGACAAAGGAGCTAAGGATATACAATGGAGAAAAGACAGTCTCTTCAGTAATTGGTGCTGGGAAAACTGGACCCCTACACATAAAAAATGAAATTAGAACACTCCATAACACCATACACAAAAATAAACTCTAAAATGATTAGAGATCTAAATATAAGACCAGACACTATAAAACACTTAGAGGAAACCTTAGGCAGAACACTCTATTACATAAATCACAGCAAGATCCTTTTTGACCCACCTCCTAGAGAAATGGAAATAAAAACAGAAATCAACAAATGGCACCTAATGAAACTTAAAAGCTTTTACACAGTACAGGAAAACATAAACAAGATGCAAAAACAACCCTCAGAATGGGAGAAAATATTTTCAAATGAAGCAATTGACAAAGGATTAATCTCCTAACTTTACAAGCACCTCATGTAGCTCAATATCACAAAAACAAACAACCCAATCCAAAAACGGGCAGAAGACCTAAATAGACATTTCTCCAAAGAAGATATACAGATTACCAAGAAACACATGAAAGGATGCTGAACATCACTAATCATTAGAGAAATGCAAATCAAAACTACCGTGATGTATCACCTCACAGCAGTCAGAGTGGCAATCATCAAAAAAATCTACAAAACAATAAACGCTGGAGAGGCCTTTATTGGAGAAAATGGAACACACTTGCACTGTGGGTGGGAATGTAAATTGATATGGGCACTAGAGAGAACAGTACGGAGGGTCCTTTAAATATCTAACAATAGAAGTACCATATGACACAACAATCCAACTACTGGGCATTTGCCTTGTGAAAACCATAATTCAAAAAGAGTTATGTAGAAAAATATTCATTGCAGCTCTATTTGCAATAGCCAGGACATGGAAGCAACCTAAGTGTCCATCGACAGATGAATGGATAAAGAAGATCTGGCACATATATACAATGGAATATTACTCAGCCATAAAAAGAAACAAAACTGAGTTATTTGTACTGAGGTGGATGGACTTAGAATCTGTCCTACACAGTTAAGTAAGTCAGAAGGGGAAAAACAAATACTGTATGTTAACAGAGATATACGGAATCTAATGAAGAAAAAAAAAAGATTTTGAAGAACCTAGTGGCAGGACAGGATTAAGGACACAGACCTAGAGAAAGGACTTGAGGACACCGGAAGGGGGATTGGTAAGCTGGGACGAAATGAGAGAGTGGCATGGACATAAATACATTACCAAATGTAACACCGATAGCTACTGGGAAGCAGCCGCATAGAACAGGGAGATCAGCTCGGTGCTTTGTGACCACATAAAGGTGTGGGATATGGAGTGTGGGAGGGAGATGCAAGAGGGTGGGGATCTGGTGATATTTGTATATGTATAGCTGATTCACTTTGTTATACAGCAGAAACGAACACTCCATTGTAAAGCAATTATACTCCAATGAACGTGTAAAAGGAAAAAAAATAAAAAGAAAGAAGGCCCAGGGATAAACCTACACACCTATGATCAACTAATCTATGACAAAGGAAGCAAGACTATACAATGGAAATAAGACAGTCTCTTCAATCATTGGTGCTGGGAAATATGGACAGCTACATGTAAAAGAATGAATTTAGAACACTCCTCAACACCATACATAAAAATATATTCAAAATGGATTAGAGACCTTAATGTAAGACCAGACAGTATAAAACTCTGAGAGGAAAACTTACGAAGGATACTCTGACGTAAATCACAGAAAGACATTTTTGATCCACCTCCTATAGTAATGAAGTAAAAAAGAAAACTATACAGATGGGACATAATGAAACTTAAAAGCTTTTGCAAAGCAAAGGAAACCACAAACAAGGTGAAAAGACAACCCTCAGAATGGCAGAGAATAATTGCAAACGAATCAATGGACAAATGATTAATCTCCAATATATATAAACAGCTCACGCAGCTCAATATTAATAAAACAAACAACCCAATACAAAAATGGAAGAAGATCTAAATAGATATTTCTACCAAGAAGACATAGAGATGGCCAGTACGCACATGAAAATCTGCTCAACATCACTAACTATTAGAGAAATGGAAATTGAAACTACAATGAGGTATCACATCACATCATCAGAAAATCTACAAACAACAAATGCTGGAGAGGGTGTGGAGAAAAGGAACCTTCTTCCACTATTGTTGGGAATGTAAATTGATACAGTCTCTATGGAGAACAGTATGGAGGTTCCTTAAAAAACTAAAAATAGAATTACCATATAATCCAGCAATCCCACTACTGGGCATATACCCAGAGAAAACCATAAATCAAAAAGATACATTCACCACAATATTCATTGCAGCACTATTTACAATAGCCAGGTAATGAAAGCAACCTAAGTGACCAAAGACAGACGAATGGATAAAGACGTGGTACATATATACAATGGAATGTTACTCAGCCATACATAGGAATGAAATTGGGTCATTTGTAGAGACCTTGATGGATCTAGAGACTGTCATACGGAGTGAAGTAAGTCAGAAAGAGAAAAACAAATATTGTTTATTAATGCATATATGTGGAACCTAGAAAAATGGTACAGATGAACCGGTTTGCAGGGCAGAGATAGAGACACAGATGTAGAGAACAAACATATGGACACCAAGGGGGGAACACCATGTGAGGGTAGTGGTGGGATGAATTGGGAGACTAGGATTCACATGTGCACACTTATATGTATAAAATAGATATCCAATAAGAACCTGCTGTATAAAAGAAATAAATAAATTTTAAAAAAATAAAAATAAATAAATAACATTTAATAAAATAAAACAGAAAAAAAGTTTTTCCCTTCACATAGATGTCTTTATATTAATGCATTATTTCCATGTTTATATCTCCAAAATTAAAAAAAAGAGGAATAAATAAAATCTACCTTGAACCAAAAAGAAAAAAAGAAAAAAAAAAAATAAAAACAGAACCCACCAGTGATACAGAGGAAAATCGTATCAGGGCACTTGCTCCAGTGGTAAAAAATTCTTAAGTTGGTCAGAGGTGGGAAATCGTCTCCCATGCAGTCAGCAGCGCTCCCCCCCACAAGGAGCATCCTCATTGCAAAGCTGGGGGACTGTGTTGAGGCGTCTGTGAGTAAATGTGACCTGAGCCCCAGTCCTGCTGCAGCTGAACTCTTCCTACCCTTTCCAGGTAAAACACCTGGATATGTACAAGTACTTGCAAGCTTAGAGGAAGGGCTGTGGAGCCACACCAGCGACAGCACGCAGGCCGACTTGGTGCCTGCAGGCCAGCCAGGATGGTCCTGGCCCCAGATGCCCTTCTGTAAGCTTTCAATTTCCCTGCCTGAGATACCCCTCCTGCCACGGCCCACAATGCTTTTTTACTTCCTCACCTCTGCCTGGGGAGAAAATCCAGCGGCAGGTATGGATGACACATCCTCTTCTTTAGCAGGAGGCAGCCTAGCAACTCCTGCGAAAAGTCCAGCAGAGCCCCACTCACACTGGGCCACCCATAAAGCCACGGCCCCTCACTCCCTACCACCACCCCAGCCCCGACACTGCTGACGGGGCAGAGAATATGGCGTCAGGCACAGCTACAGGGGCTCTTGCTGACTGGAGAGGTGTTTATATTGACCTCAACCCAGGCACACCTGGGGAGGGTTGGCAGGCAGTGTCAGGCTGCCCAAATCAGCCAATCCTCACCCCTCAGGGGCTCACAGTAGCAGAAAATGAACCTTGCTAAACGGGCCAGGCCCAAGGAACAGGTGTGGGCCCTAGAGAGTCAGGCTAGACAAGGGGCTGCAGCTGCGGCTTGTTTTCTTATCATTTTATCTGGTCCATGAGTGGAAAACCACTTCAAGAAGACCCTATCCTAATGAGAGGAACCCAGGAGTCAGGGAGAGGAGTGATGGTGGGTGGAGACAGAGGCCTGCTGCCCCGGCTGCAGTGGAAGTGTCTGGAAGACCAGGCAGAGAGAGGCTGCACAGAGTGATAGCCAGGGTCACAGACCTGTCAGAGCTGCTGTTTGTTAGTTCAAGTCCTGCTCTGAGGTGTTCTGTGTCAGCTGTGAGCGACAGGTGAGATGGGGGTTCTCTGCAAGGTGGGCTATGTGCACAGTTCCTGTGTGTCCAGCCCTGCTGGGGTACCTGCCCAGGGGAGTTCTGTATCCTGGGAAGGGCCTGACTAGGAGAGCCCCATGGGCTGCTGGGTAGCTGCACAGGTGAGCTCCATACCCTGGGAGGGACTTGAACACGAGAGCCCCGAGGGCTGTGGGGTGGGGGGTGCAGCCAGGTGAGCTCCATATCCTGGGATTGGCCTGACCACGAGAGCCCCATGGGCTGCTGGAGACCTGGTAAAGGATATCAGGACAGTCAGTGAAGCCACCGAGGATATATATCCAGTAGCTCCTATTTCCTACACCCTGCTGCTCATTCTACCATCCACCAGGCCATGACATTCTGTATTACACTTCAATGATGCCTTCTTCTGTATTCCATTCAGCTCAGAGTCACAAGAATTTTTGGCTTGTGAGTGGCAGGACACAACATGCAACACAAGCAATAATGCTGGGCCGTCCTGCCCCAATGGTTCAAAAATCCCCACACCATCATTGGGGAAATGTCCTCTAAAGACCTAAAAGATCTACCTCTGTAAAAGGGAACCCTCCTTCAATATGCAGATGACATTCTGATTGCCAGGCCTATTAAAGAGGTCTCTGAACTACCTAGCCAAGGAAGGATAGAAGGTGTCCAAGAAAAAGGCTCAAATATCCCAGGCTCAGGTGACATGCCTGGGCTTCATTCTCACAGATATTCGGGGAAACGCATCCCAGGATAGGGAAGAAGCCATTTCCAGCCTTACCTCTTCTAAAACTAGAAGACAGCTTAGGGGTTCCTGGGGAGGCCAAGGTTTTCTGCATCTGGATCCCTAACTACACTCTGATGGCTGGGCCTCTACCTGAAACACTGACACGAAAAAATGATGATCATTTTGAATAGAATCCAGAAGCAGCCTTTCAAAAATAGAAAGAGCAGTCAATTTAGACCCTTGCCCAGGAACTCCCTAATTTAGCTAAACCCTTTGACCTTTACATACCCGGTCAAAGGTTAATTGCCTTTGGAGACTTAGTGCAAAAACTGGGACCACTTGAAATGGAGCAACACAAGAATGCCCTTCATGTATGATAAACTATGGTCACCAAGGGCTTTGCCCACCGACTCATCAGGCCAGGATACTGGGGTATCTAAAAAGCTGGAAATCAGCAGCCCACAAGGCCAGCTCCCTCCTAAGGGAAAAGGACCCCACGTCGTGATCCTAACCACACATCATGCCCTAAAGTTGAAGGTGTCGCTCTGTGGACACACTGACATCGAGTGAGGAGGCCCTCCAACTCCACCTCCAGAGAGACAAACCGGGGCAACGGGGCCCCAAGATGACTGGTGTGACCATCACTTGACCTGGAGTTTCTCTCAGAAAACAACAAGACTGTGCCCCGGAAGAGCAGACTACTGCTTGCAGGACTTACTTCACCCAGAGGGGAGCTAATAAGCTTGGCGGGGGAAACGTATATCACGCTTTCACCATAGAAAACCCTACAGACACCGCAGTGATGGTTGCCAAAATGACCGGCTGGACTGCTGGCTACTTCTAAAGGCCGTTGACTCAGTGGACGTCATGGTCCTGGATCACCACTGACCCTGGACTGTCTGGGAGTTGCGCGGGCAGGGTTCTGACACATGGTGCTGTTTGTACATTAATTCAGGGACCTAATTAAAGAAAGCACAGACTACTGGTCAGAGCATCTAGGCTGGCAAAAAGAGTCAGCCTAAGGTCGCCAAACAAATGTGGGGTGGGGTGAAACCTGCCACCTCAGCATCTCTGCACATCTCTCTCCTGGACACTTAAAGGTCATTAGAATCTATAACGCTTCCAATGCTGGTGCTCAGGCGTACGAGAATTGAGGCAGGAGGCCTTGGGACAATCAACCTCACTTGGAGGCTGGTGGGGAGACGTTTTGCCCCTCCCCCCAGGTATCAGTGCTGCCACCACAGCATGAAGCAGTTACAAAAGAGGGGTCTGCACCCTCAACACCCCAAGAATAAGGAACGGAACAAAAAGCAGAGGAGGTGTTCGTCTCTGGCAACGTTCATTAAAAATTCCTGTGAGATAAAAAGAGAACCTGGGCAATAAAATAAAGTCTAACCTGTTTTTCCTTTGTGCTTTGTCTAATTTCACGTGCTCCTAGGGTTCCGCATGCAGAGGTCCCACACCCGGCACTTCAGACCCGATTTCCTAGTGCAGAATGGCTGGGTCGACACCTCAGCTAGCGGGGTCCCATGCAGACTCCACGGCATAGAGCCTGAGCTGCAGCCAACCCAGCCCTCGAGAGTTCCATCCCCTCCCTCCCACTGACGCTGCTGGGATCCCTACACAGCAGCCCAGCCGACAGCCCGTGGGGGACTGCACGCTCTCACCTCTCCATTCTGTTTTCAAAATAATGTTACCTTTGCTTCTGAACCAAATTCAGTCTTGATCTGTTGGCTCCAATGACACTGGGCACGGGGACTCCTTTTGGGGTCCACTCTGGAGGATCAGTAACAGAAATTGAGATCATTGTAATTTCAATGAACAGATGTGTGAGCCAAACTGTAGTTAACATAAAGCAGTGTATAATGCTCGGGTAAAATAAGATGTTTCTAAGACTTACATTTGATAATTCCATCACTTTACTATAAGCAAGTTCAGTGAAGACGTCTGTCTTATTTGTCAGGTCAACATTAGAGAAATGAAGTGATTTATTTCCATGGATGTACATCAAATACTCTTGGCTGAAGCTTCAATCTTGTTTTGAATGCTTTTCCATTGAAAAGGATACCTCTCTTTCAGCTCCCGCATTTCTGAGAAGTATAAAATCTTATAATTTATTATTACCAAAGGGGAAAGGTAGGAAAAGGGATAAATTAACAGTGTGGGATTAACACATACACACTGCTATGTATAAAATAGATCATCAACAAGGAACAACTGTATAGCACAGGGAACTACACTCAATATTTTGCAATAACCTATAATGGGAAATAATCTGAAAAAAGAATAGATATTTTTATTGACATCATCTATCAATGACAGATAAAATGTAACCTAAGCAAGGCCGATGGTGAACGCTTCTGACCCTGAAGATTTCAATCATCTAAAGTTTGGGCTCTGCCTATTTCCCGAGGCCCTTAATGGACATATGTGTAGCTGTAGCTTAAAAATTCCCCAGTTTGGGGTATGGGGAGGCACTGATTTGGAAAAATCCCTGGTGTTCTCCTTCCATGCACGGGACACTTCCTACAGCTAAAACATGCCTGTCACACCTAGAGGATGGTACACCGTTTGATCGGAAAGAGTTTGGAATAGGCACATCTTCTCCTCATCGCCTGGTGCTCGGGTTCACCCCTCCAGCATCTTTCCTAACAATCTCCTCACTTGGGGATATCAGCACCATCAACATCCTGTTGCACACAGTTTGGAATTTGTCCAGAGGATGAAGCGGAAGGATGAGAAAAATTTAGAGACAAGTGTTAGCTGTTCGGACTGGCACATGCCACTCTAATTTCCAATCTGGAAGACAAATTAATCAAAGGCTAGAATTGCCCACGGAAACAGAATAGGTCTAGAGGAAATCCCGCTGTTTTGTGTCCAGTTTCCAAAAACACAAGTTGAAAAATGGAACTCAGGGGCACTAAAATTCATGAAACTGCCGAGTTGAAAATATCTATCGTCGAAAAATGTCTTAAGGTAAGTCACAGAAAAGGACTTGTAAGCAAGGGAGAGTGGCAGGAAACAGATTTGAAGAGGTAGAAAGGACTCCCCATTAAAGCACAAGAAAAGGGGCTCAGCATCGCCAATGATGCAGTTGGCACAAAAGGGCGTATGCATTTTTTCTGAATATATTCAAGTAAAGACCATACACAGGTTTTATCCAACCAAACAGGTGGGCACTGGAAATCAATACTACAAAATGTATCACTTCACATCAGTCAGAAGGGCCATCCACATAAAGTGTAAACACCAGAAATGCAGGACAGGGCGAGGAGAAAAGGGAGCCCTATGAGGCTGGTAGTGGAAATGTAATTTGCCAACGGTCACTCTGGAGAAGTGTATTGTGTTTGCTAAAACATCTAAAAGATGAGCTACAGAGCATAGGGCACTTGCACTCATGGGCGTATACCTTGGGAAAAACAAAAATGGACAGTAAACAGGCACCACAACGTTTACCACCTCTCTTTTAAAAAGGGCCTCCACATGGATATAACCTAAATGTCCCTGGAAGGATAAAATGGATAAAAGAGATGGTTACTTATGTAGAGTGGAATATTACTCATCCCGAAATCAATGAAATAAGGCCAGTTGGAACAACTCTGGAGGAGTTACATACGATCATTCTAAGTGACATATGTCAGAAAGAAAAAGACACATATCATAAGATGTCACTTAAAGGTGGAATCAAAAATGGCTACACATGAAATAAACTACAAAACAGAAACATAGTCAAATATGTAGAAAATAGACATAAGGCTGCTAAATGGGAAATGTGGGGAATGGTGAGGTATTATCCAGGAGGTTGAAATTAGCAAATATACCATTCCAAGTACCAAATTGAATAAGTGACAAGGCCTACACGGTACCTCAAAGAACTGCACTCAGCCCACTCAAGTCACTGGACAATAATACATATGACTCGTAAGCATCTGAAAAATAATTTATTGTTGTCTCACAGTACATGAATCAAGTGGATGTACAGCAGCAAAAAACAGAGCTTTGAAAATCAGCTGTAACCAATATAAAAATAAATTTAAAAATATTTATAAAAACGGTAAGACAGACAAAAATTCTTACAACTTTTGTTGAAGGGCTACGATGTAACATGGATTGAATACATGTAGACCCACAGCAGGATGATATATAAGGCTGGAAGCTATGCAGGCTAAGAGATGTTAGAGAGGCTGGGTGAGGAAATGTAGACCTTTTAAAGTAATACTGCCTGGTACCCATTCCATGGGTCCCAAATCGGCAGGTTCAAGGGAATCTTCTGACAGCGAAAACATGCCTGCGAAACCGAGATGAATGTACACCGTGTGCTCAGGAAAGGTGTCTAAAATGCACCTCATTTTTGATCTCCTGGTGCTGGGGTTCGCCATTCCAGCCACATTACTAACAATCTCCCCACTTGGAGAATCAGCACCTTTAACCTCCTGTTTCACACAGTTTGCAATTTGTGCAGAGGATAAATGGGAAGGGGGGAACCAATGAGAGATTAGCTGTAGGATTTTTGACAGGCACATGTCACTCTAATTTCCCATTAGAAGAAGAATTAACCAAAGGCTCAGCCTGCCTCCTCAGAACCAGAATAGGGCCAGAATCAATCCAATGGTTTGGCGGCCTGCTCACAAAAAAAGCGAGTTGCAAAATGGAGCTCAGGAGCAGACAATTCAAAGACCTGCAAAGATATAAATGATAACCAACGTCCAAAAATATATTCAGGTAAGACAACGAAGAGGATTTGAATGAGAGGCAGAATTGCAGGAAACAGATTTCAAAAGGTAGATTGTACTCACATTTAAAGCATATGAAAAGCAGCAGAATTTCTAAAATGATGCAGTTGGGCAAAAGGGTGTATGCCTTTTTTTCGTGAATATCTTCAGGAAAAAAACACATACAGAGTTTTTGGCCAACCAACCAAGCGGGAAATGCAAATCCGCACAACAAAGAAGTCTCAATTTCCACTGCTCAGAAAGGCCATCCAAAAAATGTGTACAAACCAGAAATGCTGGAGAGGCCATGGAGAACAGGGAGCCTAGTCACGCTGATGTGTTGGGTATAAATATCCAAGAGCCACTCTGAAGAAGTGTATGTTGTTTCCTAAAACATTTAAATACAAAGCCCCCGAGCAAAGGGGACTTCAACTCATGGACATATAACTTGGGAAGACTAAATATCGACAAGACACAGGCTCCCCAAAGTTTAGGGATGCTCTGCATACAAGAACCTCAACTTCGGTACACCTAAAATATCCCAGGAAAAAGAGAAATGCATAAATAACTTGTGGTAATTTTGTACAACGGAATATCACTCAGACGTGGAATCAATGTCATAAGGCCAGTAGCAGCATAAAGAGTGGATTTAGGTATGATGATTCTAAGTGAAATTAGTCACACAGAAGAAGAATCAATTCATAAGATATCACTTACAGAGGGAATGTCAACATCACAACACATGAACTGAATTAAGAAAGAGAACAGAGTCTCACATTTAGAAAACACTCTTATACCTGTTTAATGGGATAGGAGAGGTGGGGTGATGCATAAAACCAGAGTTTGATATTAGCACAGGTACCATTCCATAAACTAAATAGAGAATAGACGAGACCTACCCCTTCCTCAGTGAACGGGACTCAAACCCCCTATTCCACACAGAGGAATATATCTGACTAGTGAGAATCTTAAAACCTATGTATTGATTTGTCTCCATAAGGGAATCAAGTGTGTCTAGACTGGCATAAACACGTCAGTGAAAATCAGCACAACCGCACTATAAAAATGAATTTCAAAAACAAACAAAAAAAACAGCGAAATTCTTACACAATTCCTTCAGGGGTTCTGATGAAACCGGGAATGACCATATCTGCAAAGACAGCTGGATGAGACATAAGGCTGGACACCTGGGACTGAGAGGACTGGTGAGATTGGGAGAGAAAATGCAGACCCTTTAAAGTAGTAATGCATGCCACGATTCCATGGATCCCAAATCTCCAGGTAGTAGGGAATATCACTTCAGTTATAACATGTATGGGAAACCTAGAGAATGGACACCCTGTGATGGTGAAAGATTTCTAAAAGTCTCCTAATTTTTCCTCTCCTTGTGCTCCAGTTTGGCATTCCAACTGCTTTACTATCAATCTCCCAACTTAGGAGAGCCAGCCCCTATAACCTCCTGGTTCGCAGAGTTTGCTAATTGTGCAGAGGATGAAAGGGAAGAGGGAGAACCAATCAGAGAGTAGATGTAGGCATTTGGACGGGCACATGTCACTCTAAATTCCCGTCAGGAAGAAGAATTAACCAAAGCCTCAGCCACCCGCAGGGAACAGTATATCCACCCCTGGAACAAGTATAGTTCCTGAAGCAAAATTGTGGATTTGAGGTCAGCTCCCAAAAATGGGATTTGAAAATTGGAGCTCAGGGGCAAAGCAAATCAAAAACCTGCAGAGTTATAAAGGACTACTCTCTTCCAAAAATCTGTTGAGGGAAGGCAACAAAGCGGACTTGAAAATGAGGCAGAACTGCACAAAACATATTTCAAGAGGTAAATAGGAATAGCCTTTAAAGCACAGGAAAAGCATCACAACTTCGACAACGATGCACTTGGCCAAAAAGGGCATATGCTTTTTCTCCTGAATATATTCATTTGAAAACGCATACGACCTTTTTGGACAGTCAAGCAAGTGCACAATGCAAATCCACACTACAAAGAATTGTCACTTCCCACGGGTCAAAAGGGACATCTGAAAATCTGTAAAAACCAGAAAGGCAAGAGGGAGATGACAAGGGCATGAAGCAATATGATCCAAAGTGTCATGAAGGATTGTGATGAAAAGCGCATGGAGCATTGTGATGACAAGATTATGTAGCATATTGCTGACAAAGGCATGGAGCATTGTGATGACAAGTTTCATGGAGCACTCTGATGACAAGTGTCACGGAGCATTGTGATTACAGGGGTCATGGAGCATAGGGATGACAAGGGCATGGAGCATTTTGATGACAAGAGTCCCGGATCATTGTGTTGTCAGGTTTCATGGATCATTGTGATGACAGGAGTCATGGAGAATTGTGATGACAGGGGTCATGGAGCATTGTGATGAGAAGGTCAAGGAGCATTGGGCTGAAAACGTTCATGGAGTATTGTGATGACAGAGGCCATGGAGGCTTGTGATGACAAGGTACTGGAGCATTGTGATGAGAAAACCATGGAGACTTGTGATGACAAGTCTCATGGAATATTCTGATGAAAAGAGGCATGGAGCATTGTGAATACAGGGGTCTTGGGGCATAGTGATGACAATGGCATGGGGCATTGGGATGAGATGGCCATGGAGCGTTTGGATGACATGCATCATGGAGCTTTTGAAGACAAGGGCATGGAACATTGTGATGAAAAAGGCATGGAGCCTTGTCATGACAGGGTTAAGGGAGCATACTGACGACAAGTTTCAGGGAGCATTGTGATGACAAGTGTATTGAGCATTGTGATGACAAAGGTCATGGAGCATTGTGATGAGAAGACCATGGATAACTGTGATGACGAGCGTCATGGGGCGTTGTGATGATAAGTGTTATGGAACATTTTGATCACAAGGATTTGGAGCATTGTGATGACAGAGGTCATGGAGCATTTTGATTTCATTGTAATGACAATAGCATGAAGCATTTTGATGATGGGCATGGTGTATTGTGATGACAGGGATCATGGAACATTGAGATGAAAAGTTGCATGGAGCATTTTGATTACAGGGGTCTTGGAGCATTGTGATGACAAGGGCATGGAGCCTTGTGATGACAAGGCCATGGAACATCGTGATGGCAGGGGTCATGGAGCATTGTTATGACAGGGGTTATTTTGAATTGTGATGGCAAGGGCATGGAACATTGTGATGAGAAGGCCATGGAGCATTCTGATGACATGCGTCATGGAGCTTTGTGATGACAAGGTCATGGAGCAATGTGATGAGAGCGTTCATGGAGCATTGTGATGACAATGACATTGAGCATTGTGATGAAAAGTTCATGGAGCATTGTGGTGACACATTTCACAGAGCCTTGTGATGATGAGGACATTGACATTTGTGGTGACACAGGTCATGGAGCCTTGTGATGATGGGACACACGGAGCATTGAGATGACTGGGGTCATGTAGCATTGTGATGACAGGAGCATGAAGCATTGGTCTGACAAGTTTCATGGATAATTGTGTTGACAGTGGGCATGGCACATTGTGATGACAAGGGAATGGAGCATTGTGATGACAAGGTCATGGAGTATTGTGAAGACAGGTGTCAGGGAGCATTGTGATGGCATATTTCATGTTCCATTGTGATGACAATGACATGGAGCATTGTGATGACAAGTGTTATGGAGGATTGTGATGACAAAGGTAATGGAGCACTGTGACGACAAGGGCTTGGAGCATTGAGATGACAAGGGTCATGGAGCATTGTGATGACAAGGGCATGGAGCATTGTGATGACAATGGCCTTTGAGAATTTTGATGAAAAATTCGTGAAGCATTGTGATGACAAAGGAATGGAGCTTGCTATGACAGGGGTCATGGGGCATTGCGATGACAAGTGCATGGGGAATTGTGATGACAAGAACATGTAACATTGTGATGAGAACTGTCATGGAGCACTGTGATGACAAGGACGTGGAGAATTGTGATGACAAGGGACATGGAGCATTGTGATGACCAGGGCATGGAGCATTGTTATGGCAAGACCGTGGAGCACTGTGATGAGAAGACCATGGATAATTCTGGTGACGAGCATCATGGAGCACTGTAATGAGAAAGGGCATGGAGCATTGTGATGATACGTCTCATGGAGCATTGTGATGACAGGGGTCATGGATCATTGTGATGACAAGGGTCATGGAGTATTCTGATGACAAGCTTGTGGAGTATTGTGATGACAAAGCATTTAACACTGTGATGGGAAGTGTCATGGAACATAGTGATGCCAAGAACGTGGAGAATTGTGATGACAGGGAACATAGAGCATTGTGATGACCAGGGCATGGAGCACTGTGATGAGAAGTCCATGGAACATTCTAATGACATGCGTCATGGAGCTTTGTGATGAAAAGGGCATGGAGCATTGTGATTACATGGGTCTTGTAACATTGTGATGACAAGTGTCATGAAGCCTTGTGAATGACAAGGCCGTGGAACACTGTGATGGCAGGGGTCATGGAACATTGTTATCAAAGTTGTAATGGAGCATTGTGATGAGAAGGACAGGAAACATTGGTGTGAAATGTTTCATGGATTATTGTGATGAGAGTGGGCATGGAGCATTGTGATGACAAGAGCACGGAACACTGTGATACAATGATCATAGAGGATTTTAATGACAAGGGCATGGATCATTGTGATGAGAAGGGCATCGAGGATTGTGAAGACAAGAGTCATGGAGCATTGTGATGACAAGGGCAAGAGCAATATGATGAGAGGGTTAATGGAGCATTGTGATGACAATGACATGGAGCATTGTGATGTCAAGGGTCATGGAGCTTTGTGATGACAAAAGTCACGGAGCATTTTGATGACAAGGGCGTGGTGCATTGTGATGAGAAGGGCAGGGAGCATTTTGATGACAGTGTCATGCAGCAATTTGATGAAAAGTGTAATGGAACATTTTGATGACAGGGGTTATAGAACATTGTGATGCCAGGGATCATGGAGCTTTGGGATGAAAAGGGTCATGGAGCATTTTGATGACAGGGGTTGTGGAACATTGTGATGTCAGGTGTCATGAAACATTGTGATGATAAGGGGATGTAGCATTGTGATGACAGGGTCATGGAACATTGTGATTACAGGGGTGAGGGAGTATTGTGATGACTAGTGATGGAACATTGTGATATCTCTGGTGAGAGAGCATTTGGATGAGAAGTGCATGGAGCATTGTGATTACAATGTTTAAGGAGCATTGCAATGACAAGTTTGTTCACCGTTGTGATGAAATACGTGTGGCACATTGTGATGACAATGGTCATGGAGCATTGTTCTGACAAAGACTTGGAGCATTGTGATGACAAG
Source organism: Mesoplodon mirus (assembly GCF_964341445.2). Taxonomy (NCBI): domain Eukaryota; kingdom Metazoa; phylum Chordata; class Mammalia; order Artiodactyla; family Ziphiidae; genus Mesoplodon; species Mesoplodon mirus. The sequence goes on from NW_028295598.1 coordinate 505,451, forward strand.
GGTCACAGAGAATTGTGATGAAAAGTTCATGGAGCATTGTGGTTACAAAGGTCACAGATACTTGTGATGATGCGGACATGGACCAGTGTGATGACAAACATTATGAAGCATTGTGATGACTGTAAGTCACGGAGCATTGTGATGACAGTGGTCATGGAGCATTGTGATGACATGTGTCATGGAATATTGTGCTTACAAGTGCATGGACCATTGTGATGACAAGTGTCATGGAGCATTGTGGTGAGAATGGCATAGAGCATTGTGATGACAAGGGTCAAAGAGCATTGTGATGAAAAGTTCATGGAGCATTGTGGTTAAAAATGTCACAGAGACTGTTGATGACGAAGGCATGGACCATTGTGATGACAAAGGTCATGAAGCATTGTAATGACTGGAGTCACGGAGCATTGTGATGACAGGGGTCATGGAGAGTTGTGATAACAATGGCATGGAGAATTGTGATGACAAGGTTTATGGAGCATTGCAATGACAAAGTTTTCGACTGTTGAGACGAAAACCGCGTGGCACATTGTGATGACAAGGGTCATGGAACACTGTTCTGACAATGGCATGGAGCATTGTGATGACAGGGGCATGGAGCAATTGTCTGACAAGTTTCATAGATTATTGTGATGACAATGTGCATGGTGCATTGTGATGACAAGGGCATGGAGCATTGTGATGACAGGGGCATGGAGCAATTGTCTGACAAGTTTCACAGATTATTGTGATGACAATGTGCATGGTGCATTGTGATGACAAGGGCATGGAGCATTGTGAGGAGAAGTCCATGGAACATTCTGATGACATGCGTCATGGAGCTTTGTGATGACAAGCGCTTGGAGCATGGTGATTACAGGTGTCTTGGAGCATTGTGATGACAAGGGTCATGGAGCCTTGTGATGACAATGCCGTGGAACACTGTGATGGCAGGGGTCATGGAGCATTGTTATGACAAATGTAATGGAACATTGTGATGACAAGGGCATTGAACATTGGGATGAGAATGTCATGGAGCGTTTTGATGACATGCATCATGGATCTTTGTGATGACAAGGGCATGGAGCATTGTGATTACAGGGGTCTTGGAGCACTGTGAGGAAAAGGGCATGTAACATTGTGATGAAAAAGTCATGGAGCCTTGTCATGACAGGGTTCAAGGAGCATACTGATGACAAGTGTCAGGGACCATTGTGATGACAAGGGTATTGAGCTTTGTGATGACAAATGTCATGGAGCATTGTGATGAGAAGGACATGGATAATTGTGATGACAAGTGTCATGGGGCACTGTGATGACAAGTGTTATGGAATATTGTGATCACAACGGTTTGGAGCATTGTTATAACAGAGGTCATGGAGCATTTTGATTTCATTGTGATGACAATAGCATGAAGCATTATGATGATGGGCATGGTGCATTGTGATGACAGGGTTCATGGATCATTGAGATGAAAAGGGGCATGGAGCATTGTGATTACAGGGGTCTTGGAGCATTGTGATGACAAGGGTCATGGAGCCTTGTGATGACAAGCCCACGGAACATCGTGATGCCAGGGGTCATGGAGCATTGTTATGACAGTGGTAATGGAGCATTGTGATGGCAAGCGCATGGAGCATTGTGATGAGAAGGCCATGGAGCATTCTGATGACATGTGTCATGCAGCTTTGTGATGACAAGGCATGGAGCAATGTGATGAGAGTGTTCATGGAGCATTGTGATGACAATGACATGGAGCATTGCGATGCCAATGGTCATGGTTCTTTGTGATGACAAAGGTCATGGAGCATTTTGATGACAAGTGCGTTGTGCATTGTGATGAGAAGGGCAGGGAGCATTGTGATGACAGGGTCATGGAACATTTTGATGACAGGGGTTATGGAATATTGTGATGTCAGGGGTCATGGAGCATTTTGATGAAAAGTGTCATGGAGCATTCTGATGACAGGTGTTATGGAGCATTGTGATGTCAGGGGTCATCGAACATTGTGATGATAAGTGCATGTAGCATTGTGATGACAGGAGTCATGGAACATTGTGATAACAGGGGTGAGGGAGTATTGTGACCAATAGTTATGTAATATTGTGATATCTGTGGTGAGAGAGCATTTTGATGAGAAGTGCATGGAGCATTGTGATGACAAGGTTTATGGAGCATTGTGATGAAAAGATTGTGGAGCCCTGTGATGACAAATGCATGGTGCATTGTGATGACATGTGTCATGGAGCATCGTGCTGACAAGCGCATGGAGCATTGTGATGACAAGGGTCATGGAGCATTTTGCTGAGAAATGCATAGAGAATTGTGATGACAAGGATCAAAGTGCATTGTGATGAAAAGTTCATGGAGCATTGTGATGACAACGGTCATGGAGCATTTTGATGAAAGTGTCATGGAGCATTGGTCTAATATGTTTCATGGATTATTGCAATGACTGTTGGAATGATGCATTGTGGTGACAAGGGCATGGAGCTTTGTGATGACAGATGTCATGGAGCACTGTGATGACAAGCGTCACGGAGCATTGTGAATGCAGGGGTCATGGAGCATTGGGATGACAAGGACATCGATCATTGTGATGACAAGGGTCATGGAGCATTGGGCTGAAAATGTTCATGGAGTATTGTGAAGACAGGGTTCATGGAGCATTGTGATGACAGAGGTCATGAATAATTTTGATTTCATTGTGCTGACAATAGCCGGAAGCATTATGATGAAGGGTATGATGCATTGTGATGACAGGGTTCATGGAGCATTGAGATGAAAAGAGACATGGAGCATTGTGATTACAGGGGTCTTTGAGCACTGTAATGAAAAGGGCATGGAGCATTTTGATGAGAAGGCCATGGAACATTCTGATGACATGTGTCATGGAGCTTTGTGATGACAAGGGCATGGATCTTTGTGATTAAAAGGTTTATGGAGCATTGCTATGACAAATTTTTGGACCATGGTGATTAAAAGCGCGTGGCACATTGTGATGACAAGGGTCATGGAGCATTTTTCTGACAAAGGCATGGAGCATTGTGATGACAAGGATCATGGAGCATTGTGATGAAAAGTTCATTGAGCACTGTGGTTACAAAGTCACAGAGCCTTGTGATGACGCGGGCATGGACAATTGTGATGACAAATGTTATGAAGCACTGTGATGACTGGAGTAACGGAGCATTTTGATGACGGGAGTCATGTAGTACTGTGATGAAAAGGGCATCGTCCATTGTGATGACAAGGGCATGGAGCATTGTGATGACAGTGGCATGGATCATTGGTCTGACAGGTTTCATAGATTATTGTGATGACAGTGGACATGGTGCATTGTGATGACAAGGGCATGGATCATTGTGATGAGAAGGTCATGGAGTATTGTGAAGACAGGTGCCAGGGAGCATTGTGATGACATATGTCATGGTCCATTGCGATGACAATGGCAGGGAGCATTGTGATGCCAAATGTAATGGAGGATTGTGATGACAAATAAAATGGAGCATTGTGAGGACTAGGGTTTGGAGCATTATGATGATAAGGGCCATTGAGAATTTTCAGGACAATGTCGTGAAGCACTGTGATGATAATGTCCTGGAGCATTGTGATGAGAAAACCATGGAGCACTGTGATGACAAATCTCTTGGAGCACACTGATGAAATGGGGCATGGAGCATTGTGATTACAGGCGTCTTGAAACTTTGTTATGACATGGGTATGGAGCATTGTGAGGAGAAGGCGAAGGAGCATTCTGAAGACATGTGTCATTGAGCTTTGTGATGACAAGGGCATGGAACATTGTGATTACATGGGTCTTGGAGCATTGTGATGAAAAAGGCATGGATCATTGTGATGAAAAAGGCATGGAGCCTTGTCAAGACAGGGTTCAAGAAGCATACAGACAACAAGTGTCAGGGAGCATTTTGATGACAAGTGTATTGAGCATTGTGATGACAAAGGTCATGGAGCATTGTGATGAGAAGACCATGCATAATTGTGATGATGAGCGTCATGGGGAATTGTGATGACAAGTGTTATGGAATATTGTGATCACAAGGGTTTGGATCATTGTTATGACAAAGGTCATGAAGAATTTTGATTTAATTGTGCTGACAATAGCCTGAATCATTATAATGATGGGCATGATGCATTGTGATGACAGGGTTCATGGAGCATTGAGATGAAAAGGGGCATGGATCATTGTGATTTAAGGGGTCTTGGAGCATTGTGAAGACAAGTGTCATGGAGCCTTGTGATGACAAGACCGTGGAACATTGTGATGTCAGGGGTCATGGAGCATTGTTATGACAGGGGTAATGGAGAATTTTGATGGCAAGGGCATGGAGCATTGTGATTAGAAGGCCATGGAGCATTCTGAGGACATGTGTCATGGAGCTTTGTGAGGACAAGGGCATGGAGCAATGTGATGAGAGAGTTCATGGAGCATTGTGATGACAATGACATGGAGCATTGTGATGCCAAGGGTCATGGATATTTCTGATGACAAAAGTCATGGAGGATTTTGATGACAAGGGCGTTGTGCATTGTGATGAGAAGGGCAGGGAGCATTGTGATGACAGGGACATGGAGCAATTTGATGAAAAGGGTCATGGAATATTTTGATGAGAGGGGTTATGGAACATTGTGATGCCAGGGGTCAACGAACATTTTGATGATATGTGCATGTAGCACTGTGATTACAGGAGCCAGGGAACATTATGATGACAGGGGTGAGGGAGTATTGTGATGAATAGTGATGTAACATTGTGATATCAGTGGTGTGAGAGCATTTTGATGAGAAGTGCATGGAGCATTGTGATAACAAGTTGTATGGAGCATTGTGATGACAAGATTGTGGAGCACTGTGATGACAAGTGCATGGTTCATTGTGATGACATATGTCATGGAGGATTGCGCTGACAAGAGCATGGAGCATTGTGATGAAAATGGTCATGGAGCATTGTGCTGAGAAAGGCATAGAGCATTGTGATGACAAGGGTCAAAGAGCATTGTGATGAAAAGTTCATGGAGCATTGTGGTTAAAAGGGTCACAGAGACTGTTGATGATGAGGGCATGGACCATTGTGGTGACAAAGGTCATGAAGCATTGTGATGACTGGAGTCATGGAGCACTGTGATGACAGGGGTCATGGAGCATTGTGATAACAATGGCATGGAGCATTGTGATGACAAGGGCATGGAACATTGGTCTAATAAGTTTCATGGATTATTGCGATGAGAGTTGGAATTGCGATTTGTGATGACAAGGGCATGGAGCTGTGTGATGACAAGGTCATGCAGTATTGTGAAGAGAGGTGTCAGGGTGCATTGTGATGACATACGTAGTGGCCCATTGTGATAACAGTGACATGGAGCATTGTGAGGCCAAGTGTCATGGAGGATTATGAAGACAAATGTAATGGAGCATTTTGATGACAATGGCTTGGAGCATTGTGATAACAATTGTATTGGGAATTTTGATGACAAATGTCATGGAGCATTGTGATGAAAAGGGCATGGAGTATTGTGATGACAGGCATCATGGAGCGTTGTGATGACAAGTGTTATGGAACATTGTAATCACAAGGGTTTGGAGCATTGTGATGACAGAGGTCATGGATCATTTTGATTTCAAGGTGCATGGAGCTTTGGAATGACAAGGGCATGAAGCAATGTGATCCCAAGGTTCATGGAGGATTGCGATGACAATGGAAATGGAGTATTGTGATGACAAGCGCATAGAACATTGTAATGACAAGGTCATCTAGCATTTTGCTGATAAAGGCATGGAGCATTGTGATGACACGTGTCATGGAGCACTGTGATGACAAGTGTCACGGAGCATTGTGAATACAGGGGTCATGGAGCATTAGGATGACAAGGGCCTGGTTCATTGTGATTACAAGGGAATAGAGCATGGTGATGACAAAGTCTTGGAGCATTGTGATGAGATGACCATGGAGACTTGTGATGACAAATCTAATGGAGCATTCTGATGAAAAGGGGCATGGAGCATTGTGAGGAGAAGGCCATGGAACATTCTGATAACATGTGTCATGGAACTTCGTGATGACAAGGGCATGGAGCAATGTGATTACATGGGTCTTGGAGCATTATGATGACAAGGGTCATGGAGCCTTGTGATGACAACCCGTGGAACATTGGGATGGCAGGGGTCATGGAGCATTGTTATGACAGAGGTAATGGAGCATTGTGATGAGAAGGGCATAGAGCATTGGTCTGAAATGTTTCATGGTTTATTGTGATGAGAGTGGGCATGGAGCATTCTGATGACAAGGGCACGGAATACTGTGATACGTGGGTCATGGAGGATTGTAATGACAAGGGCATGGAGCATTGTGATGAGAAGTGCATCAATCATTGTGATGACAAGTGTCATGGAGCTTTGTGATGACAAGGGCATGGAGCAATGTGATGAGAGGGTTCATGGAGCCTTGTGATGACAATGACATGGAGCACTGTGATGCCAAGTGTCATGGAGCTTTTTGATTTCAAATGTCATGGAACATTTTGATGACAAGGGTGTGTTGCCTTGTGATGAGAAAGGCAGGGAGCATTTAGTGAAAGGGTCATGCAGCAATTTGATGAAAAGTGTAATGGAACATTTTGATGACAGGGGTTATAGAACATTGTGAAGCCAGGGGTCATGGAGCTTTGGGATGAAAAGGGTCATGGAGCATTTTGATGTCAGGGGATATGGACATTATGATGTCAGGGGTCATGGAACATTGTGATGATAAGTTTATGTACCACTGTGATGACAGGGGTCATGGAATATTGTGATTACAGGGGTGAGGGAGTATTGTGATGACTAGTGATGGAACACTGTGATATCTCTGGTGAGAGAGCATTTGGATGAGAAGTGCATGGAGCATTGTGATTACAATGTTTATGGAGCATTGCAAGGACAAGATTGTGGACCGTTGTGATGAAATGTGCGTGGCACATTGTGAAGACAATGGTCATGTAGCATTGTTCTGACAAAGACATGGAGCATTGTGATGACAAGGGTCACAGAGAATTGTGATGAAAAGTTCATGGAGCATTGTGGTTACAAAGGTCACAGAGCCTTGTGATGACGCGGGAATGGACCGTTGTGATGACAAACGTTATGAAGCATTGTGATGACTGGAGTCACGGAGCATTGTGATGACAAGTGCATGGAGCATTGTGATGACGGGGCATGGAGCATTGGTCTGACAAGTTTCATAGATTATTGTGATGACATTGGACATGGTGTATTGTGATGACAAGGGCATGGAGCATTTTGATGAGAAGGCCATGGAACGTTCTGATGACATGTGTCATGGAGCTTTGTGATGACAAGGGCATGGAGCATTGTGATTACAGGGGTCAGGGAGCATTATGCTAACAACTGCATGGAGAATTGTGATGACAAGGGTCATGGAGCATTCTGATGACAAGCTTGTGGAGTATTTTGATGACAATGGCATGGAGCATTGTGATGAAAATGGCATGGGGCATTGTGATGAAAAAGGCATGGAGCCTTGTCAATACAGGATTCAAGGAGCATACAGACAACAAGTGTAAGGGAGCATTTTGATAACAAGTGTATTGAGCATTGTGTTGACAAAGGTCATGGAGCATTTTGATGAGAAGACCATTGATAATTGTGATGAGCAGTGTAATGGGGCATTGTGATGACAAGTGATATGGAATATTGTGATCACAAGGGTTTGGAGGACTGTTATGACAGAGGTCATGGAGAATTTTGATTGCATTGTGATGACAACAGCATGAAGCATTATGATGATGGGCATGGTGCATTGTGATGACAGGGTTCATGGATCATTGAGATTAAAAGGGGCATAGAGCATTGTGATTACAGGGTTCTTGGATCTTTGTGATGAGAAGGGTCATGGAGCTTTGTGATGACAAGGCCATGGAATATCGTGATGGCAGTGGTCATGGAGCATTGTGATGACAGGGGTAATGGAGCATTGTGATGGCAAGGGCATGGATCATTGTGATGAGAATGCCATGGAGCATTCTGATGCCATGTGTCATGGAGTTTTGTGAAGACAAGGGCATGGAGCAAAGTGATGAGAGCCTTAATGGAGCATTGTGATTACAATGACTTGGAGCATTATGATGCCAAGTGTCATGGATCTTTGTGATGACAAAGGTCATGGAACATTTTGATGGCAAGGACGTTGTGCATTGTGATGAGAAGGGCAGGGAGCATTCTGATGAGAGCGTCATGGAGCAATTTGATGAAAAGTGTCATGGAACATTTTGATGACAGGTTTTATGGAACATTGTGATGTCTGGGGTCATCGAACATTGTGATGATAAGTGCATGTAGCATTGTGATGACAGGAGTCATGGAATATTGTGATGACAAGGGTGAGGGAGTATTGTGACAAATAGTGATGTAGCATTGTGATATCATTGGTGAGATAGCATTTTGATGAGAAGTGCATGGATAATTGTGATGACAAATTTAAAGTAGCATTGTGTTGACAAAATTGTGGAGCACTGTGATGACAAGTGTATGGTGCATTGTGATGACATGTGTCATGGAGCATTGTGCTGACAAGCGCATTGAGCATTGTGATGACAAGGGTCAAAGAGCATTGTGATGAAAAGTTCATGGAGCATTGACGTTAAAAAGGTCACAGACACTGTTGATGACGAGGGCTTGGACAATTGTGATGACAAAAGTCATGAAGCATTGTGATGACTGGAGTCACGGAGCATTGTGATGACAGGGGTCATGGAGCATTGTGATAACAAGGGCATGGAGCATTGTGATGACAACGGCATGGAACATTGGTCTAATACGTTTCATGGATTATTGCGATGACAGTTGGAATGGCGTATTGTGATGACAAGGGCATGGAGCATTGTGATGACCAGGTCATGCAGTATTGTGAAGACAGGTGTCAGGGAGCATTGTGATGACATATGTAATGGCCCATTGTGATGACAATGGCATGGAGCATCTGATGCCAAGTGTCATGGAGGATTCTGATGACAAAGGTAATGGAGCATTGTGATGACAATGGCTTGGAGAACTGTAATGTCAAGGGTCAGGGAGCATTGTGCTGACAAGTGCATGGATAATTGTGATGACAAGGGTCATGGAGCATTCTGATGACAAGCTTGTGGAGTATTTTGATGACAATTACATGGAGCATTGTGATGAAAACGGCATGGGGCATTGTGATGAAAATGTCATGGCGTATTTTCATGACAGGGTTCAAGGAGAATTCTGACGACAAGTGTCAGGGAGCATTGTGATGACAAGTGTATTGAGAATTGTGATGACAAAGGTCAAGGAGCATTGAGATGAAAAGGGCATCGAGTATTGTGATGACAGGCATCATGGAGCATTGTGATGACAAGTGTTTTGGAACACTGTGATCACAAGGGTTTGGAGCATTGTGATGACAGTGGTCATGGATCATTTTGATTTCAAGGAGCATGGAGCATTGTGATGACAAGGGCATGAAGCAATGTGATCCCAAGGTTCATGGAGGATTGTGATGACAATGGAAATGGAGTATTGTGATGACAAGCACATAGAGCATTGTAATGACAAGGTCATGTAGCATTTTGCTAACAAAGGCATGGAGCATTGTGATGACATGTGTCACGGAGCATTGTGATGACAACGGAATGGAGCATGGTGATGACATGGTCCTGGAGCATTGTGATGAGAAGACCATGGAGACTTCTGATGAGAAGTCTCATGGAGCACTCCGATGAAAGGGGGCATGAAGCATTGTGATGACTAGGGCATTAAGCATTGTGATGAGAAGGCCATGGAGCATTCTGATGACATGCGTCATGGAGTTTTGTGATGACAAGGGCATCGAGCATTTGTGATTACAGGGATCTTGGAGCATTGTGATGAAAAGGGCATGGATCATTGTTATGAAAAAGGCATGGAGCCTTGTCATGACAGGGTTCAAGGAGCATACTGACGACAAGTGTCAGGGAGCATTGTGATGACAAGTGTATTGAGCATTGTGATGACAAAGATCATGGAGCATTGTGATGAGAAGACCATGGATAATTTTGATGATGAGCGTCATGGGGTGTTGTGATGATAAGTGTTGTGGAACATTGTGATCACAAGGGTTTGGAGCATTATGATGACAGATGTCATGGAGAATATTGATTTCTTTGTGATGACAATAGCTTGAAGCATTATGATGATGGGCATGGTGCATTGTGATGACAGGGGTCATGGAGCATTGAGATGAAAAGGGGCATGGAGCATTGTGATTACAAGGGTCTTGGAGCATTGTGATGACAAGGGCATGGAGCACTGTGATGAGAAGGCCATGGAACTTTCTGATGACATTCGTCATGGAGCTTTGTGATGACATGGGCATGGAGCATTGTGATTTCAGGGGTCTGGAGCACTGTGATGACAAGTGTCATGGAACCTTGTGATGACTAGGCCGTGGAACATTGTGATGGCAAGGGTCATGGTGCATTGTTATGACAGGTGTAATGGAGCATTTTGATGAGAAGGGCATGGAACATTGGTCTGAAATGTTTCATGGATTATTGTGATGAGAGTGGGCATGGAGCATTGTGATGACAAGGGCACCGAACACTGTGATACATGGGTCATGCAGGATTGTAATGACAAGGGCATGGAGCATTGTGATGACAAGGGCATCGAGCATAGTGATGACAAGAGTCATGGAGCTTTGTGATGACAAGGGCATGGAGCAATGTGATGAGAGGTTTCATGGAGCATTGTGATGCCAATGACATGGAGCATTGTGATGCCAAGGGTCATGGAGCTTTGTGATGACAAGTCATGGAGCATTTGGATGACAATGGCATGGTGCATTGTGCTGAGAAGTGCAGGGAGTATTTTGATGACCAGGTCATGCAGCAATTTGATAAAAACTGTAAAGGAATATTTTGATGGCAGGGGTTATAGAACATTGTGATGTCAGGGGTCTTGGAGCTTTGCGATGAAAAGGGTCATGGAGCATTTTGATGACAGGGGTTATGGAACATTGTGATGTCAGGGGTCATGGAACATTGTGATGATAAGGGGATGTAGCATTGTGATGATAGTGTCCTGGAACTTTGTGATTACAGGGGTGAGGGCGTATTGTGATGACTAGAGATGGAACATTGTGATATCTCTGGTGAGAGAGCATTTTGATGAGAAGTGCATGGACCATTGTGATTACAAGGTTTGTGAAGCATAGCAATGACAATGTTGTGGACCGTTGTGATGAAATGTGCGTTGCAAATTGTGATGACTATGGTCATTGAGCATTGTTCTGACAAAGACATGGAGCTTTGTGATGACAAGGGCATGGAGAATTTTGATTACATGGGTCTTGGAGCATTGTGATGAAAAGTTCATGGATCATTGTGATGAAAATGGCATGGAGCCTTGTCATGACAGGGTTCAAAGAGCATATTGATGACAAGTGTCAGGGAGCATTGTGATGACAAGTGTATTTGAGAATTGTGATGACAAAGATCAGGGAGCATTGTGATGAGAAGACCATGGATAATTGTGATGACGAGAGTCATGGGGCATTGTGATGACAAGTGTTTTGGGATATTGTGATCACAAGGGTGTGTTGCATTGTTATGACAGAGGTCATGGAGCATTTTGATTTCATTGTGATGACAATAGCATGAAGCATTATGATGAAAGGCATGGTTCATTGTGATGACAGTGTTCATGGATCATTGAGATGGAAAGGGGTATAGAGCATTGTGATTACAGGGTTCTTGGAGCATTGTGATGAGAAGGGTCATGGAGGTTTGTGATGACAAGGCCATGGAACATCGTGATGGCAGGGGTCATGGAGCATTGTTATCACAGGGTAATGGAGCATTGTGATGGTAACGGCATGGAGCATTGAGATGAGAAGTCCATGGAGCATTCTGATGACATGTGTCATGGAGCTTTGTGAAGACAAGAGCATGGAGCAATGTGATGAGAGCGTTCATGGAGCATTGTGATGACAATGACATGGAGCATTTTGATGCCAAGGGTCATTGATCTTTGTGATGACAGAGGTCATTGAGCATTTTGATGGCAAGGGCATTGTGCATTGTGATGAGAAAGGCAGGGAGCATTCTGATGACAGGGTCATGGAGCAATTTGATGAAAAGTGTCATGGAACATTTTGATGACAGGTGTTATGGAACATTGTGATGTCAGGGGTCATCCAACATTGTGATGATAAGTGCATGTAGCATTGTGATGATAGGAGTCATGGAACATTGTGATGACAGGGGTTAGAGAGTATTGTGACAAATATTGATGTAGCATTGTGATATCACTTGTGAGAGAGCATTTTGATGAGAAGTGCATGGAGCATTGTGATGACATATTTTAAGGAGCATTGTGAAGAGAAGAGCATGGTGCATTTTGATGACATGTGTCATGGAGCATTGTGCTGACAAGCGCATGGAGCATTTTGATGACAAGGTCATGTAGCATTTTGCTGACAAAGGCATGGAGCATTGTGATGACATGTGTCATGGAGCACTGTGATGACCAGCGTCACGGAGCATTGTGAATACAGGGGTCATGGATCATTGGGATGACAAGGGCATGGATCATTGTGATGACAAGTGTCATGGAGCACTGGGCTGAAAATGTTCATGGAGTGTTGTGATGACAGGGGTCATGGAGCATTGTGATGACTAGGGAATGGAGCATTGTGATGACAAGAGTCCCGGATCATTGTGTTGTCGGGTGTCATGGAGTGCTGTGATGACAGTGGTCATGGAGCATTGTGATGATATTGGCCATGGAGCATTGTGAAGAGTAGGTCGTGGAGCATTGGGCTGAAAATATTCATGGATTATTGTGATGACAGGGTTCATGGAGCATTGTGATGACAAGGAAATGGAGCATGGTGATGTCAAGTTTGTGGAGCACTGTGATGAGAAGACCATGGAGACTTGTGATGATAAGTCTCATGGAGCATTCTGATTAAAAGGGGCATGGACTTCTGCCCATTTTTGGATTGGGTTGTTTGTTTTTTTGATATTGAGCTGCATGAGCTGCTTATAAATTTTGGAGATTAATCCTTTGTCAGTTACTTCATTTGCAAATATTTTCTCCCATTCTGAGGGTTGTCTTTTGGTCTTGTTTATGGTTTCCTTTGCTGTGCAAAAGCTTTTAAGTTTCATTAGGTCCCATGTGTTTATTTTTCTCTTTATTTCCATTTCTCTAGGAGGTGGGTCAAAAAGGATCTTGCTGTGAGTTATGTCATAGAGTGTTCTGCCTATGTTTTCCTCTAAGAGTTTGATAGTGTCTGGCCTTACATTTAGGTCTTTAATCCATTTTGAGCTTATTTTTGTGTATGGTGTTAGGGAGTGATCTAACCTCATACTTTTACATGTCCCTATCCAGTTTTCCCAGCACCACTTATTGAAGAGACTGTCCTTTCTCCACTGTACATTCCTGCCTCCTTTGTCAAATATAAGGTGACCATATGTCCGTGGGTTTATCTCTGGGCTTTCTATCCTGTTCCACTAATCTATCTTTCTGTTTTTGTGCCAGTACCATACTGTCTTGATTACTGTAGCTTTGTAGTATAGTCTGAAGTCAGGGAGCCTGATTCCTCCAGCTCCATTTTTCGTTCTCAAGATTGCTTTGGCTATTCGGGGTCTTTTGTGTTTCCATACAAATTGTGAAATTTTTTGCTCTAGTTCTGTGAAAAATGTCAGTGGTAGTTTGATAGGGATTGCATTGATTCTGTAGATTGCTTTGGGTAGAAGAGTCATTTTCACAATGTTGATTCTTCCAGTCCAAGAACATGGTACATCTCTCCATCTATTTGTATCATCTTTAATTTCTTTCATCAGTGTCTTATAATTTTCTGCATACAGGTCTTTTGTCTCCTTAGGTAGGTTTATTCCTAGATATTTTATTCTTTTTGTTGCAATGGTAAATGGGAGTGTTTTCTTAATTTCACTTTCAGATTTTTCATCATTAGTATATAGGAATGCCAGAGATTTCTGTACATTAATTTTGTATCCTGCAACTTTACCAAATTCATTGATTAGCTCTAGTAGTTTTCTGGTAGCATCTTTAGGATTCTATATGTATAGTATCATGTCATCTGCAAACAGTGACAGCTTTACTTCTTCTTTTCCGATTTGGATTCCTTTTATTTCCTTTTCTTCTCTGATTGCTGTGGCTAAAACTTCCAAAACTAGGTTGAATAAGAGTGGTGAGAGTGGGCAACCTTGTCTTGTTCCTGATCTTAGTGGAAATGGTTTCAGTTTTTCACCATTGAGGACGATGCTGGCTGTGGGTTTGTCATATATGGCCTTTATTATGTTGAGGAAAGTTCCCTCTATGCCTACTTTCTGCAGGGTTTTTATCATAAATGGGTGTTGAATTTTGTCGAAAGCTTTCTCTGCATCTATTGAGATGATCATATGGTTTTTCTCCTTCAATTTGGTAATATGGTGTATCACGTTGATTGATTTGCGTATATTGAGGAATCCTTGCATTCCTGGAATAAACCCCACTTGATCATGGTGTATGATCCTTTTAATGTGCTGTTGGATTCTGTTTGCTAGTATTTTGTTGAGGATTTTTGCATCTATGTTCATCAGTGATATTGGCCTATAGTTTTCTTTCTTTGTGACATCCTTGTCTGGTTTTGGTATCAGGGTGATGGTGGTCTCATAGAATGAGTTTGGGAGTGTTCCTCCCTCTGCTATATTTTGGAAGAGTTTGAGAAGGATAGGTGTTAGCTCTTCTCTGAATGCTTGATAGAATTCACCTGTGAAGCCATCTGGCCCTGGGCTTTTGTTTGTTGGAAGATTTTTTATCACAGTCTCAATTTCAGTGCTTGTGATTGGTCTGTTCATATTTTCTATTTCTTCCTGATTCAGTCTTGGCAGGCTGTGCATTTCTAAGAATTTGTCCATTTCTTCCAGGTTGTCCATTTTATTGGCATAGAGTTGCTTGTAGTAATCACTCATGATCTTTTGTATTTCTGCAGTGTCAGTTGTTACTTCTCCTTTTTCATTTATAATTCTATTGATTTGTGTCTTCCCCTTTTTTTTTCTTGATGAGTCTGGCTAATGGTTTATCAATTTTGTTTATCTTCTCAAAGAACCAGCTTTTAGTTTTATTGATCTTTGCTATCGTTTCCTTCATTTCTTTTTCATTTATTTCTGATCTGATTTTAATGATTTCTTTCCTTCTGCTAACTTTGGGATGTTTTTGTTCTTCTTTCTCTAATTGCTTTAGGTGCAAGATTAGGTTGTTTATTCGAGATGTTTCCTGTTTCTTAAGGTGGGATTGTATTGCTATAAACTTCCCCCTTAGAACTGCTTTTGCTGCGTCCCATAGGTTTTGGGTCGTCGTGTCTCCATTGTCATTTGTTTCTAGGTATTTTTTTAATTTCCCCTTTGATTTCTTCAGTGATCACTTTGTTATTAAGTAGTGTATTGTTTAGCCTCCATGTGTTTGTATTTTTTACAGCTCTTTTCCTGTAATTGATATCTAGTCTCATAGCATTGTGGTCAGAAAAGATACTTGATACAATTTCAATTTTCTTACATTTACCAAGGCTTGATTTCTGACCCAAGATATGATCTATCCTGGAGAATGTTCCATGAGCACTTGAGAAAAATGTGTATTCTGTTGTTTTTGGATGGGATGTCCTATAAATATCAATTAAGTCCATCTTGTTTAATGTATCATTTAAAGCTTGTGTTTCCTTATTTATTTTCATTTTGGATGATCTGTCCATTGGTGAAAGTGGGGTGTTAAAGTCCCCTACTATGATTGTGTTACTGTCGATTTCTCCTTTTATGGCTGTTAGTATTTGCCTTATGTATTGAGGTGCCTCTATCTTGGGTGCATAAATATTTACATTTGTTATATCTTCTTCTTGGATCAATCCCTTGATCATTATGTAGTGTCCTTCTCTATCTCTTCTAGTAGTCTTTATTTTAAAGTCTATTTTGTCTGATATGAGAATTGCTACTCCAGCTTTCTTTTGGTTTCCATTTGCATGGGATATCTTTTTCCATCCCCTTACTTTCAGTCTGTATGTGTCTCTAGGTCTGAAGTGGGTCTCTTGTAGACAGCATATATATGGGTCTTGTTTTTGTATCCATTCATCCAATCTGTGTCTTTTGGTGGGAGCATTTAGTCCATTTACATTTAAGGTAATTATTGATATGTATGTTCCTATTCCCATTTTCTTAATTGTTTTGGGTTCGTTATTGTAGGTCTTTTCCTTCTGTTGTGTTTCTTGCCTAGAGAAGTTCCTTTAGCATTTGTTGTAAAGCTGGTTTGGTGGTGCTGAACGCTTTCAGCTTTTGCTTGTCTGTAAACATTTTAATTTCTCCATCAAATCTGAATGAGATCCTTGCTGGGTAGAGTAATCTTGGTTGCAGGTTTTTCTCTTTCATCACTTTAATTATGTCCTGCCACTCCCTTCTGGCTTGTAGAGTTTCTGCTGAGATATCAGCTGTTATCCTGATGGGGATTCCCTTGTGTGTTATTTGTTGTTTTTGCCTTGCTGCTTTTAATATGATTTCTTTGTGTTTAATTTTTGACAGTTTGATTAATATGTGTCTTGGCGTATTTCTCCTTGGATTTATTCTGTATGGGACTCTCTGTGCCTCCTGGACTTGATTAACTATTTCCTTTCCCATATTAGGGAAGTTTTCCACTATAATCTCTTCAAATATTTTCTCAGTCCCTTTCTTTTTCTCTTCTTCTTCTGGAACCCCTATAATTCGAATGTTGGTGCGTTTAATGTTTTCCCAGAGGTCTCTGAGACTGTCCTCTGTTCTTTTCATTCTTTTTTCTTTATTTTGCTCTGCAGCAGTTATTACCACTATTTTATCTTCCACCTCACTTATCCGTTCTTCTGCCTCAGTTATTCTGCTATTGATCCCATCTAGAGTACTTTTTATTTCATGTATTGTGTTTTTAATCGATGCTTGATTCATCTTTAGTTCTTCTAGGTCCTTGTTAACTGTTTCTTGCATTTTGTCTATTCTATTTCCAAGATTTTGGATCTGGGAAATAGAATCTTGGATCATCTTTACCATCATTATTCTGAATTCTTATTCAGGTAGACTGCCTATTACCTCTTCATTTGTTAGGTATGGTGGGTTTTTATCTTGCTCCTTCTCCTGCTGTGTGATTTTCTGTCTTCTCATTTTGCTTATCTTACTGTGTTTGGGGTCTCCTTTTTTCAGGCTGCAGGTTCGTAGTTTCCGTTGTTTTTGTTGTCTGTCCCCAGTGGCTAAGGTTGGTTTAGTGGGTTGTGTAGGCTTCCTGGTGGAGGGGACTAGTGCCTGTGTTCTGGTGGGTGAGGCTGGATCTTGTCTTTCTGGTGGGCAGGTCCACATCTGGTGGTGTGTTTTGGGGTGTCTGCGGACTTTTTATGATTTTAGGCAGCCTCTCTGCTAATGGGTGGCGTTGTGTTCTTGTCTTGCTAGTTGTTTGGCATAGGGTGTCCAGCACTGTAGCTTGCTGGTCGTTGAGTGAAGCTGGGTGCTGGTGTTGAGATGGAGATCTCTGGAAGATTTTCGCCGTTTGATATTATGTGGAGCTGGGAGGTCTCTTGTGGACCAGTGTCCTGAAGTTGGCTCTCCCACCTCAGAGGCACAGCACTGACTCCTGGCTCCTCAATTTGGGATGATTTGTTGTCCATTCATGTATTCCACAGATGCAGGGTACATCAAGTTGATTGTGGAGCTTTAATCCGCTGCTTCTGAGGCTGCTGGGAGAGGTTTCCCTTTCTCTTTTTTCTCACAGCTCCTGGGTCTCAGCTTTGAATTTGGCCCCGCCTCTGCATGTAGGTCGCCGGAGGGCGTCTGTTCTTCACTTAGACAGGACAGGATTAAAGGAGCAGCCTCTTTGGGGACTCTGGCTCACTCAGGCCGGGCGGGAGGGAGGGACACAGAGTGCGGGGCGAGCCTGCAGCGGCAGAGGTCGGCGTGATGTTGCACCAGCCCGAGGCGCACCGTGCGTTCTCCCAGAGAAGCCGCCCCTGGATCCCGGGATCCCGGCAGTGGCGGGCTGCACAGGCTCCAGGAAGGGCGGTGTGGACAGTGACCCACGGTCACACACAGGCATCTTGCCGGTGGCAGCAGCAGCCCCAGCGTCCCACGCCCGTCACCGGGCTCCGCGCCTTCAGTCGCGTCTCGCACCCGTCTGTGGAGCCCCTTTAAGCAGTGCTCTTAATCCCCTCTCCTCGCGCACCAGGAAACCAAGAGAAAAGAAAAAGTCTCTTGCCTCTTCGGCAGCTCCAGAGTTTTCCCGGACTCCCTGCCGGCCAGCTGTGGCTCATTAGCCCCCTTCCGGCTGAGTTCTCGCCGCAAGCCCCAGTCCTCTCCCTGCGCTCTGACCGAAGCCCGAGCCTCAGCTTCCAGCGACGCCGGGGCGAGCGGACAAGCCTCTCGGGCTGGTGAGTGCCGCTCGGCACCGATCCTCTGTGCGGGAATCTCTCCGCTTTGCCCTACCAAGGAATGTGGTGAGTTTCTTGCCTTTTGGGAGGTCCGGGGTCCTCTGCCAGCATCCAGCAGGTGTTCTGTAGAAGTTGCTCCACGTGCAGCTGTATTTCTGGTGTATCCGTGGGGAGGACGGTGACCTCCGCGTCTTACTATTCCGCCATCTTAACCGGAAGTCTCTCGACATGGAGCATTTTGATGGCAAGGGCGTTGTGCATTGTGATGAGAAAGGCAGGGAGCATTCTGATAAAAGGGTCATGGAGCAATTTGATGAAAAGTGTCATGGAACATTTTGATGACAGGTGTTATGGAACATTGTGATGTCAGGGGTCATCGAACATTGTGATGATAAGTGCATGTAGCATTGTGATGACAGGAGTCATGGAACATTGTGATGACAGGGGTGAGGGAGTATTGTGACAAATAGTGATGTAGCATTGTGATATCAGTGGTGAGAGAGCATTTTGATGAGAAGTGCATGGAGCATTGTGATTACAAGGTTTATGGAGCATGGCAATGAAAAGTATGTGGACCGTTGTGATGAAATGTGCGTGGCACATTTTGAAGACAATGGTCATGGAGCATTGTTCTCACAAAGAAATGGAGCATTGTGATGACAAGGGTCACAGAGAATTGTGATGAAATGTTCATGGAGCATTGTGGTTACAAAGGTCAAAGAGCCTTGTGATGACACGGGCATGGACCATTGTGATGACAAACGTTATGAAGCATTGTGATGACTGGAGTAACGGAGCATTGTGATGACAGGGGTCATGGAGCATTGTGATGACATGTGTCATGGAGCATTGTGCTGACAAGTGCATGGAGCATTGTGATGTCAAGGGTCATGGAGCATTGTGCTGAGAAAGGCATAGAGCATTGTGATGACAAGGGTCAAAGAGCATTGTGATGAAAAGTTCATGGAGCATTGTGGTTAAAAAGGTCACAGAGACTGTTGATGACGAGGGCATGGACCATTGTGGTGACAAAGGTCATGAAGCATTGTGATGACTGGAGTCACGGAGCACTGTGAAGACAGGGGTCATGGAGCATTGTGATAACAAGGGCATGGAGCATTTTGATGACAAGTGCATGGAGCATTGATCTAATAAGTTTCATGGATTATTGCGATGACACTTGGAATGGTGCATTGTGATGAAAAGGGCATGGAGCATTGTGATGACCAGGTCATGCAGTATTGTGAAGACAGGTGTCAGGGAGCATTGTGATGACATATGTAATGGCCCATTGTGATGACAATGGCATGGAGCATTGTGATGCCAATTGTCATGGAGGATTCTGATGACAACGGTAATGGAGCATTGTGATGACAATGGCTTGGAGCATTGTGATGACAAGGGTCAGGGAGCATTGTGCTGAGAAGTGCATGGAGAATTGTGATAACAAGGGTCATGGAGCATTCTGATGACAAGCTTCTGGAGTATTTTGATGACAATGGCATGGAGCATTGTGATGAAAACGGCATGGGGTATTGTGATGAAAAAGCATGGAGCCTTTTCGTGACAGGTTTCAAGGAGAATTCTGACGACAAGTGTCAGGGAGCATTGTGATGACAAGTGTATTGAGAATTGTGATGACAAAGGTCATGGAGCATTGTGATGAAAAGGGCATGGAGTATTGTGATGACAGGCATCATGGAGCGTTGTGATGACAAGTGTTATGGAACATTGTGATCACAAGACTTTGGAGCACTGTGATGACAGAGGTCATGGATCATTTTGATATCAAGGAGCATGGAGCATTGTGATGACAAGGGCATGAAGCAATGTGATCCCAAGTTTCATGGAGGATTGTGATGACAATGGAAAGGGAGTATTGTGATGACAAGCGAATAGAGCATTGTAATGACAAGGTCATGTAGCCTTTTGCTGACACAGGCATGGAGCATTGTGATGACAGGTGTCATGGAGCACTGTGATGACAAGCATCACCGATCATTGTGAATACAGGGGTCATGGAGCATTGGGATGACAAGTGCATGGATAATTGTGATGACAAGTGTCATGGAGCACTGGGCTGAAAATTTTCTTGGGGTGTTGTGATGTCAGGGGTCATGGAGCATTGTGATGACTAGGGAATGGAGCATTGTGATGACAAGAGTTCCGGATCATTGTGTTGTCAGGTGTCATGGAGTGTTGTGATGACAGTGGTCATGGAGCATTGTGATGATATTGGCCATGGAGCATTGTGATGAATAGATCGTGGAGCATTGGGCTGAAAATATTCATGGATTATTGTGATGACAGGGGTCATGGAGCATTGTGATGACCAGGTAATGGAGCATGGTGATGACAATGTCCTGGAGCATTGTGATGAGAAGTCCATGGATACTTATGATGACAATTCTCCTGGAGCATTCTGATGAAAAGGGGCATGGAGCATTGTGATTACAGGGGTCTTGGAGCATTGTGATGACTAGGACATGGAACATTGTGATACATGGGTCATGGGTCATGGAGCTTTGTGATGACAAGTCATGGAGCACTGTGATGACAAGGGCATGGGGCATTGTGATGACAGGGGCATGGAGCATTGGTCTGAAAAGATTCATAGATTATTGTTATGACAGTGGACATGGTGCATTGTGATGACAAGGGTATGGATCATTGTGAAGAGAAGGTCATGGAGTATTTTGAAGACAGGTGTCAGGGAGCATTGTGATGACATATGTCATGGTCCTCTGCGATGACAATGGATGGGAGTATTGTGATGCCAAATGTAATGGAGGATTGTGATGACAAATATAATGGAGCATTGTGATGACTAGGGCTTGGAGCCTTATGATGACAATGGCCATTGAGAATTTTCATGACAAGGTCGTGAAGCATTGTGATGACAAGGTCCTGGAGCATTGTGTTGAGAAAACCATGGAGCCTTGTGATGACAAGTCTCCTGGAGCATACTGATGAAAAGGGGCCTGGAGCATTGTGATTAGAGGGGTCTTGGCCCATTGTGATGACAAGGGCATGAAGCATCGTGAGGAGAAGGCCAAGGAGCATTCTGATGGCATGCATCATTGAGTTTTGTGAGGACAAGGGCATGGAGCACTGTGATTACAGGGGTCTTGGAGCATTGTGATGAAAAGGGCATGGATCATTGTGATGAAAAATGCATGGAGCCTTGTCATGACAAGATTCAAGGAGCATGCAGACAACAAGAGTCAGGGAACATTTTGATGACAAGTGTACTGAGCATTGTGATGACAAAGGTCATGGAGCATTTTGATGAGAAGACCATGGATAACTGTGATGACGAGCGTCATGGGGCATTTTGATGACAAGTGATATGGAATATTGTGATCACAAGGGTTTGGAGCATTGTTATGACAGAGGTCATGGAGCATTTTGATTTCATTGTGATGACAATAGCATGAAGCATTATGATGATGGGCATGGTGCATTGTGATGACAGGGTTCATGGATCATTGAGATGAAAAGGGGCATAGAGCATTGTGATTAGAGGGTTCTTGGAGCATTGTGATGAGAAGGGTCCTGGAGCTTTGTGATGACAAGGCCATGCAACATCGTGATAGCAGGGGTCATGGAGCATTTTTATGACTGGAGTAATGGAGCACTGTGATGGCAAGGGAATGGAACATTGTGATGACTAGTCATGGAGCATTTTGATTACAAGAGTGTGGTGCATTTTGATGAGAAGGGCAGGTAGCATTTTGATGCCAGGGTCATGGAACAATTTGATGAAAAGGGTCATGGAACATTTTGATGACAGGTGTTATGGAACATTGTGATGTCAGGGGTCTTGGAGCATTTTGATGAAAAGGATCATGGAGCAGTTTGATGACAGGTGTTATGGAACATTTTGATGTCAAGGGTCATCGAACATTGTGATGATAATTGCATGTAGCATTGTGATGACACATGCCATGAAACATTGTGATGACAGTGGTGAGGGAGTATTGTGACAAATAGTGATGTAGCATTGTGATATCAGTGGTGAGAGAGCATTTTGATGAGAAGTGCATGGATGAATGTAATGACAAGTTTTATGGAGTATTGTGATGACAAATTTGTGGAGCATTGTGGTGACAAGCGCATGGTGAATTGTGATGACATGTGTCATGGAGCATTGTGCTGAGAAAGGCATAGAGCATTTTGATGACAAGGGACAAAGAGCATTGTGATGAAAATTTCATGGAGCATTGTTGTTAAAAAGGTCACAGAGACGGTTGATGATGAGGACCTGGACAATTGTGATGACAAAGTTCATGAAGAATTGTGATGACTGGAGTCACGGAGAATAGGGATTACAGGGGTCATGGAGCATTGTGATAACAAGGGCATTCAGCATTGTGATGACAAGGGGATGGAACAGTGGTCTATATAGTTTCATGGATTATTGTGATGACAGTTGGAATGGGGCATTGTGATGACAAGGGCATGGAGAATTGTGATGCCAGTTGTAATGTAGGATTCTGCTGTCAAAGATAATTGAGCATTGTGATGACAATGGCTTGGAGCATTGTGCTGACAAGGGTCAGGGAACATTGTGCTGACAAGTGCATGGAGGTTTGTGATGACAAGGGTCATGGAACATTCTGATGACAAGCTTGTGGAGTATTTTGATGACAATGGCATGGAGCATTGTGATGAAAACGGCATGGGGCATTGTGATGAAAAAGGCATGTAGCCTTTTCGTGACAGGGTACAATGAGCATTCTGACGACAAGTGTCAGGGAGCATTGTGATGACAAGTGTATTGAGAATTATGATGAGAAGTTCATGGAGCATTGTGATGAAAAGGGCATGGAGTATTGTGATGACAGGCATCATGGAGCGTTGTGATGACAAGTGTTATGGAACATTGTGATCACAAGAGTTTGGAGCATTGTGATGACAGAGGTCATGGATCATTTTGATTTCAAGGAGCATGGAGCATTGTGATGACAAGGGCATGAAGCAATGTGATCCCAAGGTTCATGGAGGATTGTGATGACAATAGAAATGGAGTATTTTGATGACAAGCGCCTAGAGCATTGTAATGACAAGGTCATGTAGCATTTTGCTGACAAAGGCATGGAACATTTTAATGACAGGTGTCATGGAGCACTGTGATGACAAGCGTTACGGATCATTGTGAATACAGGGGTCATGGAGCATTGGGATGACAAGTGCATGGATAATTGTGATGACAAGTGTCATGGAGCACTGGGCTGAAAATTTTCATGGAGTTTTGTGATGACAGGGGTCATGGAGAATAGTGAGGAGTAGGGAATGGAGCACTGTGATGACAATAGTCCGGGATCATTGTGTCGTCTGGTGTCATGGAGTGTTTTGATGACAGTGGTCATGGAGCACTGAGATGATATTGGCCATGGAGCATTGTGATGAATAGGTCGTGGAGCATTGGGCTGAAAATATTCATGGATTATTGTGATGACAGGGGTCATGGAGCACTGTGATGACAAGGTAATGGAGCATGGTAATGACAAGGTCCTGGAGCACTGTGATGAGAAGACCATGGATACTTATGATGACAATTCTCATGGAGCATTCTGATGAAAAGGGGCATGGAGCATGGTGATTACAGGGGTCTTGGTGTATTGTAATGAGTAGGGCATAGAACACTGTGATACATGGGTCATGGAGCTTTGTGATGACAAATCATGGAGCATTGTGATGACAAGGGCATGGAGCATTGTGATGAAAGGGGCATGGAGCATTGGTCTGACAAAATTAATAGATTATTGTGATGACAGTGGACATGGTGCACTGTGATGACAAGGGCATGGATCATTGTGAAGAGAAGGTCATGGAGTATTATGAAGACAGGTGTCAGGGAGCATTGTGATGACATATGTCATGGTCCATTGCGATGACAATGGCTGGGAGTACTGTGATGCCAAATGTAATGGAGGATTGTGATGACAAATATAATGGAGCATTGTGATGACTAGGGCTTGGAGCACTATGATGACAATGGCCATTGAGAATTTTCATGAAAAGGTCGTGAAGCATTGTGATGACAATGTCCTGGAGCACTGTGATGAGAAAACCATGGAGCTTTGTGATGACAAGTCTCCTGGAGCATACTGATGAAAATGGGCATGGAGCATTCTGATTAGAGGGGTCTTGGCACATTGTGATAACAAGGGCATGGAGAATTGTGAGGAGAAGGCCAAGGAGCATTCTGATGGCATGCATCATTGAGCATTGTGATGACAAGGGCATGGAGCACTTTGATTACAGGGGTCTTGGAGCATTGTGATGAAAAGGGCATGGATCATTGTGATGAAAAATGCATGCAGCCTTGTCATGACAGGATTCATGGAGCATGTAGACAACAAGTGTCAGGGAACATTTTGCTGACAAGTGTACTGATCATTGTGATGAAAAAGGTCATGGAGCATTGTGATGACTAGAGTCATGGAGCATTATGATGACAGGGGTCATGGAGCATTGTGATAACAAGGGCATGGAACATTGTGATGACAAGGGCATGGAGCATTGGTCTAATAAGTTTCATGGATTATTGCGATGACAGTTGGAATGGTGCATTGTGATGACAAGGGCATGGAACATTATGATGACCAGGTCATGCATTACTGTGAAGACAGGTGTCAGGGAGCATTGTGATGACATATGTAATGGCCCATTGTGATGACAATGGCATGGAGCATTGTGATGCCTAGTGTCATGGAGAATTCTGATGAGAAATGTAATGGAGCATTGTGATGACAATGGCTTGGAGCACAGTGATGACAAGGGTCAGGGAGCATTGTGCAGACAAGTGCATGGAGAATTGTGATGACAAGGGTCATGGAGAATTCTGATGACAAGCTTGTGGAGTATTTTGATGACAATGGCATGGAACATTGTGATGAAAATGGCATGGGGCATTGTGATGAAAAATCATGGAGCCTTTTCGTGACATGGTTCAAGGAGCATTCTGAAGACAAGTGTCAGGGAGCATTGTGATGAAAAGTGTATTGAGAATTGTGATGATAAAGGTCATGGAGAATTTTGATGAAAAGGGCATGGAGTATTGTGATGACAGGCATCATGGAGCGTTGTGATGACAAGTGTTATGGATCATTGTGATCACAAGAGTTTGGAGCCTTGTGATGACAGACGTCATGGATCATTTTGATTTCAAGGAGCATGGAGCATTGTGATGACAAGGGCATGACACAATGTGATCCCAAGTTTCATGGAGGATTGTGATGACAATGGAAATGGAGTATTGTGATGACAAGCGCATAGAGCATTGTAACGACAAGGTCATGTAGCATTTTGCTGACAAAGGCATGGAGCATTGTAATGACATGCGTCATGGAGCACTGTGTTGACTTGCGTCACAGATCATTGTGAATACAGGGGTCATGGAGCTTTGGGATGACAAGTGCATGGATCATTGTGATGACAAATGTCATGGAGCACAGGGTTGAAAATTTTCATGGAGTGTTGTGATGACAGGTGTCATGGAGCATAGTGATGATTAGGGAATGGAGCATTGTGATGACAAGAGTCCCGTATCATTGTGTCGTCATGTGTCATGGAGTGCTGTGATGACAGTGGTCATGAAGCATTGAGATGATATTGGCCATGGAGCATTGTGATGAATAGGTCGTGGAGCATTGGGCTGAAAATATTCATGGATTATTGTGATGACTGGGGTCATGGAGCATTGTGATGACAAGGTAAAGGAGCATGGTGATGACAAGGTCCTGCAGCATTGTGATGAGAAGACCATGGATTCTTATGAAGACAATTCTCATGGAGCATTCTGATGAAAAGGGGCATGCAGCATGGTGATTACAGGGGTCTTGGAGCATTGTGATGACAAGTCATGGAGCATTGTGATGACAAGGGCATGGAGCATTGTGATGACAGGGGCATGGAGCATTGGTCTGACAAGTTTCATAGATTATTTTTATGACAGTGGGCATGGTGCATTGTGTTGACAAGGGCATGGATCATTGTGAAGAGAAGGTCATGGAGTATTTTGAAGACAGGTGTCAGGGAGCATTGTGATGACATATGTCATGGTCCATTGCGATGACAATGGCTGGGAGTATTGTGATGCCAAATGTAGTGGAGGATTGTGATGACAAATATAATGGAGTATTGTGATGACTAGGGCTAGGAGCATTATGATGACAATGGCCATTGAGAATTTTCATGACAAGGTCAGGAAGCATTGTGATGACAATGTCCTAGAGCATTGTGATGAGAAAACCATGGAGCCTTGTGATGACAAGTCTCCTGGAGCATACAGATGAAAATGGGCATGGAGCACTGTGATTAGAGGGGTCTTGGCACATTGTGATGTCTAGGGCATGGAGCATTGTGAGGAGAAGGCCAAGGAGCATTCTGATGGCACGCGTCATTGAGATTTGTGATGACAAGGGCATGGAGCATTGTGATTACAGGGGTCTTGGAGCATTGTGATGAAAAGGGCATGGATCATTGTGATGAAAAATGCATGGAGCCTTGTCATTACTGGATTCAAGGAGCATGCAGACAACAAGTGTCAGGGAACATGTTGATGACAAGTGTACTTAGCATTGCGATGACAAAGGTCATGGAGCATTCTGAGGAGAAGACCATGGATAACTGTGATGACGAGCGTCATGGGGCATTGTGATGATAAGTGATATGGAATATTGTGATCACAAGGGTTTGGAGCATTTTTATGACAGAGTTCATGGAGCATTTTGATTTCATTGTGATGACAATAGCATGAAGCATTATGATGATGGGCATGGTGCATTGTGATGACAGGGTTCATGGATCATTGAGATGAAAAGGGGTATAGAGCATTGTGATTAGAGGGTTCTTGGAGCATTGTGATGAGAAGGGTCCTGGAGCTTTGTGATGACAAGGCCATGCAACATCATGAGAGCAGGGGTCATGGAGCATTGTTATGACTGCGGTAATGGAGCACTGTGATGGCAAGGGCATGGAGCATTGTGATGACAAGTCATGGAGCATTTTGATGACAAAGGTGTGGTGCATTTTGATGAGAAGGGCAGTGAGCATTTTGATGACAGGTTCATGGAACTATTTGATGAAAACGGTCATGGAACATTTTGATGACATGTGTTATGGAACATTGTGATGTCAGGGGTCATGGAGCATTTTGATGAAAAGGATCATGGAGCAGTTTGATGACAGGTGTTATGCAACATTTTGATGTCAGGGGTCATCGAACATTGTGATGATAAGTGCATGTAGCATTGTGATGACAGATGCCATGAATCACTGTGATGACAGTGGTGAGGGATTTTTGTGACAAATAGTGATGTAGCATTGTGATATCAGTGGTGAGAGAGCATTTTGATGAGAAGTGCATGGAGCATTGTGATGACAAGTTTTATGGAGTATTGTGATGACAAATTTGTGGAGCATTGTGATGACAAGCGCATGGTGCATTGTGATGACATGTGTCATGGAGCATTGTGCTGAGAAAGGCATAGAGCAGTTTGATGACAAGGGTCAAAGAGCATTGTGATGAAAATTTCATGGAGCATTGTGGTTAAAAAGGTGACAGAGACTGTTGACGACGAGGACATGGACAATTGTGATGACAAAGTTCATGAAGCATTGTGATGACTGGAGTCATGGAGCATTGTGATGACAGGGGTCATGGAGCATTGTGATAACAAGGGCATGGAGTATTGTGATGACAAGGGCATGAAATATTGGTCTAATAAGTTTCATGGATTATCACGATGACAGTTGGAATGGCGCATTGTGATGACAACGGCATGGAGCATTGTGATGACAAGGGGATGGAACAGTGGTCTCTTTAGTTTCATGGATTATTGTGATGACAGTTGGAATGGGGCATTGTTATGACAAGGGCATGGAGAATTGTGATGCCAATTGTCATGTTGGATTCTGCTGTCAAAGATACTGGAGCATTGTGATGACAAGTGTCAGGGAGCATTGTGCTGACAAGTGCATGGAGAATTGTGATGACAAGGGTCATGGAGCATTCTGATGACAAGCTTGTGGAGTATTTTGATGACAATGGCATGGAGCACTGTGATGATAACGGCATGGGGCATTGTGATGAAAAAGGCATGGAGCCTTTTCCTGACAGTGTTCAAGGAGCATTCTGACGACAAGTGTCAGGGAGCATTGTGATGACAAGTGTATTGAGAATTGTGATGAGAAGGTCATGGAGCATTGTGATGAAAAGGGCATGGAGTATTGTGATGACAAGGGTCATGGAGCATTCTGATGACTAGCTTCTGGAATATTTTGATGACAATGGCATGGAGCATTGTGATGATAACGGCATGGGGCATTGTGATGAAAAAGGCATGGAGCCTTTTCGTGACAGTGTTCAAGGAGCATTCTGACGACAAGTGTCAGGGAGCATTGTGATGACAAGTGTATTGAGAATTGTGATGAGAAGGTCATGGAGCATTGTGATGAAAAGGGCATGGAGTATTGTGATGACAGGCATCATGGAGCGTTGTGATGACAAGTGTTATGGAACAAGGTGATCACATGGGATTTGCGCATTTTGATGACAGAGGTCATGGATCATTTTGATTTCAAGGAGCATGGAGCATTGTGATGACAAGGGCATGAAGCAATGTGATCCCAAGGTTCATGGAGGATTGTGATGACAATGGTAATGGAGTATTTTGATGACAAGCGCTTAGGGCATTGCAATGACAAGGCCATGTAGCATTTTGCTGACAAAGGCATGGAGCATTGTGATGACAGGTGTCATGGAGCACTGTGATGACAAGCGTCATTGAGCATTGTGAATACAGGGGTCATGGAGCATTGGGATGACAAGGGCATGGATCATTGTGATGGCAAGTTTCATGGAGCATTGCGCTGAAAATATTCATAGAGTGTTGTGATGACAGGGGTCATGGAGCATTGTGATGACAAGGGAATGGAGCATGGTGATGACAAGGTCCTGGGGCATTGTGATTAGAAGACCATGGAGACTTGTGATGACAAATCTCATGGAGCATTCTGATGAAAAGGGTCATGGAGCATTTTGATTACAGGGGTCTTGGAGCATTGTGATGACAAGGGCATGGATTATTGTGATGACAAAGGCATGGAGCCTTTTCATGACTGGGTACAAGGAGCATACTGACGACAAGTGTCAGGGAGCATTGTGATGACAAGTTTATTGAGCATTGTGATGACAAAGATCATGGACCATTGTGATGAGAAGACCATGGATAATTGTGATGATGAGCGTCATGGCGTGTTGTGGTGATAAGTGTTATGGAACATTGTGATCACAAGGGTTTGGAGCATTATGATGACAGAGATCATGGAGAATATTGATTTCATTGTGATGACAATAGCCTGAAGCATTATGATGATGGGCATGGTGCATTGTGATGACAGGGTTCATGGAGCATTGAGATGAAAAGGGGCCTGGGGCTTTGTGTTTACAGGGGTCTTGGAGCAGTGTGATGAAAAGGGCATGGAGCATTGTGATGTGAAGGGCATGGAACATTCTGATGACGTGTCATGGAGCTTTGTGATGACAAGGGCATGGAGCATTGTGATTTAAGCGGCCTTCAGCATTGTGATGACAGTCGTCATGGAACATTGTGATGAATAGGCCGTGTTACATTGTGATGGCAGGGGTCATGGTGCATTGTTATGACAGAGGTACTGGAGCATTGTGATGAGATGGGTATGGAACATTGCTCTGAAATGTTTCTGGGATTATTGTGATGAGAGTGGGCATGGAGCATTGTGATGACAACTGTACAGAACACTAGGATACACGGGTCATGCAGGATTGTAATGATAAGGGCATGGAGCATTGTGATAAGAATGGCATCGAGCATTGTGATGACAAGTGTCGTGGAGCTTTGTGATGACAAGGGCATTGAGCAATATGATGGGAAGGTTAATTGATCATTGTGATGACAATGACATGGAGCATTGTGATGCCATGGGTCATGGAGATTTGTGATGACAAGTCATGGAGCATTTTGATTACAAGGGCATGGTTCATTGTGATGAGAAGTGCAGGGAGCATTCTGATGACCGGGTCATGCAGCAATTTGATGAAAAGTGTAATGGAACATTTTGATGGCAGGGGTTATAGAACATTGTGATGTCAGGGGTCTTGGAGCTTTGGGATGAAAAGGATCATGGAGCATTTTGATGACAGGGGTTATGGAACATTGTGATGTCAGAGGTCATGGAACATTGTGACGATAAGGGGATGTAGCAGTGTGATGACAGGGTCATGGAACATTGTGATTACAGGGGTGAGAGAGTATTGTGATGACTAGTGATGGAACACTGTGATATCTCTGGTGAGAGAGCATTTTGATGAGAAGTGCATGGAGCATTGTGATTACAAGGTTTATGGAGCATGCCAATGACAATTTTGTGGACCTTTGTGATGAAATGCGTGTAGCACATTTTGAAGACAATGGTCATGGACCATTGTTCTCACAAAGAAATGGAGCATTGTGATGAAAAGTGTCACAGAGAATTGTGATGAAAAGTTCATGGATCATTGTGCTAACAAAGGTCACAGAGCCTTGTTATGACACGGGCATGGACCATTGTGATGACAAACGTTGTGAAGCATTGTGATGACTGGAGTCACGGAGCATTGTGATGACAGGGGTCATGGAGCATTGTGATGACATGTGTCATGGAGCATTGTGCTGACAATTGCATGGAGCATTGTGATGTCAAGGGTCATGGAGCATTGTGCTGAGAAAGGCATAGAGCATTGTGATGAAAAGGGTGAAAGAGCATTTTGATGGAAAGTTCATGGAGCATTGTGGTTAAAAAGGTCACAGAGACTGTTGATGATGAGGGAATGGACCATTGTGGTGACAAAGGTCATGAAGCATTGTGATGACTGGAGTCAAGGAGCATTGTGATGACAGGGGTCATGGAGCATTGAGATGACAAGGGCATGGAGCATTGTGATGACCCGGTAGGTCATGAAGTATTGTGAAGACAGGTGTCAGGGAGCATTGTGATGACATATGTAATGGCCCATTCTGATGACAATGGCATGGAGCATTGTGATGACAAGGGTCAGGGAGCATTGTGCTGACAAGTGCATGGAGAATTGTGATGACAAGGGTCATGGAGCATTCTGATGACTACCTTGTGGATTATTTTGAAGACAATGGCATGGAGCATTGTGATGAAAACGGCATGGGGCATTGTGATGAAAAAGGCATGGAGCCTTTTCGTGACAGTGTTCAAGGAGCATTCTGACGACAAGTGTCAGGGAGCATTGTGATGACAAGTGTATTGAGAATTGTGATGACAAAGTTCATGGAGCATTGTGATGAAAAGGGCATGGAGTATTGTGATGACAGGCATCATGGAGCGTTGTGATGACAAATGTTATGGAACATTGTGATCACAAGAGTTTGGAGCATTGTGATGACAAAGGTCATGGATCATTTTGATTTCAAGGAGCATGGAGCATTGTGATGACAAGGGCATGTAGCAATGTGATCCCAAGTTTCATGGAGGATTGTGATGACAAGCAAATAGAACATTGTAATGACAAGGTCATGTAGCATTTTGCTGACAAAGGCATGGAGCATTGTGATGACAGGTGTCTTGGAGCACTGTGATGACAAGCGTCACGGAGCATTGTGAAAACAGTGGTCATGGAGCATAGGGATGACAACGACATGGATCACTGTGATGACAAGGGTCATGGAACATTGGGCTGAAAATATTCATGGAGTATTTTGATGACAGGTGTCATGGAGCATTGTGATGACTATGGAATGGAACATTGTGATGACAAGAGTCCCGAATCATTGTGTTGTCAGGTGTCATGGCGTGTTGTGATGACAGTGGTTATGGAGAATTGTGATGATATTGGCCATGGAGCACTGTGATGAGGAGACCTTGGGTAATTGTGATGTTGAGCATCATGGAGCACTGTAATGACAAGGGGCATGAAGCATTGTGATGACAGGGGTCAGTGAGCATTGTGATGACATGTGTCATGGAGCATTGTGATGACAAGTGCATGGAGCTTTGTGATGACATGTGCAAGGAACATTGTGATGACAAGTGCATGGAGCTTTGCAATGTCAAGTGGATGGTGAATTTTGATGACAAGAGCATGTAACATTTTGATGAGTAGTGTCATGTAGCATTGTGATGACAAAGGACGTGGAGAATTGTGATGACAAGGGACATGGAGCATTTTGAGAACCAGGGCATGGTGCATTGTGATGACAGGGGTCATGGAGCATTATTATGAGAACGGCCATGGTGCATTCTGACATAAGATATCACTTATGAAGAGAATGTAAACATGGCTACATATGAACTGATTTAGGGAAGAGAACAGAGTATCAGATTTAGAAAACAATCTAACGCTTGCTTAAGGGGAAAGGGAGGTGGGGAGATGCACAAAACATAAGATTGATATTAGCACAGGTACCGTTCCATAATCCAAAAACAGAAGAGACAAGCCCTACTCCTTCCTCAGTGAACGGAACTCACCAAATCTATTCCCCGCAGAGAAATATATCTGACTAGTAAGAATTTTAAAACCTATGTATTGATATGTCTCCGTAAGGGAACCAAGTGTGTCTAGAACGACATAAACATGGCAGTGAGAATCAGCTCAAACCCACTATAAAAATGAATTTCAAAACAAAACATAAAAACAGTAAAATTCTTACACAATACCTTCAGGGGTTCTGATGAAACCTGGAATGACCCTATCTACAATGACAGCTGGATGTGGCATAAGGCTGGTCACTTGGGACTGAGAGGATTGGTGAGATTGGGTGAAAAAATGCAGACCGTTTAAAGCAATAATACCTGCCACCCATTCCATGGTTCCCATCTCTCCAGGTAGAAGGGAATATCACTACAGTTATAACGTGTATGGGAACCTAGAGAATGGAAACCATCTGATGGTGAAAGGTTTCTAAAACTCTACTACTTTTTTCTCTCCTTCTGCTCCAGTTTGACATTCCAACTGTTTGACTATCAATCTCCCAAATTGGAAAGTCAGCCCCTATAACCTCCTGGTTCACACAGTTGGCAAATTGTGCAGAGGATATAAGGGAAGAGAGAGAACCAATGAGAGAGTAGCTGTAGGCATTTGGACGGCCACATGACTCTCTAATTTCCCATCACAAAGAGGACTTAACCAAAGTCTCAGCCTGCCCCCCAGAACCAGTATAAGTCTAGAAGCAAAACTGTTGATTTGCGGTCAGCTCACAAAAACGCGAGTTGAAAAATGGATCTCAGGGCCACAGCAATTCACTAACCTGCAGAGTTATAAAGGAATACTCCCTATGAAAAATCTGTTGAGGGAAAGCCACGAGATGGAAGGGAAAATGAGGCAGAATGGCATGAAACAGATTTCAAGAGGTACATTGGAATCGCCTTTAAACACAGGAAAAGCATTACAACTTCGAAAATTATGGAAATGGCCATAAAGGGCATATGGGTTTTCACGTGAATATATTCAGGAGAAAACGCATATGCCCTTTTTGGACAAGCAAGCAAGCGGGCAATGCAAATCTCCACTACAAAGAATTATCACTTCCGACGGGTCAAAAGGGACATCCAGAAAATGGGTAAAAACCAGAAAGGCAAGACAGGCCCTGGAGAACAGGGAGCCTTGTTATGCTGATGGGTGGCATGTAAATTGCCAACTGCCTCTCTGGAGGAGTGCATTGTGTTCCCTAAAACAAGTAAACAACAGAACTACAGAGCCAAGGGCACTTCCAGTCTAGGGAATATACCTTGGGAAAACTGAAAATAAATAAGACAGATCCACACCAAAATTCAGGGCTGCACTGCTTACAAAAACCTCAACTTGTGTACACCTTAAATATCTCAGGAAAGACAAAAATGGTTCAAGAAATTGTGGTACTTACGTATAATGGAATATCGCTCAGCCATGAAATCAATGTCATAAGGCCAGTAGCAGCAAAATGAGTGGATTCAGGTACGATGATTCTAAGTGAAATAAGTCACAAAGAAAAAGAAACTTATCATAAGATATCACTTATGAAGATCCTGTAAACATGGCTACATATGAACTGAGTTAGGAAAGCGGAGAGAGACTCACATTTAAAAAAAACGCTTATGCCTGCTTAAGGGGGAAGGAGAGGTGGGGTGATGCATAAACTCACATTTTGATATTAGTACAGGTACCGTTCCAAAAAACAAATACGAAATAGACAAGACCTACACATTCCTCAGTGAAAGGGACTCAACACCTCATATTCACCACAGAGTAATATAATTTACTAGTATGAATCTTAAAACCTATGTATTGATATGTCTCTGTAAGGGAATCAAGTGTGTCTAGACTGGCATAAACATGACAGTGAGAATCAGCTCAAACCCACTATAAAAAGGAATTTCAAAAACAAAACAAAAAAACAGGGAAATTTCTTACAATTCCTTCAGGGTCTCTGATGAAACCTGGAATGACCCTATCTACAATGACAGCTGGATGTGGCATAAGGCTGGACACTTGGGACTGAGAGGATTGGTGAGATTGGGTGAGCAAATGCAGACCCTTTAAAGCAATAATGAGGGGCACCCATTCCATGGGTCCCAACTCTCCAGGTTGAAGGGAATATTACTACAGCTATAACATGTACGGGAAACCTAGAGAATGGACACACTGTGAATACGAAAGGTCTCTAAAACTCAACTAATAGTCCCTCTCCTGGTGCTCTGGTTTGACTTTCCATTTGCTATACTATCAATCTCCCAACTTGGAGAGACAGCCCCTTTAACCTCCTGGTTCTCACAGGTTGCCAATTTGGCCGAGGATGAAAGGGAAGAGGGAGAACCAATAAGAGAGTAGCTGTTAGGCATTTGGACGGGAACATGTCCCTCTAATTTCCCGGCCGGAAGAAAAATTAACCAAAGTCTCAGCCACCCACCACACACCAGTATAGGTCCTGAACCAAAGTGTGGACTTGCATTCAGCTCACAAAAAAACGAGTTGAAAAATGGAGCTCATGGGCACAGCAATTCACAAACTGGCAGAGAAATACAGGACAACTATCGTCCAAATATTTGTTTAATGGAAGGCAACGAGGCGGACTTGAAAGTGAGGCAGAATAGCAGGAAACAGATTTCGAGAGGTATGTTGGAATCGCCTTTAAAGCACAGGAAGAGGGGCACAAATTCGACAATGATGCACTTGGCCAAAAAGGGCGTATGCCTTTTCTCCTGAATATATTCAGGAGAAAACGAATACGCCCTTTTTGGCCATCCAGCAAGCAGACAATGCAAATCTGCACTACAAAAATTATCACCTGAAACCAGTCAAAAGGGATATCCGCAAAATGTGTAAAAACCAGAAAGGCAAGACAGCCCCTGGAGAACTGGGAGCCTTGTTATGCTGATTGGCGGGATTAAGTTGCCAACTGCCTCTCTGGAGGAGTGCATTGTGTTCCGTAAAACAAATAAAGAACAGAGCTACAGAGCCAAGGGCATGTCCAGTCTAGGAAATATACATTGGGAAAACTGAAAATCAATAAGACAGAGCCACCCCAAAATTTAGGGTTTCACTTCTTTCAAGAACCTCAACTTGGGTACGCCTTAAATATCCCAGGAAAGACAAAAATGGTTCAAGAAATTGTGGTACTTATGTACAAGGAATATCCCTCAGCCATGTAATCAATGTCATAAGGCCAGTAGCAGCAAAATGAGTGGATTCAGGTACGATGATTCTAAGTGAAATAAGTCACACAGAAAAAGAAAATTACCATAAGATATCACTTATGAAGATCCTGTAAACATGGCTACACATGAACTGTGTTAGGAAAGAGAAGAGAGACTCACATTTAGAAAACATTCTTATGCCTGCTTAAGGGGGATTGAGAGGTGGGGTGATGCATAAAACCAGAGTTTGAATTAGTACAGGTACCTTTCCAAAAACCTAATACGGAATAGACAAGACCTACACCTTCTTCAGGGAAAGGGAAACAACAACCCATATTCCCCGCAGAGGAATATATCATACTAATAAGAATCTTAAAACCTATGTATTGATATATCTCCGTAAGGGAATCAAGTATGTCTAGACTGGCATAAACATGGCAGTGAGAATCAGCTCAAACCCACTATAGAAAGGAATTACAAAATCAAACCAAAAAAACAGGGAAATTCTTTACAATTCCTTCAGGGTCTCTGATGAAACCTGGAATGACACTATCTAAAACGACAGCTGCATATGGCATAAGTGTGGCCACATTGGACTGAGAGGATTGGTGAGACTGGGTGAGCAAATGCAGAACCTTAAAGCAATAATGTGTGGCAGCCATTCGATGGGTCCCAACTCTCCAGGTTGAGGGGAATATTACTAGAGCTATAACATGTACGGGTAACCAAGAGAATGGACCCACTGTAAATATGAAAGGTTTCTAATACTCACCGATAGTCCCTATCCTGGTGCTCCGGTTTCACTTTCCAATGCCTTTAATATCAATCTCCCAACTTGGAGAGACAGCCACTTTTACCTCCTGGTTTGCACAGGTTGACAATTTGGCAGAGGATGAAAGGGAAGAGGAAGAACCAATGAGAGAGTAGCTGTTAGGTATTTGGAGGGGCACATGTGACACTAATTTCACGGCAGGAAGAAGAATTAACCAAAGTCTCAGCCACCCGCCGGGAAGCAGTATAGGTCCTGAACCAATATTTTGGACTTGCATTCAGCTCACAAAAAACGAGTTGAAAAATGGAGCTCAGGGGCACAGCAATTCACAAACTGGCAGAGGAGTAAAGGACCGCTATCGTGCAAAAATCTGTTGAGGGAAGGCAACGAGGCGGATTTGAAAGCGAGGCAGAATAGGCGGAAACAGATTTCAAGAGGTACGTTGGAACTGCCTTTAAAGCACAGGAATAGGGGCACAAATTTGACAATGATACACTTGGCCGAAAAGGGCGTATGAGTTTTCTCCTGAATATATTCAGGAAAAAACACATAGAACCTTTTTGGCCAGGCAATCAAATGGGCAATGTGAAACTACACTACAAAGAAGCATCACTTCCCAACGGTCAAAAGGGACATCCGCAAAATGTGTAAAAACCAGAAAGGCAAGACAGGCGCTGGAAAACTGGGAGCCTTTTAATGATGATGTTCGGGACGTAAGTTGCCAACTGCCTCTCTGGAGGAGTGCATTGTGTTCCCTAAAAAAATAAACAACAGAGCTACAGAGCCAAGGGCACTTTCAGGCTAAGGAATATACCTTGGGAAAACTGAAAATCAATAAGCCAAAGTCACCCCAAAATTTAGGTTTGCACTGCTTAAAAGAGCCTCAACTTGTGTCCACCTTAAATATCCCAGGAAAGACAAAAAGGGTTTAAGAAATTGTGGAAATTACGTACGATGCAATATCCCTCAGCCATGAAATAAATGTCATAAGACCAGTAGCAGCAAAATGAGAGGATTCAGGTACGATGATTCTAAGTGAAATAAGTCACACAGAAAAAGAAACTTATCATAAGATATCACTTATGAAGATCCTGTAAACATGGCTACACATGAACTGAGTTAGGAAAGAGAAGAGAGACTCACATTTAGAAAACACTCTTATGCCTGCTTAAGGGGGAAGGAGAGGTGGGGTGATGCATAAAACAAGAGTTTGATATAAGCACAGGTACCGTTCCAAGAACCAACTATGGAATAGACAAGACCTACACCTTCCTCAGTGAAAGGGACTCAAAACACCATATTTCCCACAGAGGAATATATCTGACTAGTAAGAATCTTAAAACCTATGTATTGATATGTCTCTTTAAGGAATCAAGTGTGTCTAGACTGGCATAAACATGGCAGCGAGAATCAGCTCAAACCCACTATAAAAAGGAATTTCAAAAACAAAAGAAAAAAACAGGGAAATTCTTTACAATTCCTTCAGGGTATCTGATGAAACCTGGAATGACCCTATCTACAACGACAGCTGGATGTGGCATAAGGCTGGACACATGGGACTGAGAGGATTGGTGAGATTGGGTGAGCAAATGCAGACCCTTTAAAGCAATAATGCAAGGCACCCATCCCATGGGTCCCAACTCTCCAGGTTGAAGGGAATATTACTACAGCTATAACATGTAAGGGAAACCTAGAGAATGGAAACACTGTGAATACGAAAGGTTTCTAAAACTCAATGAATAGTCCCTCTCCTGGTGCTCCAGTTTGACTTTCTAACTGCTTTACTATCAATCTTCCAACATGGAGAGACAGCACCTTTAACCTCCTGGTTCGCACAGGTTGCCATTTTGGCAAATGATGAAAGGGAAGAGGGAGAACCAAAGAGAGAGTAGCTGTTAGGCATTTGGATGGGCACATGTCACTCTTATTTACCGGGAGGAAGAAGAATTAACCAAAGTCTCAGGCACCCACCGGGAACCAGTATAGGTCCTAAACCAAAATATGGGACTTGCGTTCAGCTCACGAAAAACGAGTTAAAAAATGGAGCTCAGGGGCAGAGCAATTCACAAACTGACAGAGTAATAAAGGACAACTATCATCCAAAAATCTGTTGAGGGAAGGCAACGAGGCGGACTTGAAAGGGAGGCAGAATAGCAGGAAACAGATTTCAAGAGGTACATTGGAATCGCCTTTAAAACACAGGAAGAGGGGCACAACTTCGACAATGATGCACTTGGCCAAAAAGGGCGTATGCGTTTTCTCCTGAGTATATTCAGGAGAAAACGCATATGCCCTTTTTGGCCAAGCAAGCAAGCGGACAATGTAAGTCTGCAGTACAAAGAAGTATCACTTCCCACCGGTCCAAAGGGACATCCACACAAGGGTAAAAACCAGAAATTCAAGACAGGCCCTGGAGAACTGGGAGCCTTGTTATGCTGATGGGAGGGATGTAAATTGCCAACTGCCTCTCTGGAGGAGTGCATTGTGTTCCCTAAAACAAGTAAACAACAGAGCTACAGAGCCAAGGACAATTCCAGTCTAGGGAATATACCTTGGGAAAACTGAAAAGCAATAAGACAGAGCCACCCCAAAATTTAGGGCTGCACTGCTTACAAGAACCTCAACTTGGGTACACCTTAAATATCTCAGGAAATATAAAAATGGTACAAAAAATTGTGGTACTTACGTACGATGGAATATCCATCAGCCATGAAATCAATGTCATAAGACCAGTAGCAGCAAAATGAGTGGATTCAGTTACAATGATTCTAAGTGAAATAAGTCACACAGAAAAAGAAACTTATCATAAGATATCACTTATGAAGATCCTGTAAACCTGGCTACTCATGAACTGAGTTAGGAAAGAGAACAGTGTCTCACAGTTAGAAAACACTCTTATGCCTGCTTAAGGGGGAAGGAGAGGTGGGGTGATGCATAAAACCAGAGTTTGATATAAGCACAGGTACCGTTCCAAAAACCAACTATGGAATAGACAAGACCTACACCTTCCTCAGTGAAAGGGATTCAAAACCCCATATTTCCCGCAGAAGAATATATCTAACTAGTAAGAATCTTAAAACCTATGTATTGATATGTCTCCGTAAGGGAATCAAGTGTTTCTAGACAGGCATAATCATGGCAGCGAGAATCAGCTCAAACCCACTATAAAACGGAATTTCAAAAACAAAGCAAAAAAACAGGGAAATTCTTTACAAATCCTTCAGGATCTCTGATGAAACCTGGAATGACCCTATCTACAATGACAGCTGGAGGTGGCATAAGGCTGGACACATGGGACTGAGAGGATTGGTGAGATTGGGTGAGCAAATGCAGACCCTTTAAAGCAATAATGCAAGGCACCCATCCCATGGGTCCCAGCTCTCCATATGGAAGGGAATATTAATACAGCTATAACATGTACGGGAAACCTAGAGAATGGACACACTGTGAATAAGAAAGGTCTCTAAAACTCAACAAATAGTCCCTCTCCTGGTCCTCCAGTTTGACTTTCCAACTGCTTTACTATCAATCTCCCAACCTCGAGAGACAGCACCTTTAACCTCCTGGTTCGCACAGGTTGCCAATTTCGCAGAGGATGAATGGGAAGAAGGAGAACAAATGAGAGAGTAGCTGTTAGGCATTTGGACGGGCATATGTCACTCTTATTTCCCGGGAGGAAAAAGAATTGACCAAAGTCTCAGCCACCCACCGGGAAACAGTATAGGTCCTGAACCAAAATATTGGACTTGCGTACAGCTCACAAAAAAACAGTTAAAAAACGGAGCTCAGGGGCAGACCAATTCACAAACTGGCAGAGTAATACAGGAAAACTATCGTCCAAAACTGTGTTGAGGGAAGGCAACGAGGCGGATTTGAAAGCGAGGCAGAACAGCTGGAAACAGATTTCAAGAGGTACGTTGGAATCACCTTTAAAGCACAGGAAGAGGGGCACAACTTCGACAATGATGCACTTGGCCAAAAAGGGCTTATGCATTTTCTCCTGAGTATATTCAGGAGAAACTGCATACACCCTTTTTGGCCAAGCAAGCAAGCGGGCATGCAAGTCTGCACTACAATGAAGTATCACTTCACACCGGTCCAAAGGGACATCCACACAAAGGGTAAAAACCAGAAATTCAAGACAGGCCCTGGAGAACAGGGAGCCTTGTTATGCTGATGGGCGGAATGTAAATTGCCAACTGCCTATCTGGAGGGGTGCATTGTGTTCCCTAAAACAAGTAAACAATAGAGCTACAGAGCCAAGGACACTTCCAGTCTAGGGAATATACCTTGGGAAAACTGAAAATCAATAAGACAGAGCCACCCCAAAATTTAGGGCTGCACTGCTCACAAGAACCTCAACTTGGGTACACCTTAAGTATTCCAGGAAATATAAAAGTGGTTCAAAAAATTGTGGTACATTCGTACGATGGAATATCCCTCAGCCCAGAAGTCAATGTCATAAGACCAGTAGCAGCAAAATGAGTGGATTCAGGTACGATGATTCTATGTGAAATAAGTCACACAGAAAAAGAAGCTTATCATAAGATATCACTTATGAAGATCCTGTAAACATGGATACACATGAACAGATGTAGGAAAGAGAACAGAGTCTCACATTTAGAAAACACTCTTATGCCTGCTTAAGGGGAAAGGAGAGGTGGGGTGATGCATAAAACCAGAGTTTGATATAAGCAAAGGTACCTTTCCAAAAACCAAATATGGAATAGACAAGACCTACAGCTTCCTCAGTGAAAGGGACTCAAAACGCCATATTTCCCACAGAGGAATATATCTGACTAGTAAGAATCTTAAAACCTATGTATTGATATGTCTCTGTAAGGGAATCAAGTGTTTCTAGACTGGCATAAACAGGGCAGCGAGAATCAGCTCAAACCCACTATAAAAAGGAATTTCAAAACAAAACATAAAAACAGGGAAATTCTTTACAATTCCTTCAGGGTCTCTGATGAAACCTGGAATGACCCTATCTACAAGGACAGCTGGATGTTGCATAAGGTTGGACATATGGGACTGAGAGGACTGGTGAGATTGGGTGAGCAAATGCAAACCCTTTAAAGCAATAATGCATGGCACCCATTCCATGTGTCGCAACTCTCCAGATTGAAGGGTATATTACTATAGCTATAACATGTAAGGGAAACCTAATAATGGACACACTGTGAATACAAATGTTTCTAAAACTCAACCAATAGTCCCTCCTCTTGTGCAACAGTTTGACTTTCCAACTGATATACTATCAATCTCCCAACTTGGAGAGACAGCACCTTTAACCTCCTGGTTCGCAAAGTTTGCCAATTTGGCAAATGATGAAAGGGAAGTGGGAGAACCAATGAGAGAGTAGCTGTTAGGCATTTGGACGGGCACATATCACTCTTATTTCCCGGGAGGAAGAAGAATTAACCAAAGTCTCAGCCACCCACAGAAAACCAGTATAGGTTCTGAACCAAAATTTTGGACTTGCGTTCAGCTCACAAAAAACGACTTAAAAAGAGGAGCTCAGGGGCACAGCAATTCACAAACTGGCAGATTAACAAAGGGCAACTATCATCCAAAAATCTGTTGAGGGAAGGCAACGAGGCGGACTTGAAAGCAAGGCAGAAGAGCAGTAAACAGATTTCAAGAGGTATGTGGGAATCACCTTTAAAGCACAGGAAGAGGGTCACAACTTCGACAATGATGCACTTGGCCAAAAAGGGCGTATGCGTTTTCTCCTAAATATATTCAGGAGAAAACGCATACGCCCTTTTTGGCCAAGCAAGCAAGCGGGCAATGAAAATCTGCACTACAAAGAAGTATCACTTCCCACCGGTCAAAAGGGACATCCACAAAATGGGTAAAAACCAGAAAGGCAAGACAGGCCCTGGAGAACAGGGAGCCTTGTATGCTGATGGGTGGCATGTTAATTGCCAACTGCCTCTCTGGAGGAGTGCATTGTGTTCCCTAAAATAAGTAAACAACAGAGGTAGAGAGCCAAGGGCACTTCCAGTCTAGGCAATATACCTTGGGAAAACTGAAAATCAATAAGACAGAACAACCCCAAAATTTAGGGCTGCACTACTTACATGAACATCATCTTGGGTACACCTTAAATATCTCAGGAAAGATAAAAATGGTTCAAAAAATTGTGGTACTTACGTATGATGGAATATCCCTCAGCCATGAAATCAATGTCATAAGACAAGTAGAAGCAAAATGAGTGGATTCAGGTACGATGATTCTAAGTGAAATAAGTCACACAGAAAAAGAAGCTTATCATAAGATATCACTTATGAAGTTCCTGTAAACATGGCTACACATGAACTGAGTTAGGAAAGAGAACAGAGTCTCACATTTAGAAAACACTCTTATGCCTGATTAAGTGGGAAGGAGAGGTGGGGTGATGAATAAAACCAGAGTTTGATATAAGCACAGGTACCGTTCCAAAAACCAACTATGGAATAGACAAGACCTACACCTTCCTCAGTGAAAGGGACTCAAAACCCCATATTTCCCGCAGAGGAATATATCTGACTAGTAAGTATCTTAAATCCTATGTATTGATATGTCTCCATAAGGGAATCAAGTGTTTCTAGACTGGCATAAACATGGCAGCGAGAATCAGCTCAAACCCACTATAAAAAGGAATTTCAAAAACAAAACATAAAAACAGGGAAATTCTTTACAATTCCTTCAGGGTCTCTGATGAAACCTGGAATGACCCTATCTACAAAGACAGCTGGATGTGGCATAAGGCTGGACACATAGGACTGAGAGGATTGGTGAGATTGGGTGAGCAAATGCAGACCCTTTAAAGCAATAATGTGTTGCACCCATTCCATGTGTCCCAAATCTCCAGGTTGAAGGGTATATTACTATAGCTATAACATGTAAGGGAAACCTAAGAATGGACACACTGTGAATACGAAATGTTTCTAAAACTCAACGAATAGTCCCTCTCCTTGTGCGCCAGTTTGACTTTCCAACTGCTTTACTATCAATCTCCCAACTTGGAGAGACAGCACCTTTAACCTCCTGGTTCGCACAGGTTGCCAATTTGGCAAAGAATGAAAGGGAAGAGGGAGAACCAAAGAGAGAGTAGATGTTAGGCATTTGGACGAGCACATGTCACTCTTATTTCCTGGGAGGAAGAAGAATTAACCAAAGTCTCAGCCACCCACCGGGAACTGGTATAGGTCGTCAACCAAAACTTTGGACTTGCGTTCAGCTCACAAAAAACGAGTTAAAAAGTGGAGCTCAGGGGCAGAGCAATTCACAAACTGGCAGAGTAATACAGGGCAACTATCGTCCAACAATCTGTTGAGGGAAGGCAACTACGCGGACTTGAAAGCGAGGCAGAATAGCAGGAAACAGATTTCAAGGGGTACGTTGGAATCGCCTTTAAAGCACAGGAAGAGGGGCACAATTTCGACTATGATGCACTTGGCCAAAAAGGGCGTATGCGTTTTCTCCTGAATATATTCAGAAGAAAACGCATACGCCCTTTTTGGCCAAGCAAGCAAGCGGGCAATGCAAATCTGAACTATAAAAAGTATCACTTCCCAGCGGTCAAAAGGGACATCCACAAAATTGGTAAAAACCAAAAAGGCAAGACAGGCCCTGGAGAACAGGGAGCCTTTTTATGCTTATGGCCGGGATGTAAATTGCCAACTGCCTCTCTGGAGGAGTGCATTGTGTTCCCTAAAACAAGTAAACAACAGAGCTACAGAGCCAAGAGCACTTCCAGTCTAGGGAATATAACTTGGGAAAACTTAAAAGCAATAAGTCAGAGCCACCCCAAAATTTAGGGCTGCACTGCTTACAAGAACCTCATCTTGGGTACACCTTAAATATCCCAGGAAAGATAAAAATGGTTCAAAAAGTGTGGTACTTACGTATGATGGAATATCCCTCATCCATGAAATGAATGTCATAAGACCAGTAGCAGCAAAATGAGTGGATTCAGGTACGATGATTCAAAGTGAAATAAGTCACACAGAAAAAGAAACTTATCATAAAATATCACTTATGAAGATCCTGTAAACATGGCTACACA
Source organism: Mesoplodon mirus (assembly GCF_964341445.2). Taxonomy (NCBI): domain Eukaryota; kingdom Metazoa; phylum Chordata; class Mammalia; order Artiodactyla; family Ziphiidae; genus Mesoplodon; species Mesoplodon mirus. Next base: position 550,378 of record NW_028295598.1, read on the forward strand.
TGAACAGAGTTAGGAAAGAGAACAGAGTCTCACATTTAGAAAACACTCTTATGCCTGCTTAAGGGGGAAGGAGAAGTGGGGTGATGCATAAAACCAGAGTTTGATATAAGCACAGGTACCGTTCAAAAACCAACTATGGAATAGAAAAGACTTACACCTTCCTCAGTGAAAGGGAATCAAAACCCCATATTTCCCACAGAGGAATATATCTGACTAGTAAGAATCTTAAAACCTATGTATTGATATGTCTCCGTAAGGGAATCAATTGTTTCTAGATTGGCATAAACATGGCAGCAAGAATCAGCTCAAACCCACTATAAAAAGGAATTTCAAAACAAAACAAAAAAAAAGGGAAATTTTTTCCAATTACTTCAGGGTCTCTGATGAAACCTGGAATGACCCTATCTACAACGACAGCTGGATGTGGCATAAGGCTGGACACATGGGACTGAGGGGATTGGTGAGATTGGGTGAGCATATGCAGACCATTTAAAGCAATAATGCATGGCACCCATTCCATGTGTCCCAACTCTCCAGGTTGAAGGGTATATTACTATAACTATAACATGTAAGGGAAACCTAAGAATGGGCACACTGTGAATACGAAAGGTTTCTAAATCTCAACGAATATTCCCTCTCCTTGTTCGCCAGTTTGACTTTCCAACTGCTTTACTATCAATCTCCCAAATTGGAGAGACAGCACTTTTAACCTCCTGGTTCGCACAGGTTGCCAATTTGGCAGAGGATGAAAGGGAAGAGGGAGAACCAATGAGAGAGTAGCTGTTAGGCATTTGGACGGGCACATGTCACTCTTATTTCCCGGGAGGAAGAAGTATTAACCAAAGACTCAGCCACCCACCGAAAACCAGTATAGGTTCTGAACGAAAATATTGGACTTGCGTTCAGCTCACAAAAAACGAGATAAAAAATGGAGCTCAGGGGCACAGCAATTCACAAACTGGCAGAGTAATAAAGGGCCACTATCGTCCAAAAATCTGTTGAGGGAAGGCAACGAGGCGGACTTAAAAGCGAGGCAGAAGAGCAGGAAACAGATTTCAAAAGGTACGTTGGAATCACCTTTAAAGCACAGGAAGAGGGGCACAACTTCAACAATGATGCACTTGGCCAAAAAGGGTGTTTGCGTTTTCTACTCAATATATTCAGGAGAAAATGCATACACGCTTTTTGGCCAAGCAAGCAAGCATTCAATGCAAATCTGCACTACAAAGAAGTGTCACTTCCCACCGGTCAAAAGGGACATCCACAAAATGGGTAAAAACCAGAAAGGCAAGACAGGTCCTGGAGAACATTGAGCCTTCTTATGCTGATGGGCGGCCTGTAAACTGCCAACTGCCTATCTGGAAGAGTGCATTGTGTTCCCTGAAACAAGTAAACAACAGAGCTACAGAGCCAAGGGCACTTCCAATCTAGGGAATACACCTTGGGAAAACTGAAAATCAATAAGACAGAACTACCCCAAAACTAAGGGCTGCACTGCTTACAAGAACCTCATCTTGGATACACCTTAAATATCCCAGGAAAGACTAAAATGATTCAAAAAATAGTGGTACTTACGTATGATGGAATATCCCTCAGCCATGAAATCAATGTCATAAGACCAGTAGCAGCAAAATGAGTGGATTCAGGTACGATGATTCTAAGTGAATTAAGTCGCACAGAAAAAGAAACTTATCATAAGATATCACTTATGAAGATCCTGTAAACATGGCTATACATGAACTGAGTTAGGAAAGAGAACAGAGTCTCACATTTAGAAAACACTCTTATGCCTGCTTAAGGGGGAAGGAGAGGTGGGGTGATGCATAAAACCAGAGTTTGATATAAGCACAGGTACCGTTCAAAAGCCAACTATGGAATAGAAAAGACTTACACCTTCCTCAGTGAAAGGGACTCAAATCCCCATATTTCACACAGAGGAATATATCTGACTAGTAATAACCTTAAAACCTATGTATTGATATGTCTCCGTAAGGGAATCAAGTGTGTCTAGACTGGCATAAACTTGGCAGTGACAATCACCTCAAACCCACTATAAAAATGAATTTCAAAAACAAAACAAAAAAACAGGGAAATTCTTTACAATTCCTTCAGGGTCTCTGATGAAACCTGGAATGACCCTATCTACAATGACAGCTTGATGTGTCTTAAGGCTGGACACATGGGACTGAGAGGATTGGTGAGATTGGGTGAGCAAATGCAGACCCTTTAATGCAAAAATACATGGCACCCATTCCATGGGTCCCAACTCTACAGGTTGTAGGGAATATTACTACATTATTAGCATGTACGGGAAACCTAGAGAATTGACACACTGTGAATACGAAATGTCTCTAAAACTCAACGAATAATCCCTCTCCTGGTGCTCTGGTTTGACTTTCCAACTTCTTCAATATCAATCTCCCAACTTGCAGAGACAGCCCCTTTAACCTCCTGGTTCGCACAGGTTGCCAATTTGGCAGAGGATGAAAGGGAAGAGGGAGAACCAATGAGAGAGTAGCTGTTAAGCTTTTGGAAGGGCACATGTCACTCTTATTTCATGGGAGGAAGAAGAATTAACCAAAGTCTCAGCCACCCACCGGGAACCAGTATAGGTCCTGAACCAAAATATTGGACTTGGGTTCAGCTCACAAAAAACGAGTTAAAAAATGGAGCCCAGGGGCATAGCAATTCACAAACTGGTAGGGTAATAAAGGACAACTATCGTCAAAAAATCTGTTAAGGGAAGGCAAGAAAGCGGATTTGAAAGCGAGGCAGAATAGAAGAAAAGAGATTTCCACAGATATGTTGGAATTGCCTTTAAAGCACAGGAAGAGGGGCACAAATTCGACAAAGATGTACTTGGTCAAAAAGGTCGTATGTGTTTTCTCCTGAATATATTCTGGAGAAAACGCATATGCCCTTTTTGGCCAAGCAAGCAAGTGGGCAATGCAGATCTGCACTACAAAGAAGTATCACTTCCCACCGGTCAAAAGGGACATCCACAAAATGGGTAAAAACCAGAAAGGCAAGACAGGCCCTGGAGAAAAGGGAGCCTTGTTATGCTGATGGGCGGGATGTAAATTGCCAACTGCCTATCTGGAGGAGTGCATTGTGTTCCCTGAAAGACATAAACAACATAGCTACTGAGCCAAGGGCACTTCCAGTCTAGGGAATATACCTTGGGTAAACTGAAAATCAATAAGACAGAGCTACCCCAAAATTTAGGGCTGCACTGCTTACAAGAACCTCAAGTTGGGTACACCTTAAATATCCCAGGAAATATAAAAATGGTTTAAAAAATTGTGGTACTTACGTACGATGGTATATCCCTCAGCCATGAAATCAATGTCATAAGACTACTAGCAGCAAAATGAGTGGATTCAGGTACGATGATTCTAAGTGAAATAAGTCACACAGATAAGAAACTTATCATAAGATATCACTCACTTATGAAGATCCTGTAAACATGGCTACACATGAACTGAGTTAGGAAAGAGAACAGAGTCTCACATTTAGAAAACCCTCTTATGCCTGCTTAAGGGGGAAGGAGAGGTGGGGTGATGCCTAAAACCAGAGTTTGATATAAGCACAGGTACTGTTCCAAAAACCACCTATGGAATAGACAAGACCTACACCTTCCTCAGTGAAAGGGACTCATAACCCCATATTTCCCATAGAGGAATATATGTGACCAGTAAGAATCTTAAAATCTATGTACTGATATGTCCTCTTAAGGGAATCAAGTGTTTCTAGACTGGCATAAACATGGCAGCCAGAATCAGCTCCAACCCACTATAAAAAGGAATTTCAAAAACAAAACATAAAAACAGGGAAATTCTTTACAATTCCTTCAGGGTCTCTGATGAAACCTGGAAAGACCCTATCTACAATGACAGCTGGATGTGGCATAATGCTGGACACATGGGACTGAGAGGATTGGTGAGATTGGGTGAGCAAATGCAGACCCTTTAAAGCCATAATGCATGGCACCCATTCCATGTGTCCCAACTCTCCAGGTTGAAGGGGATATTACTATAGCTATAACATGTATGGGAAACCTAGAGAATGGACACACTGTGAATATGAAAGGTTTCTAAAAATCAACAAATATTCCCTCTCCATGTGCTACAGTTTGACTTTCCAACTGCTTTACTATCAAGCTCCCAACTTGGAGAGACAGCCCCTTTAACCTCCTGGTTCGCACATGTTGCCAATTTGGCAAAGGATGAAAGGGAAGTGGGAGAACCAATGAGAGAGTAGCTGTTAGGCATTTGGACGGGCACATGTCACTCTTATATCCCGGGAGGAAGAAGAATTAACCAAAGTCTCAGCCACCCACCGAAAACCAGTATAGGTTCTGAACCAAAATATTGGACTTGCATTCAGCTCACAAAAAACGAGTTAAAAAATGGAGCTCAGGGGCACAGCAATTCACAAACTGGCAGAGTAATAAAGGGCAACTATCTTCGAAAAGTCTGTTGAGGGATGGCAATGATGCGGACTTGAAAGCGAGGCAGAATAGCAGGAAACAGATTTCAAGAGGTACATTGGAATTGCCTTTAAAGCACATGAAGAGGGGCACAACTTCGACTATGATGCACTTGGCCAAAAAGAGTGTTTGCGTTCAGGAGAAAACGCAACACCCTTTTTGGCTAAGCAAGCAAGCGGGCAATGCAAATCTGCACTACAAAGTAGTTTCACTTCCCACCGGACAAAAGGGACATCCACAAAATTTCTAAAAATCAGAAAGGCAAGACAGGCCCTGGAGAACAGGGAGCCTTGTTATGCTGATGGGCGGGATGTAAATTGCCAACTGCCTCTCTGGAGGAGTGCATTGTGTTCCCTAAAACAAGTAAACTACAGAGCTACAGAGCCAAGGGCACTTCCAGTGTAGGAATATACCTTTGGAAAACTGAAAATCAGTACGACAGAGCCACCCCATATTTAGGGCTGCACTGCTTACAAGAACCTCAATTTGGGTACACCTTAAGTATCCCACTAAAGATAAATATGGTTCAAATAATTGTGGTACTTTTGTACGATGGAATATCCCTCAGCCATGAAATCAATGTCATAAGACCAGTAGCAGCAAAATGCGTGGATTCACGTACGATGATTCTAAGTGAAATTAGTCACACAGAAAAAGAAACTTATCATAAGATATCACTTATGAAGGTCCTGTAAACATGGCTACACATGAACAGAGTTAGGAAAGATTACAGAGTAACTAATCTTATCATAAGGTATCACTCATAGCGGGAATGTACACATGACTACACATGAACTGAATGACAAACACAACAGAGTCACACATTTAGAAAACATCTTCTGCCTGCTTAATGGGAAAGCTGAGGTGGGGTGATGCATAAAACCACAGTTTTAAATTAGCACAGATACCGTTATATAAACCACGTATGTAATAGTCAACACCTACTCCCGGCACAATGAACTGGACTCAACACCCCCTATTCATTGCAGAGGAATATGTCTGACTCTAAGTATTTTAAAACATATGTATTCTCATGTCTCCATAAAGGAATCATGTGTGTGTATAACGGCATGAACACAGCACTGAAATTCAGTTAAACTCACTTATAAAAATAAATTTCAAAAGCAAAATGCAAAAACAGATAGAAAGTTTTAAAAACTACGTTCAGGGCCTGTGATGCAAGCTAGATTGACCACCTTTACACCCACAGCTGGATGAGACATAAGACTGGACACTTGGGGCTGAGAAGATTGCTGAGGTTGTGTGAACAAAAGAACACCACTTAGAGCAATACTGTGTGCTATCCATTCTAGTGGTCCCAACTCTCCAGGTTTAAGGGAATCTTCCTCCAGTTAAAACATGCATGGGAAACCCAGTGGATGGTACACTGTGTAATTAGGAAAGTCTTCTAAAAGGTACCTCATTTTTGTTTTGTCGTGCTCGGCTTCGCCATTCCATCTGCATTACTCAAAATCTCCCCACTTGGAGTGTCAGCGCCTATACCCTCCCGTTATGCACAGTTTGCAAATTGTACAGAGGATGAACAGGAAGAGGGGAAATAAATGAGAGATTAGCTGTAGGTGTTTGGATGGGCACATGTCACTCTAGTTTCCCATCAGGAAGAAGAATTAACCAAAGGCTCAGCCTGAAGCCCCGGAACCAGACTAGGGCCTAAAGCCATCCTGCGGTATTGCAGCCAGCTCACAAATAGGCGAGTTGAAAAATTGAAATCAGGGGCACAGCAATTCACAAACTTTCAGAGTTATAAAGGACAACTATTATCCAGAAATATATTGAGAAAAGGCAGTGAAGAGGATTTGAATGCAAGGCAGAATTGAAGGAAACAGATTACAAGAGGTAGACTGGAGTCATCTTTAAAGCACATGAAAAGCGACAGAATTTCGACAATGTTGCCCTTGGCTGAAAAGGGATTATGTGTATTTTCTTGAATATATTCGGGAAAAAATGCATATGCACTTTTTGGTCAAGCAAGCCCTCAGGCATTGCAAATCCACACTACATAGAAGTGTCCCTTACCTCCAGTCAAAAGGGCCATCCACAAATAGTGTAAAAACCACAAATGCAGGACTGGCCATGGAGAAAATGGAGCCTGGTTACGCCGATGGACAGGATGTAAATTGCCAACAGCCTCTCTGGAGAACTGTATGTTGTTTTCTAAAACTGAGCTACAGAGCATAGCACACTTCCACTCATGGGCGTGTATTTTGAGACAACTAAAAATCCACAACACACAGCCAGCCCAAAGTTTAGGGCTGCTCTGTTTACAAGAACCTCAACTTTGGTACACTTTATATATCCCAGGAAAGGAAAAAAAATGGATATAGATGTTGTGGTACTTATATACAATGGAATGTCACTCAGACATAAAATCAATGTCATAAGGCCAATAGCAGCATAATGAGTGGCTTTAGGTACGATGATGCTAAGTGAAATGAGCCACAAAGAAAAAGAAACTTATTGTAATATATCACTTATAGAGGAAATGTAAACATGGCTACACATGAACTGAATTTCAAAAGAGAACAGAGTTACACATTTAGAAAACACACTTATGCCTCCCTAAGGGGAAAGGTGACATGGGGTGATGTGTAAAAGCAGAGTTTGAAATTAGCACAGATCCCATTCCATATACCAAATATGTAATAGACAAGACTTACTCCTTTCTCAATAAACTGGACACAAAACAACTTATTCACAGAAGAGGAATATATCTGACTGGTAAAAAGCTTGAAACCTATGTATTTATATGTCTGCATAATGGAATCAAGTGTATGTAGATTGGCATAAACACAGATCAATGGAACAGGACAGAAAGCCCAGAGATAAACCTACATACCTATGGCTATCTCATCTATGACAAAGGAGCTAAGGATATACAATGGAGAAAAGACAGTCTCTTCAGTAATTGGTGCTGGGAAAACTGGACCCCTACACATAAAGGAATGAAATTAGAACACTCCATAACACCATACACAAAAAAAAACTCTAAATTGATTAGAGATCTAAATATAAGACCAGACACTATAAAACACTTAGAGGAAACCATAGGCAGAACACTCTATGACATAAATCACAGCAAGATCCTTTTGGACCCACCTACTAGAGAAATGGAAATAAAAACAGAAATCAACAAATGGGACCTAATGAAACTTAAAAGCTTTTACACAGTACAGGAAAACATAAACAAGATGCAAAAACAACCCTCAGAATGGGAGAAAATATTTTCAAATGAAGCAATTGACAAAGGATTAATCTCCAAACTTTACAAGCACTTCATGTAGCTCAATATCACAAAAACAAACAACCCAATCCAAAAACGGGCAGAAGACCTAATAGACATTTCTCCAAAGAAGATATACAGATTACCAAGAAACACATGAAAGGATGCTGAACATCACTAATCATTAGAGAAATGCAAATCAAAACTACCATGAGGTATCACCTCACAGCAATCAGAGTGGCAATCATCAAAAAAATCTACAAAACAATAAACGCTGGAGAGGCCTTTATTGGAGAAAAGGGAACACACTTGCACTGTGGGTGGGAATGTAAATTGATATGGGCACTAGGGAGAACAGTACGGAGGTTCCTTTAAATAACTAACAATAGAAGTACCATACGACACAACAATCCAACTACTGGGCATTTGCCTTGCAAAATCCATAATTCAAAAAGAGTTATGTACAAAAATGTTCATTGCAACTCTATTTGCATTAGCCAGGATATGGAAGCAACCTAAGTGTCCATCGACAGATGAATGGATAAAGAAGATCTGGCACATATATACAATCAAATATTACTCAACCATAAAAAGAAGCAAAACTGAGTTATTTGTATTGAGGTGGATGGACTTAGAATCTGTCCTACACAGTGAAGTAAGTCAGAAAGGGAAAAACAAATACTGTATGTTAACAGAGATATATGGAATCTAATGAAGAAAAAAAAAGATTTTGAAGAACCTAGTGGCAGGACAGGATTAAGGACACAGACATAGAGAAAGGACTTGAGGACACCGGAAGGGGGATGGGTAAGCTGGGACAAAATGAGAGAGTGGCATGGACATAAATAAATTACCAAATGTAACACCGATAGCTACTGGGAAGCAGCCACATAGAACAGGGAGATCAGCTCGGTGCTTTGTGACCACATAAATGGGTGGGATATGGAGTGTGGGAGGGAGATGCAAGATGGAGGGCATCTGGTGATATTTGTATATGTATAGCTGATTCACTTTGTTATACAGCAGAAACGAACACTCCATTGTAAAGCAATTATACTCCAATAAACGTGTAAAAGGAAAAAAAAAATTAAGCCCAAGGATAAACCTACACACCTATGGTCAACTAATCTATGGCAAAGGAGTCAAGACTATACAATGTAGATAAGACAGTCTCTTCAATCATTGGTGCTGGGTAATATGGAGAGCTACATGTAAAAGAATGAAATTAGAACACTCCCCAACACCATACATAAAAATATATTCAAAATGGATTAGATACATTAATGTAAGACCGGACAGTATAAAACTCTGACAGGAAAACTTACGAAGGATACTCTGATGTAAATCAGAGCAAGATCTTTTTTGATCCACCTCCTATAGTAATGAAATTAAAAAGAAATCTAAACAGATGGGACCTAATGAAACGTAAAAGCTTTTGCAAAGCAAAGGAAACTACAAACAAGACGAAAAGACAACCCTCAGAATGGCAGAAAATATTTGCAAACGAATCAATGGACAAATGATTAATCTCCAATATATATAAACAGCTCATGCAGCTCAATATTAATAAAACAAACAACCCAATACAAAAATGGAAGATCTAAATAGACATTTCTTCCAAGAAGACATAGAGATGGCCAGTACGCACATGAAAATCTGGTCAACATCACTAATTATTAGAGAAATGGAAATCGAAACTACAATGATGTATCACGTCACACCTGTTAGAATGGGCATCATCAGAAAATCTACAAACAACAAATGCTGGAGAGGATGTGGAGAAAAGGAACCTTCTTCCACTATTGTTGGGAATGTAAATCGATACAGTCTCTATGGAGAACAGTATGGAGGTTCCTTAAAAAACTAAAAATAGAATTACCATATAATCCAGCAATCCCACTACTGGGCATATACCCAGAGAAAACCATAAATCAAAAAGACACATTCACCACAATGTTCATTGCAGCACTATTTACAAAAGCCAGGTAATGAAAGCAACCTAAGTGCCCACAGACAAACGAATGGATAAAGACTTGGTACATATATATAACGGAATATTACTCAGCCATACATAGGAATGAAATTGGGTCATTTGTAGAGACCTCGATGGATCTAGAGACTGTCATACAGAGTGAAGTAAGTCAGAAAGAGAAAAACAAATATTGTATATTAATGCATATATGTGGAACCTAGAAAAATGGTACAGATGAACCAGTTTGCAGGGCAGAGATAGAGACAGATGTAGAGAACAAACATATGGACACCAAGGAGGGAACGCCATGTGAGGGTGGTGGTGGGATGAATTGGGAGACTGGGATTCACATGTGCACACTTATATGTATAAAATATATATCCAATAAGAACCTGCTGTATAAAAGAAATAAATTTAAAAAAATTAAAAATAAATAAATAACATTTAATAAAATAAAACAGAAAAAAAGTTTTTCCCTTCACATAGACGTCTTTATATTAATGCATTATTTCCATGTTTATATCTCCAAATTAAAAAAAAAGAGGAATAAATAAAATCTAACTTGAACAAAAAAGAAAAAAAGGAAAATAAAACAGAACTCACCAGTTATACAGAGGAATATCGTATCAGGGCACTTGCTCCAGTGGTAAAAAATTCTTAATGTTGGTCAGAGGTGGGAAATCGTCTCCCATGCACTCAGCAGCGCTGCCCCCTACAAGGAGCATCCTCATTGAAAAGCTGGGGGACTGTGTCGAGGCATCTGTGAGTAAATGTGAGCTGAGCCCCAGTCCTGCTGCAGCTGAACTCTTCCCAACCTTTCCAGGTAAAACACCTGAATATGTACAAGCACTTGCAAGCCTAGAGGAAGGGCTGTGGAGCCACACTAGCGAGAGCACGCAGGCCGACTTGGTGCCTGCAGGCCAGCCAGAATTGACCTGGCCCCAGATGATCTTCTGGAATCTTTCCATTTCCCTGCCTGAGATACCCCTCCTGCCATGGCCCCCACTGCTTTTTTACTTCCTCACCTCTGCCTGGGGAGAAATTCTAGTGGCAGGTATGGGTGACACATCCTCTTCTTTAGCATGTGGCAGCCTGGCAACTCCTGCAGAAAGTCCAGCAGAGCCACACTCACACTGGGCCACCCACAAAGCCACGGCCCCTCACTCCCTCCCACCACCCCAGCCCCGACACTGCTGACGGGGCAGAGAATATGGCGTCAGGCACAGCTACAGGTGCTCTTGCTGACTGGAGAGGTGTTTATATTGACCTCAACCCAGGCACACCTGTGGGGGGGGCTGGCAGGAAGTGTCAGGCTGCCCAAATCAGCCAATCCTCACCCCTCAGGGGCTCACAGTTGCAGAAAATGAACCTTGCTAAACGGGTCAGTCCCAAGGAACAAGTGTGGGCTCTTGAGAGTCAGGCTAGACAAGGGGCTGCAGCTGCGGCTTGTTTTATTATCATGAGTGGAAAACAACTTCAAGAAGACCCTATCCTAATGAGAGGAACCCAGGAGTCAGGGAGAGGAGTGATGGTGGGTGGAGACAGAGGCCTGGTGCCCTGGCTGCAGTGGAAGTGTCTGGAAGACCAGGCAGAGAGAGGCTGCACAGAGTGATAGCCAGGGTCACAGACCTGTCAGAGCTGCTGTTTGTTAGTTCAAGTCCTGCTCGGAGGTGTTCTGTGTCAGCTGTGAGCGACAGGTGAGCTGGGGGTTCTCTGCAAGGTGGGCTATGTGCACAGTTCCTGTGTGTCCAGCCCTGCTGGGGTACCTGCCCAGGGGAGTTCCGTATCCTGGGAAGGGCCTGACTATGAGAGCCCCATGGACTGCTGGGTAGCTGCACAGGGGAGCTCCTTACCCTGGGAGGGACTTGAACACCAGGGCCCCGTGGGCTGTGGGGTGCGGGATGCAGCCCAGGTGAGCTCCATATCCTGGGATTGGCCTGACCACGAGAGCCCCATGGGCTGCTGGATACCTGGTAAAAGATATCAGTACAGTCAGTGAAGCCACCGAGGATATACATCCAGTAGCTCCTATTTCCTACACCCTGCTGCTGATTCTACCATCCACCAGGCCATGGCATTCTGTATTAGACTTCAATGATGCCTTCTTCTGTATTCCATTCATCTCAGAGTCACAAGAATTTTTGGCTTGTGAGTGGCAGGACACAACATGCAACACAAGCAATAATGCTGGGCCGTCCTGAACCAATGGTTCAAAAATCCCCACACCATCATTGGGGAAATGTCCTCTAAAGACCTAAACGTTCTACCTCTGTAAAAGGGAACCCTCCTTCAATGTGCAGATGACATTCTGATCGCCAGGCCTACTAAAGACGCCTCTGAACTACCTAGCCAAGAAAGGATAGAAGGTGTCCAAGAAAAAGGCTCAAATATCACAGGCTCAGGTGACATGCCTGGGCTTCATTCTCACAGATATTTGGAGAAACGCATCCCAGGATAGGGAAGAAGCCATTTGCAGCCTTACCTCTTCTAAAACTAGAAGACAGCTTAGGGGTTCCTGGGGAGGCCAAGGTTTTCTGCATCTGGATCCCTAACTACAGTCTAATAGCTGGGCCTCTACATGAGACAATGACACGAAAAAATGATGATCCTTTTGAATAGAATCCAGAAGCAGCCTTTCAAGAATGGAAAGAGCAGTCAATTCAGATCCTTGCCCAGGAACTCGCTAATTTAGCTAAACCCTTTGACTTTTACATACCCGGTCAAAGGTTAATTGCCCTTGGAGCCTTAGTGCAAAAACTGGGACCACTTGAAATGGAGCAACACAAGAATGCCCTTCAGGTATGATAAACTATGGTCACCAAGGGCTTTGCCCACCGACTCATCAGGCCAGGATACTGGGGTATCTAAAAAGCTAGAAATCAGCAGCCGACAAGGCCAGCTCCCTCCTAAGGGAAAAGGACCCCATGTCGTGATCCTAACCACCCATCATGCCCTGAAGTTGCAGGGGTCGCTCTGTGGACACACTGACCTCGAGTGAGGAGGCCCTCCAACTCCAACCTCCAGAGAGACAACTGGGGGCAACGGGCCCCCAAGATGACTCGTGTGACCATCACTTGACCTGGAGTTTCTCTCAGAAAACAACAAGACTGTGTCCCAAAAGAGCAGACTACTGCTTGCAGGACTTACTGCACCCAGAGGGGAGCTAATAAGCTTGGTGGGGGAAACGTATATCACGCTTTCACCATAGAGAACCCTACAGACACCGCGGTGATGGTGGCCAATATGACCAGCTGGAATGCTGGCTAATTCTAAAGGCCGTTGACTCAGTGGACGTCATGGTCCTGGATCACCACTGACCCTGGACTGTCTGGGAGTTGCACAGGCAGGGCTCTGACACATGGTGCTGTTTGTACATTAATTCAGGGACCTAATTAAAGAAAGCACAGACTACTGGTCAGAGCATCTAGGCTGGCAAAAACCGTCAGCCTAAGGTCGCCAAACAAATGTGGGGTGGGGTGAAACCTGCCACCACAGCATCTTTGCGCATCTCTTTCCTGGACCCTTAAAGGTCATTAGAATCTATAACACTTCCAATGCTGGTGCTCAGGCGAATGAGAAGTGAGGCAGGATTCTTTGGAACAATCAACCTCACCTGGAGGCGGGTGGGGAGACGTTTTGCCCCTCCCCCCAGGTATCAGGGCTGCCACCACAGCATGAAGCAGTTACAAAAGAGGGGTCTGCACCCTCAACACCCCAAGAATGAGGAACGGAACAAAAAGCAGAGGAGGGGTTCGTCTCTGGCAACGTTCATTAAAAATTCCTGGGAGATAAAAAGAGAATCTGGGCAATAAAATAAAGTCTAACATGTTTTTCCTTTGTGCTTTGTCTAATTTCACGTGCTCCTAGGGTTCCGCATGCAGAGGTCCCACACCCGGCACTTCAGACCTGATTTCCTAGTGCAGAATGGCTGGGTCGACACCTCAGCTAGCGGAGTCCCATGCAGACTCCAAGGCATAGAGCCTGAGCTGAAGCCAACCCAGCCCTCGAGAGCTCCATCCCCTCCCTCCCACTGAAGCTGCTGGGATCCTTACACAGCAGCCCAGCCGACAGCCTGTGGGGGAGTGCATGCTCTCACCTCTCCATTCTGTTTTCAAAATAATGTTTCCTTTGCTTCTGAACCAAACTCAGTCTTGATCTGTTGGCTCCAATGACACTGGGCTCAGGGACTCCTGTTGCGGTACACTCTGGAGGATCAGTAACAGAAATTGAGAACATTGTAACTTCAATGAACAGATGTGTGAGCCAAACTGTAGTTAACATAGAGCAGTGTATAATGCTCGGGTAAAATAAGATGTTTCTAAGACTTACATTTGATAATTCCATCACTTTACTATAAGCAAGTTCAGTGAAGACGTCTGTCTTATTTGTTAGGTCAACATTAGAGAAATGAAGTGATTTATTTCCATGGTTGTACATCGAATACTCTTGGCTGAAACTTCAATCTTGTTTTGAATGCTTTTCCATTGTAAAGGATACCTCTCTTTCAGCTCCCCCATTCCTGAGAAGTATAAAATCTTATAATTTATTATTACCAAAGGGGAAAGGTAGGAAAAGGGATAAATTAACAGTTTGGGATTAACACATACACACTGCTATGTATAAAATAGATCATCAACAAGGAACTACTGTATAGCACAGGGAACTACAGTGAATATTTTGCAATAACCTATAAGGGGAAATAATCTGAAAACGAATCGATATTTTTATTGACATCATCTATCAATGACAGATAAAATGTAACCTAAGCAAGGCCGATGGTGAGCGCTTCTGAACCTGAAGATTTCAATCATCTAAAATTTGGGCTCTGCCTATTTCCCAAGGCCCTTAATGGACATACGTGTAGCCGTAGCTTAAAAATTCCCCAGTTTGGGGTTCGGGGAGGCACTGATTTGGAAAAATCCCTGGTGTTCTCCTTCCATGCACGGGACCCTTCCTACAGCTAAAACATGCCTGTCACACCTAGACGATGGTACACCGTTTGATCGGAAAGAGTTTGGAAAAGGCACCTCATCTCCTCATCGCCTGGTGCACGGGTTCAACCCTCCAGCATCTTTCCTGACAATCTCCTTACTTGGGGATATCAGCACCGTCAACATCCTTTTGCACACAGTTTGGAATTTGTCCAGAGGATGAAGCGGAAGGATGAGAAAAATTTAGAGACAAGTCTTAGTTGTTCAGACAGGCAAATGCCACTCTAATTTCCTATCTGGAAGACAAATTCATCAAAGGCTAGAATTGCCCACGGAAACAGAATAGGGCTAGAGGAAATCCCACTGTTTTTTGTCCAGTTTCCAAAAACACAATTTGAAAAATGGAACTCGGGGGCAATAAAATTCATGAAACTGCAGAGTTGAAAATATCTATTGTCGAAAAATGTCTTGAGGTAAGTCACAGAAAAGGACTTGTAAGCAAGGGAGAGTGGCAGGAAACAGATTTGAAGAGGTAGAAAGGACTCCCCATTAAAGAACAAGAAAAGGGGCTGAACATCGCCAATGATGCAGTTGGCCCAAAAGGGCGTATGAATTTTTTTCTGCATATATTCAAGTAAAGGCCATACACACTTTATATCCAACCAAACAGGTGGACACTGGAAATCAATACTACAAAATGTATCACTTCACATCAGTCAGAAGGGCCATCCACATAAAGCGTAAACACCAGAAATGCAGGACAGGGCGAGGAGAAAAGGGAGCACTGTGAGGCTGATAGTGGAAATGTAATGTGCCAACGGCCACTCTGGAGAAGTGTATTGTGTTTGCTAAAACATCTGAAAACTGAGCTACAGAGCATAAGGCACTTGCACTCATGGGCGTATACCTTGGGAAAAACAAAAAATGACAGAAAACAGGCACTCCAACGTTTACCACCTCTCTGTTAAAAAGGGCCTCCACTTGGATATAACCTAAATGTCCCTGGAAGGATAAAATGGATAAAAGAGATGGGGTACTTATGTAGAGTGGAATATTACTCATCCAGAAATCAATGAAATAAGGCCAGTTGGAACAACTCTGGAGGAGTTACATACGATCATTCTAAGTGACACATGTCAGAAAGAAAAAGACACATATCATAAGATGTCACTTAAAGGTGGAATCAAAAATGGCTACACATGAAATAAACTACAAAACAGAAACATAGTCAAATATGTAGAAAATAGACATAAGGCTGCTAAATGGGAAAGGTGGGGAATGGTGAGGTATTATCCAGGAGGTTGAAATTAGCAAAGATACCATTCCAAGTACCGAATTGAATAACTGGCAAGGCCTACACGGTACCTCAAAGAACTGCACTCAGTCCACTCAAGTCACTGGAAAATAATACATATGACTCGTAAGCATCTGAGAAAGAATTTATTGTTGTCACACAGTACATGAATCAAGTGGATGTACAGCAGCAAAAAACAGAGCTTTGAAAATCAGCTATAACCAATATAAAAATAAATTTAAAAATATTTATAAAAACAGTGAGAAAGACAAAAATTCTTACAACTTTTGTTGAAGGGCTACGATGTAACATGGATTGAACACATGTAGACCCACAGCAGGATGATATATAAGGCTGGAAGCTATGCACGCTAAGAGATGTTAGAGAGGCTGGGTGAGGAAATGCAGACCTTTTAAAGTAATACTGCCTGGTACCCATTCCATGGGTCCCAAATCGGCAGTTTCAAGGGAATCTTCTGACAGCAAAAACATGCCTGGGAAACCGAGATGAATGTACACCGTGTGCTCAGGAAAGGTGTCTAAAATGCACGTCATTTTTGATCTCCTGGTGCTGGGGTTCACCATTCCAGCCACATTACTAACAATCTCCCCACTTGGAGAATCAGCACCTTTAACCTCCTGTTTCACACAGTTTGCAATTTTTGAAGAGGATAAATGGGAAGAGGAGGAAACAGTGAGAGATTAGCTGTAGGAGTTTTGACAGGCACATGTCACTCTAAATTCCCATTAGGAAGAGGAATTAACCAAAGGCTCAGCCTGCCTCCCCAGAACCAGAATAGGGCCGGAATCAATCCAATGGTTTGGCGGCCAGCTCACAAAAATGTGAGTTGCAAAATGGAGCTCAGGAGCAGACAATTCAAAGACCTGCAAAGATATAAATGATAACCAACGTCCAAAAATATATTCAGGTAAGGCAACGAAGAGGTTCTGAATGAGAGGCAGAATTGCAGGAAACATTTTTCAAAAGGTAGATTGTACTCACATTTAAAGCATATGAAAAGCAGCAGAATTTCTAAAATGATGCAGTTGGGCAAAAGGGTGTATGCGTTTGTTTCGTGAATATCTTCAGGAAAAAAACACATACAGAGTTTTTGGCCAACCAAGCAAGAGGGAAATGCAAATCCGCACAATAAAGAAGTCTCAATTTCCACTGCTCAGAAAGTCCATCCAAAAAATGTGTACAAATCAAAAATGCAGGAGAGGCCATGGAAAACAGGGAGACTAGTCACGCTGATGGGTGGGGTATAAATATCCAAGAGCTACTCTGAAGAAGTGTATGCTGTTTCCTAAAACATCTAAAATACAAAGCCCCCGAGCAAAGGGGACTTCAACTCATGGACATATAACTTGGGAAGACTAAATATCAACAAGACACAGGCACCCCAAAGTTTAGGGCTGCTCTGCATACAAGAACCTCAACTTCGGTACACCTAAAGTATCCCAGGAAAAAGAGAAATGCATAAAGAACTTGTGGTAATTTTGTACAACGGAATATAACTCAGACGTGAAATCAATGTCATAAGGCCAGTAGCAGCATAATGAGAGGATTTTGGTATGATGATTCTAAGGGAACTTAGTCACACAGAAAAAGAATCTTATCATAAGATATCACTTACAGATGGAATGTCAACATCACAACACATGAACTGAATTAGGAAAGAGAGCAGCGTCTCACATTTAGAAAACACTCTTATGCCTCCTTAAGGGGAAAGGAGAGGTGGGGTGATGCATAAAACCAGAGTTTGATATTAGCACAGGTACCATTCCATAAACCAAATACAGAATAGACAAGACCTACACCTTCCTCAGTGAACGGGACTCAAAACCCCTATTCCCCACAGAGGAATATATCTGATTAGTAAGAATCTTAAAACCTATGTACTGATATGCCTCTGTAAGGGAATCAAGTGTGTCTACACCGGCATAAACACGTCAGTGAAAATCAGCTCAACCCCATTATAAAAATGAATTTCAAAAACAAAACAAAAAACATCGAAATTCTTACACAATTCCTTCAGGGGTTCTGATGAAACCTAGAATGACCCTATCTGCAAGGACAGCTGGATGAGACATAAGGCTGGACACTTGGGACTGAGAGGACTGGTGAGATTGGGAGAGAAAATGCAGACCCTTTAAAGTAGTAATGCATGCCACCATTCCATGGGTCCCAAATTTCCAGGTAGAAGGGAATATCACTACAGTTATAACATGTATGGGAAACCTAGAGAATGGACACCCTGTGATGGCGAAAGGTTTCTGAAAGTCTCCTACTTTTTCCTCTCCTTGTGCTACAGTTTGGCATTCCAACAACTTTACTATCAATCTCCCAACTTAGGAGAGACATCCCCTATAACCTCCTGGTTCGCACAGTTTGCTAATTGTGCAGAGGATGAAAGGGAAGAGGGAGAAAAAATCAGAGTAAATGTAGGCATTTGGACGGACACATGTCACTCTAAATTCCTGTCAGGAAGAAGAATTAACCAAAGCCTCAGCCACACACAGGGAACCAGTATAGCCACCCCTGTATCCAGTATAGTTCCTGAAGCAAAATTGTGGATTTGCGGTCAGCTCCCAAAAATGGGATTGGAAAATTGGAGCTCAGGGGCAAAGCAAATCAAAAACCTGCAGAGTTATAAAGGACTACTCTCTTCCAAAAATCTGTTGAGGGAAGGCAACAAAGCGTACTTGAAAATGAGGTGGAATTGCACAAAACATATATCAAGAGGTAAATTGGAATTGCCTTTAAAGCACAGGAAAGGCATCACAACTTCGAGAATGATGCACTTGGCCAAAAACAGCATATGAATTTTCTCCTGAATATATTCAGAAGAAAAGGCATAGGCCCTTTTTGGCCAATCAAGCAAGCGCACAATGCAAATCCACACTACAAAGAATTGTCACTTCCCATCGGTCAAAAAGGACATCCGAAAATCTGTAAAAACCAGAAAGGCAAGATAGAGATGACAAGGGCATAAAGCAATATGATCCCAAGGGTCATGGAGGATTGTGATGACAAGCGCATGGAGCATTGTGATGACAAGATCATGTATCATTTTGCTGTCAAAGGCATTGTGATGACAAGGTTCATGGAGAACTGTGATGACAAGCGTCATGGAGCATTGTGATTAAAGGGTTCATGGAGCATTGGGATGACAACGGCATGGAGAATTTTGATGACAAGATTCCCGGATCATTGAGTTGTCAGGGTTCATGGAGCATTGTGATGACAGTGGTCATGGAGCATTGTGATGACAGAGGTCATGGAGCATTGTGATGAGAACGTCATGGATCATTGGGCTGAAAATGTTCATGGAGTATTGTGATGACAGGGGTCAAGGAGCATTGTGATGACAAGGTACTGGAGCATTGTGATGAGAAGACCATGGAGCCATGTGATGACAAGTCTCATGGAGCATTCTGATGAAAAGGGTCATGGAGCATTGTGATTACAGGGGTCTTGGAGCATTGTGATGACAACGGCATGGAACATTGGGATGAGAATATCATGGAGCGTTCTGATGACATGCATCATGGAGCTTTGTGATTACAAGGGCATGGAACATTGTGATTACAGGGCTCTTGGAGCATTGTGATGACAAGGGCAGTGAACAATGGGATGAGAATGTCATGGAGCGTTCTGATGACATGCATCATGGAGTTTTGTGATGACAAGGGCATGGAGCATTGTGATTACAGGGGTCTTGGAGCACTGTGAGGGAAAGGGCATGTAACATTGTGATGAAAAAGGCATGGAGCCTTGTCATGACAGGGTTCAAGGAGCATACTGATGACAAGTGTCAGGGACCATTGTGAAGACAAGGGTATTGAGCACTGTGATGACAAATGTCATGGAGCATTGTGATTAGAAGACCATGGATACTTGTGATGACGAGCGTTATGGGGCGTTGTGATGATAGGTGTTATGGAATATTGTGGTCACAAGAATTTGGAGCATTGTGATGACAGAGGTCATAGAGCATTTTGATTTCCTTGTGATGACAATAGCATGAAGCATTATGATGATGTGCATTTGGTGCATTGTGATGACAGCGTTCATGGAGCATTGAGATGAAAAGGGGCATGGAGCATTATGATTACAGGAGTCATGGATCATTGTGATGAAAAGGGCATGCAACATTGGTCTGAAATGTTTCATGGATTATTGTGATGAGAGGGGGCAAGGAACATTGTGATAACAATGGCACGGAACACTGTGATACATGGTTCATGGTGGATTGTAATGAGAAGCGCATGGAGCATTATGAGAAGAATGGCATCGAGCATTGTGATGAAAAGCATCATGGATCCTGTGATGACAAGGGCTTGGAACAATGTGATGAGAGGTTTTTGGAGCATTGTGATGACAATGGCATGGAGCATTGTGATGCCAAGGGTCATGGAGTTTTGTGATGACAAAGGTCATGGAGCATTTTGATGACAAGTGTGTGGTGCATTCTCTTGTGATGGGCAGGGAGCATTGTGATGACAGGGTCATGGAGCAATTTGATGAAAAGTGTCATGGAACATTTTGATGACAGGGGTTATGGAACATTGTGATGTCAGTAGTCATGGAACATTTTCATGACGGTGTTGTGGACCATTGTGATGACAGGGGAGTGCGTGTATTGTGATGACTAGTGAGGGAACATTTTGATATCATTAGTGAGAGAGCATTTTGATAAGAAGTGCATGGAGCATTGTGAGGACAAGTTTTATGGAGCATTGTGATGACAAGATTGTGGAGCACTGTGATGACAAGCACATGGCGCATTGTGATGACATGGGTCATGGAGCACTGTGCTGACAAAGGCATAGAGCAATGTGATGACAAGGGTCACCGAGCATTGTGATGAAAATTTCATGGAGCATTTTGGTGACAAAGGTCACAGAGCCTTGTGATGACGAGGGCATGGATCATTGTGATGACAAAGGTCATGAAGCATTGTGATGACTGGAGTCACGGAGCATTGTGAAGACAGGGGTCATAGAGCTTTGAGATGAAAAGGCAATGAGCATTGTGATGACAGGGGCATGGAGCATTGGCCTGACATGTTTCATGGATTATTGTGATGACAGTGGGCATGGTGCAATGTGATGACAAAGGCATGGAGCATTGTGATGAGAAGGTCATGGAGTATTTTGAAGACAGTTCTCAGGGAGCATTGTGATGACATATGTCATGGTCCATTGCGATGACAATGGAATGGAATATTGTGATGCCAAGTGTCATGGAGGATTGTGATGACAAATGTAATGGAGCATTTTGATGACAAGGGCTTGGAGCATTGTGATGACAATGGACATGGAGCATTGTGATGACAAGGGCATGGAGAATTGTGATGAAAAGGACCATTGAGAATTTTGATGACAAGTTCATGAAGCATTGTGATGAGAAGCACATGGAGCTTCCTATGACAGGGGTGATGGAGCATTGCGATGAAAAGTGCATACAGAATTGTGATGACAAATCATGTAACACGGTGATGAGAATTGTCGTGGAGCATAGTGATGCCAAGAACGAGGAGAATTGTGATGACAGGGGACATGAAGCATTGTGATGGCCAGGGCATGGAGCATTGTGATGGCAAGACCGTGGAGCTTTGTGATGAGAAGGCCATGGATAATTGTGATGACGAGCGTCATGGAGCACTGTAATGACAAGGGGAATGGAGCATTGTGATGAGAGTGGCCATGGAGCATTGTGATGACAAGGGTCATGGAGCATTTTGATGACAAGGGCGTGGAGCATTGTGATGAGAAGACCATGGATAATTGTGATGACGAGCGTCATGGAGCACAGTAATGACAAGGGGTATGGAGCATTGTGATGACAGTGGCCATGGAGCATTGTGATGACAAGTGTCATGGAGCATTCTGATGACAAGCTTGAGGAGTATTGTGATGACAATGGCATGGAGCATTGTGATGAAAAGGGCATGGAGCATTGTGATAAAAAATGCATGAAGCCATTTCATGACAGGTTTCAAGGAGCATAATGACGACAAGTGTCAGGGAACATTGTGATGACAAGTGTATTGAGAATGGTGATGAAAAAGATCATGGAGCATTTTGACGAAAAGGGCATGGAGTATTTTGATGACAGGCATCATGGAGCG
The DNA here is from genome assembly GCF_964341445.2 of Mesoplodon mirus. NCBI lineage: Eukaryota > Metazoa > Chordata > Mammalia > Artiodactyla > Ziphiidae > Mesoplodon > Mesoplodon mirus. Next base: position 572,441 of record NW_028295598.1, read on the forward strand.
TTGTGGTGACAAGTGTTATGGAACATTGTGATCACAAGGGTTTGGAGCATTGTGATGATAGAAGTCATGGATAATTTTGTTTTCAAGGAGCATGGAGCATTGGGATGACTAGGGCATGAAGCAATGTGATCACAAGGTTCATGGAGGATTGTGATGACAATGGTAATGGAGTATTGTGATGACAAGCAAATGGAGCATTGTGATGACAAGGTCATGTAGCATTTTGCTGACACAGGCATGGAGCATTGTGATGATAAGGGTCATGGAGCACTGTGATGAGAAGCATCATGGATCATTGTGATTACAGGGGTCATGGAGCATAGGAATGGCAAGGCCATGGATCATTGTGATGACAAGTGTCATGGAGCATTGGGCTGAAAATGTTCAGGGAGCATTGTGATGACTAGGGAATGGTGCATTGTGATGACAAGAGTCTCGGATCACTGTGTTGTCAGGGGTCATGGAGCGTTGTGATGACAGTGGTCATGGAGCATTGTGATGATAGGGATCATGAAGCATTGTGATGAGAAGTTCCTGGAGAATTGGACTGAAAATGTGCAGGAAGTATTGTGAGGACAGGGGTCATGGAGCATTGTGATGACAAGGGAATGGAGCACTGTGATGAAAAGTTCCTGGAGCATTGTGATGAGAAGACCATGGAGCCTTGTAATAACAAGTCTCATGGAGCATTCTGATGAAAAGTGGCATGGAGTATTGTGATTACAGGGGTCTTGGAGCATTGTGATGACAAGTGCATGGAGCACTGTGATTACTGGTGTCTTGGAGCATTGTGATGAAATTGGAATGGATCATTGTTATGAAAATGGTATGGAGCCTTGTCATGACAGGGTTCCAGGAGCATACTGATGACAAGTGTCAGGGAGCATTGTGATGACAAGTTTATAGAGCATTGTGATGACAAAGGTCATGGAGCACTGTGATGAGAAGAGCATGGATAATTGTGATGATGAGCGTCATGGGGCGTTGTGATGATAAGTGTTATAGAACATTGTGATCACAAGGATTTGGAGCATTGTGATGAGACAAATCATCGAATATTTTGATTTCATTGTGATGACAAGAGCCTGAAGCATTATGATGATGGTCATGGTGCATTTTGATGACAGGGTTCATGGAGCATTGAGATGCAAAGGGGCATGGAGCATTGTGATTAGAGGGTTCATGGAGCATTGTGATGACAGTGGAATGGAGCATGGTGATGACAAGGTACTGGAGCATTGTGATGAGATGACCAGGGAGACTTGTGATGACAAGTTTCATGGAGCATCCTGATGAAAAGGGGCATGGAGCATTGAGATTACAGGGGTCTTGGAGCATTGTGATGACAAGGGCATGGAGCATTGTGAGGAGAAGGCCATGGAACATTCTGATTACATGCGTCATGGAGCTTAGTGATGAAAAGGGCATGGAGCATTGTGATTACAGGGGTCTTGGAGCATTGTGATGACAAGGGTCATGGAGCCTTGTGATGACAAGGCCGTGGAACATTGCGATGGCAGGTGTCATAGAGCATTGTTATGACAGAGGTAATGGAGCATTGTGATGAGAAGAGCATTGAGCATTGGTCTGAAATATTTCATGGATTGTTGTGATGAGAGTGAGCATGGAGCATTGTGATGACAAGGGCACGGAGCACTGTGATACATGGGTCATGGAGGATTGTAATGACAAGGGCATGGAGCATTGTGATGAGAAGGGCATCGAGCATTGTGATGACAAGTGTCATGGTGCTTTGTGATGACAAGGGCATGGAGCCATATGATGAGAGGGTTCATGTAGCATTTTGCTGACAAAGGCATGGAGCATTGTGATGACAGGTGTCATGGAGCACTCTGATGACAAGCGTAACGGAGCATTGTGAATACAGGGGTCATGGAGCATTGGGATGACAAGGGCATGGATCATTGTGATGACAAGGGTCATGGAGCATTGGGCTGAAAATGTTCATGTAGTATTTTGATGACAGGGGTAATGGAGCATTGTGATGACTAGGGAATGGAGCATTGTGATGATAAGTGTCCCGGATCATTGTGTTTTCAGGTGTCATTGAGTGTTGTGATGACAGTGATCATGGAGCATTGTGATGATATTGGTCTTGGAGCATTGTGATGAGAAGGTCATGGGGCATTGGGCTGAAAATGTTCATGGAGTATTGTGATGACAGCGGTCATGGAGCATTGTGATCACTAGGGAATGGAGCATGGTGATGACAAAGTCCTAGAGCATTGTGATGAGATGACCATGGAGAATTGTGCTTAAAAGTCTCATGGAGCATTCTGATGAAAAGTGGCATGGAGCATTGTGATTACAGGGTTCTTGGAGCATTGTGATGACAAGGGCATGGAGCATTGTGTGGAGAAGGCCATGGAACATTCTGATGACATGCATCATGGAGCTTTGTGATGACAAGGGCATGGAGCATTGTGATGACCAGGTCATGCAGTATTGTGAAAAGTGGTGCCACGGAGCATTGTGATGACATATGTATTGGCCCATTGTGATGACAATGGCATGGAGCATTGTGATGCAAATTGTCATGGATGATTCTGATGACAGAGGTAATGGAGCATTTTGATGACAGTGGCTTGGAGCATAGTGATGACAAGGTTCAGGGAGCATTGTGCTGACAAGTGCATGGAGAATTGTGATGGCAAGAGTCATGGAGCATTCTGATGACAAGGGCATGGAGCATTGTGATTACAGGGGTTTTGGAGCATTGTGATGACAAGGGGCATGGAGCCTTGTGATGACAAAGCCGTAGAACATTTTTATTGGCAGGGGTCATGGAGCATTTTTATGACATAGGTAATGGAGCATTGTGATGAGAATGGAATTGAGCATTGGTCTGAAATGTTTCATGGATTATTGTGATGAGAGTGGGCATGGAGCATTGTGATGACAAGGGCACGGTACACTGTGATACATGGGTCATGGAGGATTGTAATGACAAGGGCATGGAGCATTGTGATGAGAAGGGCATCGAGCATTGTGATGACAAGTGTCATGGAGCTTTTGATGAAAAGGGCATGGAGCAATGTGATGAGATGGTTCATGGAGCATTGTGATGAGAATGACATGGAACGTTGTGATGCCAAGGGTCATTGAGCTTTGTGATGACAAAAGTCATGGAGCATTTTGATGACAAGTGTGTTGTGCATTGTGATGAGAAGGGCAGGGAGCATTTTGATGACAGGGTCATGCAGCAATTTGATGAAAAGTGTAATGGAACATTTTGATGACATGGGTTATAGAACATTGTGTTGCCAGGGATCATGGAGCTTTGGGATGAAAAGCGTCATATAGGATTTTGATGACAGGGGTTATGGAAAATTGTGATGTCAGGGGCCAACGAACATTGTGCTGATAAGGGGATGTAACATTGTGATGACAGGGTTCATGGAACATTGTGATAACAGGGATGAGCGAGGATTGTGATGACTAGTGATGGAACATTGTGATATCTCATGTGAGAGAGCATTTGGATGAGAAGTGCATGGAGCATTGTGATTACAAGGTTTATGGAGCATAGCGATGACAAGGATGTGGATCATTTTGATGAAAAGTGCATGGCACATTGTGATGACAAAGGTCATGGAGCATTTTTCTGACAAATGCATGGAGCATTGTGATGACAAGTGTCACGGAGCATTGTGATGAAAAGTTCGTGGAGCATTGGGGTTACAAAGGTAACAGAGCCTTGTGATGATGCGGGCATGGACCGTTGTGATGACAAACGTTATGAAGCATAGTGATGACTGGAGTCACGGAGCATTGTGATGACAGGGGTCATGGAGCATTGTGATGACAAGGACATGGAGCATTGTGATGACAGGGGCATGGAGCATTGGTCTGACAAGTTTCATAGATGATTGTGATGACAGTGGACATGGTGCATTGTGATGACTAGGGCATGGAGCATTGTGAAGACAAGGGCATGGAGTAATGTGAAGACAGGTGTCAGGGAGCATTGTGATGACCTATGTCATGGTCCATTGCGATTACAATAGCATGGAGCATTGTGATGCCAAATGTAATGGAGGATGTGATGACAAATATAATGGAGCATTGTGTTGACTAGGGCTTGGAGCATTATGTTGACAAGGGCCATTGAGAATTTTCATGACAATGTCGTGTAGCATTGTGATGACAAGGTCCTGGAGCACTGTGATGAGAAAACCATGGAGGCTTGTGATGACAAATCTCAAGGAGCATACTGATGAAAAGGGGCGTGGAGCATTCTGATTACAGGGGACTTGGAACATTGTGATACAAGGGCATGTAGCATTGTGATGACAAGGGCATGCAGTATTGTGAAGAGAGGTGTCAGCGAGCATTGTGATGAAATATGTAATGGCCCATTGTGATGACAAAGGCATGGAGCATTGTGATGCAAAGTGTCATGGAGGATTCTAATGACAAAGGTAATGGAGCATTGTGATGACAAGTGTTTGGAGCCTTGTGATGACAAGGGTCAGGGAGCATTGTGCTGACAAATGCATGGATAATTGTGATGACAAGAGACATGGAGCATACTGATGACAAGCTTGTGGAGTATTTTCATGACAGTTGCATGGAGCATTGTGATGAAAATGGCATGGGGCCTTGTGATGAAAAAGGAATGGAGCCTTTTGGTGACAGTGTTCAAGGAGCACTCTGACGACAATGTCAGGGAGCACTGTGATGACAAGTGTATTGAGAATTGTGATGACAAAGGTCATGGAGCATTGTGATGAAAAGGGCATGGAGTATTGTGAGGACAGTCATCATGGAGCTTTGTGATGACAAGTGTTAAGGAACATTTTTATCACAAGTGTTTGGAGCATTGTGATGACAGAGGTCATGGATCATTTTGATTTCAAGGAGCAGGGAGCATTGTGATGACAAGGGCATGAAGCAATGTGATCCCAACTTTCATGGAGGATTGTGATGACAATGGTAAAGGAGTATTGTGATGACATGCACAAAGAGCATTGTAATGACAAGGTCATGTAGCATTTTGCTGACAAAAGCATGGAGCATTCTGATGACAAGTTTCATGGAGCACTGTGATGACATGCGTCACGGAGCATTGTGAATTCAGGGGTCAAGGAGCATTGGGATGACAAGGGCATGGATCATTTTCATGACAAGGGTCATGGAGCATTGGGCGGAAAATGTTCATGGAGTACTGTGATGACAGGGGTCATGTAGAATTTTGATTTCATTGTGCTGACAATAGCCGGAAGCATTATGATGATTGGCATGATTCATTGTGATGACAGGGTTCATGGATCATTGAGATGAAGAGGGGCATGGAGCATTGTGATTACTGAGGTCTTGGAGCATTGTGATGACAAGGGCATAGAAAATTGTGATGGCAGGGGTCATGGAGCATTGTTATGACAGGGGTAATGGAGCATTGTGTTGAGAAGTGCATGGAGAATTGTGATTACAAGGTTCATGGAGCATTGTGATGACAAATTTGTGGACCGTTGGGATGAAAAGTACGTGGCACATGGTGATGACAAGGGTCATGGAGCATTTTTTTGACAAAGACATGGAGCATTGTGATGACAAGGGTCACGGAGCATTGTGATGAAAAGTTCATGGAGCACTGTGGTTACAAAGGTAACAGAGCCTTGTGATGACGTGGGTATCGCCCACTGTGATGACAAATGTTATGAAGAATTGTGATGACTGGAGTCATGGAGCATTGTGATGACAGGGGTCATGGAGCATTGTGATGAAAAGGGCATGGAATATTGTGCTGAGAACGGCATAGAGCATTGTGATGACATGTGTCATGGAGCACTGGGATGAGAAGCGTCATGGACCACTGAGAATACAGGGGTCATGGAGCATTGTGATGAAAAGGGCATGGAACATTGTGCTGAGAAAGGCATAGAGCATTGTGATGACAAGGGCATGGAGCACTGTGATGACAGGGGCATGGAGCATTGGTCTGACAAGTTTCATAGATGATTGTGATGACAGTGGACATGGTGCATTGTGATGACAAGGGCATGGACCATTGTGATGACAAGGGCATGGAGTAATGTGAAGTCAGGTGTCAGGGAGCATTGTGATGACATATGTCATGGTCCATTGCGATGACAATGGCATGGAGCATTGTGATGCCAAATGTAATGGAGGATTGTAATGACAAATATAATGGAGCATTGTGATGACTACAGCTTGGAGCATTATGATGACAAGGGCCAATGAGAATTTTCATGACAATGTCGTGAAGCATTGTGATGACAAGGTCCTGGAGCATTGTGATGAGAAAAACATGGAGCCTTGTGATGACAAGTCTCATGGAGCATACTGATGAAAAGGGGCATGGAGCATTCTGATTACAGGGGTCTTGGAACATTGTGATAACATGGGCATGGAGCATTGTGATGACAAGGGCATGGAGCATTGGTCTAATAAGTTTCATGGATTATTGTGATGACATTTGGAATGGCGCATTGGGATGACAAGGGCATGGAGCATTGTGATGACCAGGTCATGCAGTATTGTGAAAAGAGGTGTCACGGAGCATTGTGATGACATATGTATTGGCCCATTGTGATGACAATGGCATGGATCATTGTGATGACAAGTGTCATGGAGGATTCTGATGACAAAGGTAATGGAGCATTGTGATGACAATGGCTTGGAGCATAGTGATGACAAGGTTCAGGGAGCATTGTGCTGACAAGTGCATGGAGAATTGTGATGTCAAGGGTCATGGATCATTTTTATTTAAAAGAGCATGGAGCATTGTGATGAAAAAGTCATGAAGCAACGTGATCCCAAGGTTCATGGAGGATAGTGATGACAATGGTAATGGAGTATTGTGATGACAAGCACATAGAGTATTGTAATGAGAAGGTCATGTAGCATTTTGATGACAAAGGCATGGAGAACTGTGATGACAGGTGTCATGGAGCACTGTGATGACAAGCGTCACAGAGCATTGTGAATACAGGGGTCATGGAGCATTGGGATGACAAGGACATGGAACATGGTTAGGACAAGCATCATGGAGCATTGGGCTGAAAATATTCATGGAGTATTGTGGTGACAGTGGTCATGGAGCATTGTGATGACTAGGGAATGGAGCATTGTGATGACAAGAGTCCCGGATCATTGTGTTGTCAGGTGTCATTGAGTGTTGCGATGACAGTGGTCATGGAGCATTGTGATGATATTGGTCTTGGAGCATTGTGATGAGAATTTCATGGAGCATTGGGCTGTAAATATTCATGGAGTATTGTGATGACAGGGGTCATGGAGCATTGTGATGACAAGGGAATGGAGCATGGTGATGACAAGGTCCTGGAGCATTCTGATGAGAAGACCACGGAGAATAGGGATGACAATTCGCATGGATCATTCTGATGAAAATGGGCATGGTGCATTGTTATTACAGGGGTCTTGGAGCAATGTGATGACAAGGGCAAGGAGCATTGTGAGGAGAAGGCCATGGAGCATTCTGATGGCATGCGTCATGGAGCTTTGTGATGACAAGGGCATGGAGCATTGTGATTACAGGGGTCTTGGAGCATTGTGATGAAAAGGGCATGGATCATTGTGATGAAAAGGCATGGAGCCTTGTCATGACAGTGTTCAAGGAGCATACTGACGACAAGTGTCAGGTAGCATTGTGATGACAAGTGTATTTGAGAATTGTGATGACAACAATCATGGAGCATTGTGATGAGAAAACATGGATAATTGTGATGATGAGCGTCATAGCATGTTGTGATGATAAGTGTTATGGAACATTGTGATCACAAGGGTTTGGAGCCTTAGGATGACAGTGTTCATGGAGAAATTTGATTTCATTGTGATGAAAAGAGCCTGAAACATTATGATGATGGGCATGGTGCATTTTGATGACAGGGTTCATGGAGCATTGAGATGAAAAGGGGCATGGAGCATTGTGATTACAGGGGTCTTGGAGAATTGTCATTACAAGGGCATGGAACATTGTGATGAGAAGGCCATGGAACATTCTGATGGCATGCGTCATGGAGCTTTTTGATGACAAGGGCGTGGAACATTGTGCTTACAGGGGTCTTGGAGCATTGTGATGAGAAGTGTCATGGAGCCTTGTGATGACAAGGCCGTGGAACATTTTGATGGCAGGGGTCATGGAGCATTGTTATGACAGAGGTAATGGAGCATTGTGATGAGAAGGGCATTGAGCATTGGTCTGAAATGTTTCATCGATTATTGTGATGAGAGTGGGCATGGAACATTGTGATGACAAGGGCACGGAACACTGTGATACACGGGTCATGGAGGATTGTAATGACAAGGGCATGGAGCATTGGGATGAGAAGGACATCGAGCATTGTGATGACAAGTGTCATGGAGCTTTGTGATGACAAGGGCATGGAGCAATGTGATGAGACGGTTCATGGAGTATTGTGATGACAATGACATGGAGCATTGTGATGCCAAGGGTCATGGAGCTTTGTGATGACAAAGGTCATGGAGCATTTTGATGACAATTGTGTGGTGCATTGTGATGAGAAATGCAGGGAGCATTTTGATGACAGGGTCATGCAGCAATTTGATGAAAAGTGTAATGGAACATTTTGATGACAGGTGTTATAGAACATTGTGATGCCAGGGGTCATGGAGCTTTGGGATGAAAAGGATCATGGAGCAATTTGATGACAGTGGTTATGGAACATTGTGATATCAGCGGTCATGGAACATTCTGCTGATAAGTGGATGTAGCATTGTGATGACAGGGGTCATGGAACATTGTGATAACAGGGGTGAGGTAGGATTGTGATGACTAGTGATGGAACATTGTGATATCTCATGTGAGAGAGCATTTAGATGAGAAGTGCATGGAGCATTGTGATTACAAGGTAAATGGAGCATAGCGATGACAAGTTTGTGGATCATTTTGATGAAAAGTGCATGGCATTGTGATTACAGGGGTCTTGGAGCATTGTGATGACTAGGGCATGGAAAACTGTGATACATGTGTCATGGGTCATGGAGGATTGTGATGACAAATCATGGAGCATTGTGATGACAAGGGCATGGAGCATTGTGATGAGAGGAGCATGGAGCATTTGTCTGACAAGATTCATAGATTATTGTGATGACAGTGGACATGGTGCATTGTGATGACAAGGGCATGGATCATTGTGTAGAGAAGGTCATGGTGTATTGTGAAGACAGGTGTCAGGGAGCATTGTGATGACACATGTCATGGTCCATTGTGATGACAATGGCAGGGAGTAATGTGATGCCAAATGTAATGGAGGAATGTGATGACAAATATAATGGAGCATTGTGATGACTACGGATTGGAGCATTATGATGACAAGGAACATTGAGAATTTTCATGACAATGTCGTGAAGCATTGTGATGACAAGGTCCTTGAGCACTGTGATGAGAAATCCATGAAGCCTTGTGATGACACGTCTCATGGAGCATACTGATGAAAAAGGGCATGGAACATTCTGATTACAGGGGTCTTGGAACTTTGTGATAACAAGGGCATGGAGCATTGTGATGACAAGGGCATGGAGCATTGGTCTAATAAGTTTCATGGATAATTGTGATTAGAGTTGGAATGGCGCATTGTGATGACAAGGTCATGGAGCATTGTGATGACCAGGTCATGCAGTATTATGAAGAGAGGTGTCAGGGAGCATTGTGATGAGATATGTAATGGCCCATTGTGATGACAATGGCATGGAGCATTGTGATGCCATGTGTCATGGAGGATTCTGATGACAAAAGTAATGGAGCATGCTGATGACAATGGCTTGGAGCATTGTGATGACAAGGGTGAGGGAGCATTGTGCTGACAAGTGCATGGATAATTGTGATGACAAGTGTCATTGAGCATTCTGATGACAAGCTTGTGGAGTATTTTGATGACAATGGCATGGAGCATTGTGATTAAAATGGCATGGGGCTTTGTGATGAAAAAGGCATGGAGCCTTTTCATGACAGCGTTCAAGGAGCATTCTGACGACAAGTGTCCGGGAGCATTGTGATGACAAGTGTATTGAGAATTGTGATGACAAAGGTCATGGAGCATTGTGATGAAAAGGGCATGGAGTATTGTGATGACAGGCATCATGGAGCGTTGTTATGACAAGTGTTATGGAACATTGTGATCAAAAATGATTGGTGCATTGCTATGACAGTGGTCATGGATCATTTTGATTTCAAGGAGCATGGAGCATTGTGCTGACAAGGGCATGAAGCAATGTGATCCCAAGGTTCATGGAGGATAGTGATGAGAACGGTAATGGAGTATTGTGATGACAAGCGCATAGAGCATTGTAATGACAATGCCATGTAGCATTTTGTTGACAAAGGCATGGAGCATTGTGATGACAGGTGTCATAGAGCACTGTGTTGACCAGCGTCACGGAGCATTGTGAATACAGGGGTCATGGAGCATTGGGATGAAAAGGGCATGGATCCTTGTGATGAAAAGTGTCATGGAGCATTGGGCTGAAATGGTTCATGGAGTATTGTGATGACATGGGTCATGGAGCATCGTGATTACAGGGGTCTTTGAGCACTGTGATGACAAGAGTCCCGAATCATTGTGTTGTCAGGTGTCATGGAGTGTTGTGATGACAGCGATCATTCAGCATTTTGATGATATTGGTCATGGAGCATTGTGGTGAGAAGGTCATGGAGCATTGGGCTGAAAATATTCATGGATTATTGTGATGACAGGAGTCATGATGCATTGTGATGACAAGGGAATGGAGCATGGTGATGACAAGGTCCTGGAGCATTGTGATGAGATGACCATGGAGCCTGGTGATGACAAGTCTCATGGAGCATTCTGATGAAAAGGGGCATGGAACATTGTGATTACAGGGGTCTTGGTGCATTGTGATGACAAGGGCATGGAGCACTGTGAGGAGAAGACCATGGAACATTCTGATGACATGCGTCATGGAGCTTTGTGATGACAAGGGCATGGAGCATTGTGATTACAGGGGTCTTTGAGCATTGTGATGACATATGTCATGGTCCATTGCGATGACAATGGCATGGAGCATTGGTCTAATAATTTTCATGGATTATTGTGATGACATTTGGAATGGCTCATTGTGATGACAAGGGCATGGAGCATTGTGATGAACAGGTCATGAAGTATTGTGAAGAGAATTGTCAGGGAGCATTGTGATGACAAGGGTAACGGAGCATTGTGATGAAATGTTCATGGAGCATTTTGGATACAAATGTAACAGAGCCTTCTGATGACGCGTGCATGGACCATTGTGATGACAAATATTATAAAGCACTGTGATGACTGGAGTCACAGAGCATTGTCATGACTGGTGTCTTGGAGCACTGTGATGACAAGAGTCCCGGATCATTGTGTTGTCAAGTGTCATGGAGTGTTGTGATGACAGCGGTCATTCAGCATTGTGATGATATTGGTCATGGAGCATTGTGATGAGAAGTTCATGGAGCATTGGGCTGAAAATATTCATGGATTATTGTGATGATGCGGGCATGGACCACTGTGATGACAAATATTATGAAGCACTGTGATGACTGGAGTCACAGAGCATTGTGATGACATTGGTCATGGAGCATTGTGATGACAAGGTCCTGGAGCACTGTGAAGAGATGAACATGGAGACTTGTGATGACAAGTCTCATGGAGCATTCTGATGAAAAGGGACATGGAGCATTGTGATTACAGGGGTCTTGGAGCACTGTGATGACAAGGGCATGGAGCATTGTGAGGAGAAGGCCATGGAGCATTCTGATGATATGCGTCATGGAGCATTGTGAGGAGAAGGCCATGGAGCATTCTGATGACATGCGTCATGGAGCATTGTGATGAGAAAGGCATAGAGCATTCTGATGACAGGGGTTAAAGAGCATTGTGAAGAAAAGTTCATGGAGCATTGTGGTTAAAAAGGTCACAGAGACTGTTGATGATGAGGGCATGGACAATTGTGATGACAAAGGTCATGAAGAATTGTGATGACTGGAGTCACGGAGCATTGTGATGACAGGGGTCATGGAGCATTGTCATAACAAGGACATGGAGCATTGTGTTGACAAGGGCATGGAGCATTGTGATGACCAGGTGATGCAGTATTGTGAAGACAGGTGTCAGGAGCATTGTGATGACATATATAATGGTCCATTGTGATGAAAATGGCATGGAGCATTTTGATGCCAATTGTGATGGAGGATTCTGATGACAAAGGTAATGGAGCATTGTGATGACAATGGCTTGGAGCATTGTGATGACAAGGGTCAGGGAGCATTGTGCTGACAAGTGCATGGAGAATTGTGATGACCAGGGTCATGGAGCATTCTGGTGACAAGCTTGTGGAGTATTTTCATGACAATGGCATGGAGCATTGTGATGAAAACGGCATGGGGCATTGTGATGAAAATGGCATGGAGACTTTTTGTGACAGGGTTCAAGGAGCATTCTGACGACAAATATCAGGGAGCATTGTGATGTCAATGTACTGAGAATTGTGATGACAAAGGTCATGGAGCATTGTGATGAAAAGGGCATGGAGTATTGTGATGACAGGCATCATGGAGCGTTGTGATGACAAGTGCTATGGAACATTGTGATCACAAGGGTTTGGAGCTTTGTGATGACAGTGGTCATGGATCATTTTGATTTCAAGGAGCATGGAGCATTGTGATGACAAGGGCATGAAGCAATGTGATCCCAAGTTTCATGGAGGATTTTGATGACAATGGTAATGGAGTATTGTGATGACAAGCGCATAGAGCATTGTAATGACAAAGTCATGTAGCATTCTGCTTACAAAGGCATGGAGCATTGTGATGCCAGGGGTCATGGAGCACTGTGATGACAAGCGTCACGGAGCATTGTGAATACAGGGGTCATGGAGCATTGGGATGACAAGGGCATGGTTCATTGTGATGAAAAGTGTCATGGAGCATTGGGCTAAAAATATTCATGGAGTCTTGTGATGACAGGGTTCATGGAGCACTGTGATGACTAGGGAATGGAGCATTGTAATGAAAAGAGTCCCAGATCATTCTGTTGTCAGGTGTCATGGAGTGTTGTGATGACAGTGGTCATGGAGCATTGTGGTGATATTTGTCATGGAGCATTGTGATGAGAAGGTCATGGAATATTTGGCTGAAAATATTCATGGAGTATTGTGATGACAGTGGTCATGGAGCATTGTGATGACAAGGGAATGGAACATGGTGATGACAGGGGTCATGGTATATTTTGATTACAGGGGTGAGCGAGGATTGTGATGACTAGTGAGAGAACATGTTGATATCTCAGGTGAGAGAGCATTTGGATGAGAAGAGAATGGCGCATTGTGATTACAAGGTTTATGGAGCATAGCGATTACAAGGTGGTGGATCATTGTGATGGAAAGCCCGTGGCACATTTTCATGACAAGGGTCATGGAGCATTGTTCTGACAAAGGCATGGAGCATTGTGATGACAAGGGTCACGGAGCACTGTGATGAAAAGTTCATGGAGCATTGTTGTTACAAAGGTCACAGAGCCTTGTGATGACGCGGGCATGGATCGTTGTGATGACAAATGTTATGAAGCATTGTGATGACTGGAGTCACGGAGCATTGTGTTGACAGGGGTCATGGAGGATTATGATGACAAGGTCATGGAGCATTGTGATGAGAAAATCATGGAGAATTGTGAAGACAGGTGTGAGGGAGCATTGTGATGACATATGTCATTGTCCATTTCGATGACAATGGCATCGTTTATTGTGATGCCAAATGTAATAGAGGATTGTGATGATAAATATAATGGAACATTGTGATGACTAGGGCTTGGAGCATTATGATGACAAGGGCCAATGAGAATTTTCATGACAATGTCGTGAAGCATTGTGATGACAAGGTCCTCGAGCACTGTGATGAGAAAACCATGTAGCCTTCTGATGACAGGTCTCATGGAGCATACTGATGAAAAGGGGCATGGAGCATTCTGATTACAGGGGTCTTGGAACATTGTGATAGCAAGTGCATGGAGCATTGTGATGACAAGGGCATGGAACACTGGTCTAATAAGTTTCATGGATTATTGTGATGACAGTTGGAATGGCGCATTGTGAAGACAGTGGTCATGGAGCATTGTGATGAAATTGGTCATGGAGCATTGTGATGAGAAGGTCATGGAGCATTGGGTTGAAAATATTCATGGAATATTGTGATGACAGGGGTCATGGAGCTTTGTGATGACTAGGGAATGGAGCATGGTGATGACAAGGTCATGGAGCATTGTGATGAGATGACGATGGAGACTTGTGATGACAAGTCTCATGGAGCATTCTGATGAAAAGAGGCATGGAGCATTGTGATTACATGGGTCTTGGAGCATTGTGAAGACAAGGGCATGGAGCATTGTGAGGAGAAGGCCATGGAACATTCTGATGGCATGCATCATGGACCTGTGTGATGACAAGGGCATGGAGCATTGTGATTACAGGGGTCTTGGAGCATTGTGATGACAAGGGTCATGGAGCCTTGTGATGACAAGGCCGTGGAACATTTTGATGGCAGGTGTCATGGAGCATTGTTATGACAGAAGTAATGGAGCACTGTGATGAGAAGGGCATTGAGCATTGGTCTGAAATGTTTCATAGATTATTGTGATGAGAATGGGCATGGAACATTGTGATGAAAAGGGCACGGTACACTGTGATACATGGGTCATGGAGGATTGTAATGACAAGGGCATGGAGCATTGTGATGAGAAGGGCATCGAGCATTGTGATGACAAATGTCATGGAGGTTTTGATGACAAGGGCATGGAGCAATGTGATGAGATGGTTCATGGAGCATTGTGATGAAAATGACATGGAGCATTGTCATGCCAAGGGTCATGGAGCTTTGTGATGACAAAGGTCATGGAGCATTTTGATGACAAGTGTGTTGTGCATTGTGATGAGAAGGGCAGGGAGCATTTTGATGACAGGGTCATGCAGCAATTTGATGAAAAGTATAATGGAACATTTTGATGACATGGATTATAGAACATTGTGTTGCCAGGGATCATGGAGCTTTGGGATGAAATGTGTCATGGAGCATTTTGATGACGGGGTTATGGAACATTGTGATGTCAGGGGTCAAGGAACATTGTGCAGATAAGGGGAAGTAGCATTGTGATTACAGGGGTCATGGGACATTGTGATAACAGGGTTGAGCGAGGATTGTGATGACTAGTGATGGAACATTGTGATATCTCATGTGAGAGAGGATTTGGATGAGAAGTTCATGGAGCATAGTGATTACAAGGTTTATGGAGCATAGCGATGACAAGGTTGTGGATCATTGTGATGAAAAGCGCATGGCACATTGTGAGGACAAGGTTCATGGAGCATTGTTCTGACAAAGGCATGGATCATTGTGATGACAAGGGTCACGGAGCATGGTGATGAAATGTTCATGGAGCATTGTGGTTACAAAGGTCACAGAGCCTTGTGATGACGCGGGCATGGACCGTTGTGATGACAAACGTTATGAAGCATAGTGATGACTGTAGTCACGGAGCATTGTGATGACAGGGGTCATGAAGCATTGTGATGACAAGGGCATGGAGCATTGTGAAGACAGGGGCATGGAGCATTGGTCTGACAAGTTTCATAGATTATTGTGATGACAGTGGACATGGTGCATTGTGATGACTAGGGCATAGAGCATTGTGAAGACAAGGGCATGGAGTATTGTGAAGACAGGTGTCAGGGAGCATTTTGATGACCTATGTCATGGTCCATTGCGATGAAAATAGCATGGAGCATTGTGATGCCAAATGTAATGGAGGATGTGATGACAAATATAATGGAGCATTGTGATGACTAGGGCTTGGAGCATTATGTTGACAAGGGCCATTGAGAATTTTCATGACAATGTCGTGAAGCATTGTGATGACAAGTTCCTGGAGCATTGTGTTGAGAAAACCATGGAGGCTTGTGATGACAAATCTCAAGGAGCATATTGATGAAAAGGGGCGTGGAGCATTCTGATTACAGGGGACTTGGAACATTGTGATAAAAGGGCATGTAGCATTGTGATGAAAAGAGCATGGTGTATTGTGATGACAGGCATCATGGAGCTTTGTGATGACAAGTGTTACGGAACATTGTGATCACAAGGGTTTTGAGCATTGTGATGACAGAGGTCATGGATCATTTGATCTCAATAAGCAGGGAGCATTGTGATGACAAGGGCATGAAGCAATGTGATCCCAAGTTTCATGGAGGATTGTGATGACAATGGTAAAGGAGTATTGTGATGACAAGCGCATAGAGCATTGTAATGACAAGGTCATGTAGTATTTTGCTGACAAAGGCATGGAGCACTGTGATAACATGTTTCATGGAGCACTGTGATGACAAGCGTCACGGAGCATTGTGAATACAGGGGTCTTGGAGCATTGGGATGACAAGGGCATGTATCATTGTGATGAAAAGTGTCATGGAGCATTGGGCTGAAAATGTCCTTGGAGTACTGTGATGACAGGGGTCATGGAGAATTTTGATTTCATTGTGCTGACAATAGCCGGAAGCATTATAATGATTGGCATGATGCATTGTGATGACAGGGTTCATGGAGCATTGAAATGAAGAGGGGCATGGAGCATTGTGATTACATGGGTCTTGGAGTATTGTGATGACAAGGGCATGGAGCATTTTGATGAGAAGGACATGGAACATTCTGATGACGTGTCATGGAGCTTTGTGATGACAAGGGCATAGAACGTTGTGATGGCAGGGGTCATGGAGCATTGTTATGACAGAGGTAATGGAGCATTGTGATGAGAAGGGCATTGAGCATTGGTTTGAAATGTTTCATGGATTATTGTGATGAGAGTGGGCATGGTGCATTGTGAAGAAAAGGGCATGGAGCACTGTGATGACAGGGGCAAGGAGCATTGGTCTGACAAGTTTCATATATGATTGTGATGACAGTGGACATGGTGCATTGTGAAGAAAAGGGCATGGAGCATTGTGATGACAAGGGCAAGGATTATTGAGAAGACATGTGTCAGGGAGCATTGTGATGACATATGTCATGGTTCATTGTGATGACAATGGCATGGAGCATTGTGATGCCAAACGTAATGGAGGATTGTGATGACAATTATAATGGACCATTGTGATGACTACGGCTTGGAGCATTATGATGACAAGGGCCATTGAGAATTTTCAAGACAATGTCGTGAAGCATTGTGATGACAAGTTCCTGGAGAATTGTGATGAGAAAATCATGGAGCCTTGTGATGAAAAGTCTCCTGGAGCATACTGATGAAAATGGGCATGGAGCATTCTGCTTATAGGGGTCTTGGAATATTGTGATAACAAGGGCATGGTGCATTGTGATGACAAGGGCATGGAGCATGGAGCATTGGTCTAATAAGTTTCATGGATTATTGTGATTACAGTTGGAATTGCGCATTGTGGTGACAATGGCATGCAGTATTGTGAAGAGAGGTGTCAGGGAGTATTGTGATGACATATGTAATGGCCCATTGTGATGACAGTGGCATGGAGCATTGTGAGGCCAAGTGTCATGGAGGATTCTGATGACAAAGGTAATGGAGCATTGTGATGACAAGGGTTTGGAGCATTGTGATGACAAGGGTCAGGGAGCATTGTGCTGACAAGTGCATGGATAATTGTGATGACAAGAGTCATGGAGCATTCTGATGACAAGCTTGTGGAGTAGTTTGATGACAATTGCATGGAGCATTGTGATGAAACTGGCATGGGGCATTGTGATGAAAAAGGAATGGAGCCTTTTGGTGACAGGGTTCAAGGAGCACTCTGACGACAATGTCAGGGAGCATTGTGATGACAAGTGTATTGAGAATTGTGATGACAAATCATGGAGTATTGTGATGAAAAGGGCATGGAGTATTGTGATGACAGGCATCATGGAGCTTTGTGATGACAAGTGTTATGGAACATTGTGATCACAAGGGTTTGGAGCATTGTGATGACAGAGGTCATGGATCATTTTGATTTCAAGGAACAGGGAGAATTGTGATGACAAGGGCATGAAACAATGTGATCCCAAGTTTCATGGAGGATTGTGATGACAATGGTAAAGGAGTATTGTGATGACATGCGCACAAAGCATTGTAATGACAAGGTCATGTAGCATTTTGCTGACAAAGGCATGGAGCATTCTGATGAAAAGATTCATGGAGGACTGTGATGACAAGCGTCACGGAGCATTGTGAATTCAGGGGTCATGGAGCATTGGGATGACAAGGGCATAGATCATTTTGATGACAGGTGTCATGGAGCATTGTGATGACAGAGGTCATGGAGAATTTTGATTTCATTGTGCTGACCATAGCCGGAAGCATTATGATGATTGGCATGATGCATTGTGATGAGAGGGGTCATGGAGCATTGAGATGAAAAGGGGCATGGAGCATTGTGATTACAGGGGTCTTGGGGCATTTTGATGACAAGAGCATGGAACATTGTGTGGAGAAAGACATGGAACATTCTGATGACATGTGTCATGGAGCTTTGTGATGACAAGGGCATGGAGCATTTTGCTTACAGGAGTCTTGGAGCATTGTGATGACAAGTGTCATGGAGCCATGTGAAGACAAGGCCGTGGAACATTGTGATGGCAGTGGTAATGGAGCATTGTTATGACAGGGGAAATGGAGCATTGTGATGAGAAGGGAATGGAGCATTGTGATTACAAGGTTTATGGAGCATTGCGATGACAAATTTGTGGACCGTTGGGATGAAAAGCGTGTCGCACATTGTGATGACAAGGGTCATGGAGCATTTTTCTGACAAAGGCATGGAGCATTGTGATGACTAGTGTCATGGAGCATTGTGATGAAAAGTTCATGGAGCATTGTGTTTACAAAAGTCACAGAGCCTTGTGATGACCTGGGTATCGACAATTGTGATGACAAATGTTATGAAGAATTGTGATGACTGGAGTCACGGAGCATTGTGATGACAGGGGTCATGGAGCACTGTGATGAAAAGGGCATGGAGCATTGTACTGAGAATGGCATACAGCACTGTGATGACATGTGTCATGGAGCACTGTGATGAAAATCATCACGGAGCATTGTGAATACAGGTGTCATGGAGCATTAGGATAACAAGGGCATGGATCATTGTGATGACAAGGGTCATGGAGCACTGGGCTGAAAATGTTCCTGGAGTATTGTGATGACAGGGGTCATGGAGCATTGTGATGACAATGGAATGGAGCGTGGTGATGACAAGGTCCTGGAGCATTGTGATGAGATGACCAGGGAGACTTGTGATGACAAGTTTCATGGAGCATTCTGATGAAAAGGGGCATGGAGCATTGTGATTACAGGGGTCTTGGAGCATTGTGATGACAAGGGCATGGAGCATTGTGAGGAGAAGGCCATGGAATATTCTGATTACATGTGTCATGGAGCTTTGTGATGAAAAGGGCATGGAGCATTGTGATTACAGGGGTCTTGGAGCATTGTGATGACAAGAGTCATGGAGCCTTGTGATGACAAGGCCGTGGAACATTGTGATGGCAAGTGTCATGGAGCATTGTTATGATAGAGGTAATAGAGCATTGTGATGAGAAGGGCATTGAGCATTGGTCTGAAAAGTTTCATGGATTAATGTGATGAGAGTGGGCATGGAGCATTGTGATGACAAGGGCACGGAGCACTGTGATACATGGGTCATGGACGATTGTAATGACAAGGGCATGGATCATTGTGATGGGAAGGGCATCGAGCATTGTGATGACAAGTGTCATGGTGCTTTGTGATGACAAGGGCATGGAGCCATGTGATGAGAGGGTTCATGGAGCATTGTGATGACAATGACATGGAGCATTGTGATGCCAAGTGTTATGGAGCTTTGTGATGACAAAGGTCATGGAGCATTTTGATGACAAGGGTGTGGTGCATTGTGATGAGATGGGCAGGGAGCATTTTGATGACAGGGTCATGCAGCAATTTGATGAAAAGTGTAATGGAACATTTTGGTGACAGGGGTTATAGAACATTGTGATGCCAGGGGTCATGGAGCTTTGGGATGAAAAGGATCATGGAGCATTTTGATGACAGGGGTTATGGAACATTGTGATGTCAGGGGTCATGGAACATTGTGATGATAAGGGGATGTAGCATTGTGATGACAGGGGTCATGGAACATTGTGATAACAGGGGTGAGGGAGGATTGTGATGACTAGTGATGGAACATTGTGATATCTCTGGTGAGAGAGCATTTGGATGAGAAGTTCATGGAGCATTGTGATTACAAGGTTTATGGAGCATAGCGATGATAAGTTTGTGGATTATTGTGATGAAAATCACATGGCACATTGTGAGGACAAGGGGAATGGAGCATTGTTCTGACAAAGGCAAGGAGCATTGTGATGACAAGGGTCACGGAGCATTGTGATGAAAAGTTCATGGAGCATTGTGGTTAAAATGGTCACAGAGCCTTGTGATATCGCGGGCATGGACCGTTGTGATGACAAACGTCATGAAGTATTGTGATGACTGGAGACACGGGGCAGTGTGATGACAGGGGTCATGGAGCATTGTGATGACAAGGGCATGGAGCACTGTAATGACAGGGGCATGGAGCATTGGTCTGACAAGTTTCATAGATGATTGTGATGACAGTGGACATGGTGCATTGTGATGGCAAGGGCATTGAGCATAATGATGACAAGGTCATGGAGTATTGTGAAGACAGTTGTCAGGGAGCACTGTGATGACATATCTCATGGTCCATTGCGATGACAATGGCATGGAGCATTGTGATGCGAAATGTAATGGAGGATTGTAATGACAAATATAATGGAGCATTGTGATGACTACGGCTTGGAGCATTATGATGACAAGGGCCATTGAGAATTTTCATGACAATGTCGTGAAGCATTGTGATGACAAGGTCCTGGAGCATTGTGATGAGAAATCCTTGGAGCCTTGAGATGACAATTCTCATGGAGCATACTGATGAAAAGGGGAATGGAGAATTCTGATTACAGGGGTCTTGGAACATTGTGATAACAAGGGCATGGAGCATTGTGATGACAAGGGCATGGAGCATTGGTCTAATAAGTTTCATGGATTATTGTGATTAGAGTTGGAATGGCGCATTGAGATGACAAGGGCATGGAGCATTGTGATGACCAGGTCAGGCAGTATTGTGAAAAGAGGTGTCACGGAGCATTGTGATGACATATGTATTAGCCCATTGTGATAACAATGGCATGGAGTATTTTGATGCCAAGTGTCATGGAGGATTCTGATGACAAAGGTAAAGGAGCATTGTGATGACAATGGCTTGGAGCATACTGATGACAAGGTTCAGGGAGCATTGTGCTGACAAGTGCATGGATAATTGTGATGACAAGGGTCATGGAGCATTCTGATGACAAGATTGTGGAATATTTTGATGACAATGGCATGGAGCATTGTGATGAAAACGGCATGGGGCTTTGTGAAGAAAAAGGCAAGGAGCCTTTTCGTGACAGGGTTCAAGGAGCATTCTGACGACAAGTGTCAGGGAGCATTGTGATGACAAGTGTATTGAGAATTGTGATCACAAAGGTCATGGAGCATTGTGATGAAAAGGGCCTGGAGTATTGTGATGACAGGCATCATGGAGCATTGTGATGAAAAGTGTTATGGAACATTGTGATCACAAGGGTTTGGAGCATTGCGATGACAGAGGTCATGGATCAGTTTGATTTCAAGGAGCATGGAGCATTGTGATGACAAGGGCATGAAGCAATGGGATCCCAAGTTTCATGGAGGATAGTGATGACAATGGTAATGCAGTATTGTGATGACAAGCACATAGAGCATTGTAATGACAAGGTCATGTAGCATTTTGCTGACAAAGGCATAGAGCATTGTGATGACAGGTGTCATGGAGCACTGTGATGACAAGCGTCACAGAGCATTGTGAATACAGGGGTCATGGAGCATTGGGATGACAAGGGCATGGATCATTGTGATGACAAGGGTCATGGAGCATTGGGCTGAAAATGTTCATGGAGTATTGTGATGAAAGGGGTCATGGAGCATTGTGATGACTAGGGAAAGGAGCATTGTGATGACAAGAATCCCGGATCATTGTGTTGTCAGGTGTCATTGAGTGTTGTGATGACAGTGATCATGGAGCATTGTGATGATATTGGTCTTGGAGCATTGTGATGAGAAGGTCATGGGGCATTGGGCTGAAAATGTTCATGGAGTATTGTGATGACAGTCTTCATGGAGCATTGTGATGACAAGGGAATGGAGCATGGTGATGAAAAGGTCCTGGAGCATTGTGATGAGATGACCATGGAGACTTGTGATGACAAGTCTCATGGAGCATTCTGATGAAAAGGGGCATGGAGCATTGTGATTACAGGGGTCTTGGAGCATTGTGATGACAAGGGCATTGAGCATTGTGTGGAGAAGGCCATGGAACATTCTGATGACATGTGTCATGGAGCTTTGTGATGACAAGGGCATGGAGCTTTGTGATTAAAGGGTTCTTGGTGCATTGTGATTACAGAGGTAATGGAGAATTGTGATGAGAAGGGAATGGAGCATTGTGATTACAAGGTTTATGGAGCATTGTGATGACAAATTTCTGGACCGTTGCGATGAAAAGCGTGTCGCACATTGTGATGACAAGTGTCATGGAGCATTTTTCTAACAAAGGCATGGAGCATTGTGATGACAAGTGTCACGGAGCATTGTGATGAAAATTTCATGGAGCATTGTGTTTACAAAGGTAACAGTTCCTTGTGATAACACGGGTATCGACCATTGTGATGACAAATGTTATGAAGGATTGTGATGACTGGAGTCACGGAGCATTGTGATGACAGGGGTCATGGAGCATTGTGATGAAAAGGGCATGGAGCATTGTGCTGAGAATGGCATAGAGCATTGTGATGACATGTGTCATGGATCATTGTGATGACAAGCATCACGGAGCATTGTGAATACAGGTGTCATGGAGCATTAGGATGGCAAGGGCATGGATCATTGTGATGACAAGGGTCATGGAGAATTGGGCTGAAAATATTTCTGGAGTATTGTGATGACGGGGGTCATGGAGCATTGTGATGACAATGGAAAGGAGCATGGTGATGACAAGGTCCTGGAGCATTGTGATGAGATGACCAGGGAGAATTTTTATGACAAGTTTCATGGAGAATCCTGATGAAAAGGGGCATGGAGCATTGTGATTACAGGGGTCTTGGAGCATTGTGATGAAAAGGGCATGGAGCATTGTGAGGAGAAGGCCATGGAACATACTGATTACATGCATCATGGAGCTTTGTGATGAAAAGGGCATGGAGCTTTGTGATTCAAGTGGTCTTGGAGCATTGTGATGACAAGGGTCATGGAGCCTTGTGATGACAAGGCCGTGGATCATTGTGATGGCAGGTGTCATAGAGCATTGTTATGACAGAGGTAATGGAGCATTGTGATGAGAAGAGCATTGAGCATTGGTCTGAAATATTTCATGGATTGTTGTGATGAGAGTGGGCATGGAGCATTGTGATGACAAGGGCACGGAGCACTGTGATACATGGGTCATGGAGGATTGTAATGACAAGGGCATGGAGCATTGTGATGAGAAGGGCATCGAGCATTGTGATGACAAGTGTCATGGTGCTTTGTGATGACAAGAGCATGGAGCCATATGATGAGAGGGTTCATGGAGCATTGTGATGACAATGACATGGAGCATTGTGATGCCAAGGGTCATGGAGCTTTGTGATGACAAAGGTCATGGAGCATTTTGATGACAAGGGTGTGGTGCATTGTGATGAGAAGTGCAGGGAGCATTTTGATGACAGGGTCATGCAGCAATTTGATGAAAAGTGTAATGGAACATTTTGATGACAGGGGTTATAGAACACTGTGCTGCCAGGGGTCATGGAGCTTTGGGATGAAATGTGTCATGGAGCATTTTGATGACAGTGGTTATGGAACATTGTGATGTCATGGGTCATGGAACATTGTGATGATAAGGGGATGTAGCATTGTGATGACAGGGGTCATGGAACATTGTGATAACAGGGGTGAGGGAGGATTGTGATGACTAGTGATGGAACATTGTGATATCTCATGTGAGAGAGCATTTGGATGAGAAGATCATGGAGCATTGTGATTACAAGTTTTATGGAGCATAGCGATGACAAGGTTGTGGATCATTGTGATGAAAAGCGCATGGCACATTGTGATGACAAGGGTCATGGAGCATTGTTCTGAAAAAGGCATGGAGCATTTGATGACAAGTGTCATGGAGCATTGTGATGAAAAGTTCGTGGAGCATTGTGGTTAAAATGGTCACAGAGCCTTGTGATGACGCGGGCATGGACCGTTGTGATGACAAACGTTATGAAGCATTGTGATGACTGGAGTCACGGGGCATTGTGATGACAGGGGTCATGGAGCATTGTGATGACAAGGGCATGGAGCACTGTGATGACAGGGGCATGGAGCATTGGTCTGACAAGTTTCATAGATGATTGTGATGACAGTGGACATGGTGCATTGTGATGACAAGGGCATGGAGCATTATGATGACAAGGTCATGGAGTATTGTGAAGACAGGTGTCAGGGAGCATTGTGATGACATATGTCATGGTCCATTGCGATGACAATGTCATGGAGCATTGTGATGCGAAATGTAATGGAGGATTGTAATGACAAATATAATGGAGCATTGTTATGACTACGGCTTGTAGCATTATTATGATAAGGGCCATTGAGAATTTTCATGACAATGTCATGAAGCATTGTGATGACAAGGTCCTGGAGCACTGTGATGAGAAAACCATGGAGCCTTGTGATGACAAGTCTCATGGAGCATACTGATGAAAAGGGGCATGGAGCATTCTGATTACAGGGCTCTTGGAACATTGTGATAGCAAGGGCATGGAGCATTGTGATGACAAGTGTCATGGAGCATTGTTCTGAAAAAGGCATGGAGCATTTGATGACAAGTGTCATGGAGCCTTGTGATGAAAAGTTCGTGGAGGATTGTGTTTAAAATGGTCACAGAGCCTTGTGATGACGCGGGCATGGACCGTTGTGATGACAAACGTTATGAAGCATTGTGATGACTGGAGTCACGGGGCATTGTGATGACAGGGGTCATGGAGCATTGTGATGACAAGTGCATGGAGCACAGTGATGACAGGGGCATGGAGCATTGGTCTGACAAGTTTCATAGATGATTGTGATGACAGTGGACATGGTGCATTGTGATGACAAGGGCATGGAGCATTATGATGACAAGGTCATGGAGTATTGTGAAGACAGGTGTCAGGGAGCATTGTGATGACATATGTCATGGTCCATTGCGATGACAATGGCATGGAGCATTGTGATGCCAAATGTAATGGAGGATTGTAATGGCAAATATAATGGAGCATTGTTATGACTACGGCTTGTAGCATTATGATGACAAGGGCCATTGAGAATTTTCATGACAATGTCATGAAGCATTGTGATGACAAGGTCCTGGAGCACTGTGATGAGAAAACCATGGAGCCTTGTGATGACAAGTCTCATGGAGCATACTGATGAAAAGGGGCATGGAGCATTCTGATTACAGGGGCCTTGGAACATTGTGATAGCAAGGGCATGGAGCAATTTGATGACAATGGCATGGGACATTGGTCTAATAAGTTTCATGGATTATTGTGGTGACAGTTGGAATGGCGCATTGTGATGACAAGGGCATGGAGCATTGTGATGACCAGGTCATGCAGTATTGTGAGAAGAGGTGTCACGGAGCATTGTGATGACATATGTATTAGCCCATTGTGATGACAATGGCATGGAGCATTGTGATGCCAAGTTTTATCGAGGATTCTGATGACAAAGGTAAAGGAGCATTGTGATGACAATGGCTTGGAGCATAGTGATGACAAGGTTCAGGGAGCATTGTGCTGACAAGTGCATGGAGAATTGTGATGACAAGGGTCATGGAGCATTCTGATGACAAGCTTGTGGAGTATTTTGATGACAATGGCATGGAGCATTGTGATGAAAACGGCATGGGGCTTTGTGATGAAAAAGGCAAGGAGCCTTTTCGTGACAGGGTTCAAGGAGCATTCTGTCGACAAGTGTCTGGGAGCATTGTGATGACAAGTGTATTGAGAATTGTGATGACAAAGGTCATGGAGCATTGTGATGAAAAGGGCATGGAGTATTGTGATGACAGGTATCATGGAGCGTTGTGATGAAAAGTGTTATGGAACATTGTGATCACAAGGCTTTGGAGCATTGCGATGACAGAGGTCATGGATCATTTAGATTTCAAGGAGCATGGAGCATTGTGATGACAAGGGCATGAAGCAAAGTGATCCCAAGGTTCATGGAGGATAGTGATGACAATGGTAATGCAGTATTGTGATGACAAGCACATAGAGCATTGTAATGACAATGTCATGTAGCATTTTGCTGACAAAGGCATGGAGCATTGTGATGACAGGTGTCATGGAGCACTGTGATGACAAGCGTCACGGAGCATTGTGAATACAGGGGTCATGGAGCTTTGGGATGACAAGGGCATGGATCATTGTGATGACAAGGGTCCTGGAGCATTGGGCTGAAAATGTTCATGGAGTATTGTGATGACAGGGGTCATGGAGCATTGTGATGACTAGCGAATGGAGCATTGTGATGACAAGAGTCCCGGATCCTTGTGTTTTCAGGTGTCATTGAGTGTTGTGATGACAGTGATCATGGAGCATTGTGATGACAATGGAATGGAGCGTGGTGATGACAAGGTCCTGGAGCATTGTGATGAGATGACCAGGGAGACTTGTGATGACAAGTTTCATGGAGCATTCTGATGAAAAGGGGCATGGAGCATTGTGATTACAGGGGTCTTGGATCATTGTGATGACAAGGGCATGGAGCATTGTGAGGAGAATGCCATGGAATATTCTGATTACATGCGTCATGGAGCTTTGTGATGAAAAGTGCATGGAGCATTGTGATTACAGGGGTCTTGGAGCATTGTGATGACAAGAGTCATGGAGCCTTGTGATGACAAGGCCGTGGAACATTGTGATGTCAGGTGTCATCGAGCATTGTTATGACAGAGGTAATGGA
Organism: Mesoplodon mirus; assembly: GCF_964341445.2. NCBI lineage: Eukaryota > Metazoa > Chordata > Mammalia > Artiodactyla > Ziphiidae > Mesoplodon > Mesoplodon mirus. The sequence goes on from NW_028295598.1 coordinate 599,560, forward strand.
GCATTTTGATGAGCAGGGCATTGAGCATTGGTCTGAAATGTTTCATGGATTATTGTGATGAGAGTGGGCATTGAGCATTGTGATGACAAGGGCACGGAGCACTGTGATACATGGGTCATGGAGGATTTTAATGTCAAAGGCATGGAGCATTGTGATGGGAAGGGCATCGAGCATTGTGATGACAAGTGTCATGGTGCTTTGTGATGACAAGGGCTTGGGCCCATGTGATGAGAGTGTTCATGGAGCATTGTGATGACAATGACATGGAGCATTGTCATGCCAAGTATTATGGAGCTTTGTGATGACAAAGGTCATGGAGCATTTTGATGACAAGGGTGTGGTGCATTGTGATGAGAAGGGCAGGGAGCATTTTGATGACAGGGTCATGCAGCAATTTGATGAAAAGTGTAATGGAACATTTTGGTGACAGGGGTTATAGAA